>NW_028288552.1:763500-1071500 GCF_059628265.1 Tinamus guttatus | reverse complement strand
ATGTGGATATTTTTAATTTTTTTTCCAGGAAATGTCTCAATGCCATCCAGCAGATGCTTCCACATCACCCCTTCTTGCCTGTACACTGAGTCTTACAGTAAATAACTCAAGACTGATTGTCATGCCCTAATTTTAAGGAACTGCAAGGTTCAATTTTCCCTCACAATTATATTTCTGTGACTCCCAACAGGATTCTGTTCTGCTCTTGATTCAATCTTATTTATTCTACTATGCAGCAGAAAATAATTGAAGTAATCTGAGGCAGTGGGTTTTTGCTGCCATGCACTAATCACTGTCTTTGATAAGCAATGTTCATTTAGACAATACTAGGCAACAGAAAAGATTTCAATATCATTTGAAAGTTAGCAAAAAAAGTGATTAATCGGCAATACATGCATGAGTAAATGTCTTGATGCTACATGCTTTTATACTTTTATCACAAACTTTTATCATACTTTTATCACCAAATCAGTTTGTAGCAAAATAACCATGGTAGCAGATTTTCTTACCTCAACTAAGAAGAGAGCTACACACAAAATCAGTACAAAAATAAAGTTTTTGTGGATGGTAATGTATCTGAAATAGGTATTCCATGTAGTAACAGTACCCATACTTTCAGTATCATCTGTAAAACATTCCTGTCAAAGAATTGATACCAACATTATTAGACTCACAGTAATGTCTATATATGAGAATTTTGACACTTGAACACCATCATTTCTTCTGCTAACTCATTCCACATTATAGATTGCAGCACTCAGGTTGGTTGATAAGGCTGAAGGGGAAGATAATGATTAGCTGAGTTGTCTTTGTTATAAGGACACGGATGATTTGAGATTTTCGGAGAGCTCTACTATCATTCAAAGAGTAACAATCAACACTTGTCCAACATTACTAGCGTCCAACGCAGTCTAGTTATGAGTTATTTTTTTCAAAGTAGATTATTAAAGTGTTGTTAGATTTACTTCATAAATACTTAGGAGGATTTTTATTCTGATGAGATCAATAACAGAGAGGAAAAGATGGGGAATGCTTTAGCAAATTTGAGATTAAATATTTGATCTACATTTCAACATTTCACCTTTCTAAGTTAAAAACTAGGTTAGAAAATATTACCATTCTGTGAAAATCAAGTGTCATTTTGAAAATGAAAGTACTTCATCCCAATTGTCAGAAAGGGAAAGTTTGCATCAATTCTTGTTGTAAAACTCAACTTTAGTTATGTAATTTCTATACTATACATAAAGAAGAGCAAAATACTACCTTACTCCTCTGTGCATTGTCTGATTCATACAAGGACATACAAGTTATGCAGGGCTTTCCTTTTTGCATAATATCTGACACATTTGTAAAATTTGATTAAATTCCAGTGAACTGCAATATTTAGAAACTGTGCCAGATGTTAAAATGTATTCTAATTTATTCTGTGAGTTATAACATTTCAAATGTCTATTTTATATAATTATTTGAAAATAACATACTTTTATGTTATGGCTTCAAATTTCATTTTACCATAAGTAATCTTAAAAGGAAATTAAAGTGTGGAAGATCAAATTAGTCTATATTGAAACCTCTACAGATAGCATTCAAAAATTATAAAAGATCAGGAAAAATAAAATTTGAAGGTATTGATACAATGATTTAAAGATGCTATTTGAGCTAAAAAAGAACATTTCACAGATACTCCAAAATGATATTCCACAGAGAAATATTGCATTAGGAATGACAAAGTCAGATAGAAAAATACATAAGGAGTATATTGCTCAAAACAATCCCAATATCAAAAGACAGATCAATTTAAATCAGCACACACCTTCAAGTCCTCTTCATTAATTTCATCAGTAATGTCCAAGACGCTGTCTTGAGACAAGCGCCTGGCGTAGATATCTATTTCGCAAGACAGGTTGGTCTGAGGCACCACGGACATTTTTCTAACTGCTGTGCTTCCCTTTTTGTAAAAGTTTGGTCCCTGGTTCACAGAGGTACCTGTCATCAAGTTTAACACAGATTGCCTTCTCCTCCCTTGCAGCATATGGTCAGCATTCAGCACATTACTTCGAGGTAGAACCATATCTCCTTGTTCTGAATCAGGTACCAGCGAGAGTCTCCTTTCTGGTGGGTCGTTGTGACCCTCCTCTATTCCATTGACTTGCGTTCCATTTTTTTGCACTATTGAGAATTTTCTGCCTGCGTTAAGCGGGTTAATAATTATGGAGTTCTTTCTTTTGTCATTAAAATCTGATGTCTGTTTAAAAGACTGCTGCTTTGCTTCATTTCGTGATCCCACTCCTTCTCCTTCAATGGAAAATCGTCGAAGAGTTTCGGTTAGAATCGAATTTCTTCTCTCTGCACTGAACTGATCAAAAGCATCAAAACCCATCAGCTTCGAGCTAAAATCTGGCCGTTGATCCTGAAGTTCAGAAAACGTTCCATAGAAATAGCAGCTCCCCTCATGTAAGATTAATATTTTGTCCGCAATCTTTAAATGTTCCAGCTTTGAAGTAACCAAGATCCTAGTTTTATTTGCCATCAATTTGCAAACACAGCTAGAAAAAGTGAAAGTTATTTACATGTTAAATATTATCAGACGTCGCTTTTATCACTTCTTACACTTTCAAATTATTTGCTTATACATGTTCCCTAAGGTGGTCCCCCGAAATACAAAGGAAGTGACAAAGCTGAGATGTGTGAAGAATGAGTACTCAAGTACATAAGTCAATCAAACAGTAAGGAAAGAATGGAATAATTTTCTGGTCAAACTAAAAAGCACAGTCCAACATGAAAGTGAAGTATTTCTTTTCTTTTTAGGCTTATTTGGGTCTTTTATTACCAAATCCAAAAGTATTAGCCCGGTTTCAAAACTTCAGGTATGTTGTGGCTAAGAAATTCACGGATAGCAGTCAGTGTCCTTACTGTTTTGAGCTATACCAACAGGAGGTCTATGTTTGGCCAACCTGCTGTCAATCTCCTGGTCAGTGGGCACTTTTAGATCGCAAGTCTTAGCAAATATAAAAATGAGACAAACTATATATTTTTTGTAAATATTTATACTTATAAAGCAGATAAAAATTTCTAAATGAAAGTTTTTCTGGTAAACAGATACACCAGATATGAAGCCTAGCACACTGGGAATAACATCACAGAAAGTGGTGACATTGTGACTAAAGAGGGAGTTATGTTCACACTTGGTCCAGGTCTATTTTTTTACAATTAGCTATATTGTCCTACTGCTAACCAAAATGCTCACGCACTCGAATTCCCAAAAATAATCCTACCCAAAAGGTATCCAAAAAGGTACTATTCTGACCACTTCAGTATTTTTGTACTATTATTAAAATCATTATTTCGTAATATTATTATCTTTACACTAATTAGAGTCAGATTTTCATTTTGTACCCATGTTTTACATTGGGCCACTTGATGGAATTCTTAAAAACAGTGTCTCAAAACATACAATACCTTTCAAATATTTCTTTTTCTGTAAAAATGTCTAAATGTCCAAAAGGAGAATCCAGGAGATACAAATCAGCATCCTTATACACTGCTCTAAAAAGAGAAAATGGATGTGAAATTAACTTTCAGTTCTCTTCTAAATTTACATATCTATATTTGCAAATGCATGCTTTTACCATTTTGTTTCACAATTTGTAAATTCATAGACTTTTCTACAGTGATAATGTGGAGCTGGGGTTCAACATTAAAAGTGACTGTAAGATACCTTTCAAGAAATAACTTTTTAATTACTTTCTATGTAATCAAATGAAGTTATACAGCTTTCCTATATACTATTTTAATGATCTATTTAAGGCCCAAATCTGATACTGTACATCCCCTTTGGATGTACAGTGATCACTTATTTACCCAAATGTGAATTTGTTACCTGCTGTAATGACTACTGACATTTCAGATCATAAATGAATGCCTGAAAGGACTCAGGTGCAGGACTTAGTTTTAAAAGTACTTTGAAATAACTTCTAGGCAGACAGGTGTGTTAGCAATCCACAACCTTGCAAACATTAACTTGAATGCCACTATACAATATTTCAAGGGCAGGACATGAAAAACTATTTATAGCATTAGTAGCTTAAGTTCTTTGTGCCTGGACATGGCTCACTAACACCTAAATCTGTGAGTGAGAGGGGTTTTTTTCAATAGAAGCTCCAAAAGGTCCCTTGCTTCCCTTGCTTTCCTCTGTACATGTGAAAATCATAATGTGATATGAACCAGGATATAAATAGTAGAGAAAATCTAGATAGCTATATTTCAGTACCTTTTAAGACATTTTTAATTTAAACTGTTGTGTTGAACAATGTGAAGATATGTAACCATGAAAGAAAAACTCAATAATAGTTTATTATGTTAATAAACTAAGCAACCTTATTGAAAAATCCTCTGTCATGACTGATTTCATTGACTATATATTATGATGTAGTGGCTGCACAGTAACAAAAAGTTCATACTGTTCTTGGCATTTTCAGCAGCTAAGAAGTTTGCAGCTTGTTTCCTTTAATAATGGTAGCACTCAACTTCTTGCTGTCATTGGAATGTTGAACTTACTAGCTCTATATGATTAACCCTAGGGTACTGGGCCAGTGAGCTAACTCAAACCTGGGCACAGATTGTTTTCTGGGGGGCTTTTTTGTTGTTTGTTTCTTTGTTTTGTTGCTCACATGCCCTTATTTCTACCAGTTGCAGCTACAGGCATTGGCAGTATTCTGTAAGAAGCCTGAACTCAGGCAATCAGCATCCGCTTTTTTTTTGAAGGGATGGTTGGAGGCACTTCTATAAGGGATTCCAATTTCATATGACTTTGCCACAAAGTAGACCAGACACATTTCAGAACAGGCAAATAATGTTCAGATTGTCACCAATCTAGGTAGGTCCAACTCAGGGTTGTAATCCCAGGTTTTCTTCCCTATCTTCCTCAAAGCCTCTTCTGTAACCCACACTTGAGCTTCTGCACATCTCAGTGAAAGGTGAGTTTAGATTGGAACTCAAACAAAATGCAAAGAACATGCAGCTACCACCTTTGGGACATTTAGTTCTTTTGAAAATAATAATAGCTAACAATAAATAAATAATATAAATTCTATGATGCACTATTAAATGAGTTGTGACTACCTCAAAAGTGATAGGTAAGCATATTCATAACATCTGCTTCTTTCCTCCTCTCCTGCCTTAGCCCATGAAAGAGAATGTGTCATACCCCTTTCTCCCTCTCACAAATCTACTACAAGGATCCACACTGAAGGTCTTTATTTTAATGAATTCAGCTTTTATCTTACCCTCACATGCACATCTTTCATGAGATACATCTTAACATAATTCTATCTAGTATTTCTGACCACGGGAACCAACATAATTTACACTTTGCAGAGAAATAAATGAGGCCATTTACACATCAGAGAAATCAACACTGATGAAAGCTAAAGGATCCAGCTAAAATACATGACTAATTTCAAGCAAAACACTCTACTTTTATAGTTCTTCAAAATTAGACACTAACTTTGGAAGGCCAAATAGAGAAGGCTATCCCTCCATTATTCAGAGGTACTGATTAAATATTATTTCCCATTATTATTTGTACATCAAAATAATGTCCAAAATTAGCAGCAACATTAATCCCCCCAAATGCCATCTTGCACTAAGAAGAGAAAGATTTACCTAAGATAAGCAAAAGACAATGTTTCTGACATTGAACTTTCAAAATGTGGTGAATTTTACAGAATACTGATGTATTGCAAATTAAATTGCAGAGTAAAACTCATATTTCTGACAGTAAAATGAAGTTCCTCATAAACCTAGGACATATTATTTTACTGCAACTTGTTCTATACACATTTATGCATTTAGTCATGCCACTTCCCTTAAATATACAATGCTAAAATAGTTGGATGGTAAAATACTTACCTTGCTAGTGAGATTCGTGCTCGCTGGCCTCCACTCAAGGTGATTCCACCTTCCCCCAGCACTGTATAATCTTTTTCTGGGAACTTTGAAATGTCCTGTTAATAGATTTTTTAAGAATCAGACATGAATCTTAAAAACAAGCTACACATTAAATGGAAACAATAGCATACAGGCAACATATATGGCAATTGTAGAAAAAGAAATGAAACATCCACGCAGGATATTCCTTTCATCTGTTTACATAATCAGAAATGGTGTTTAAAGAAAGTATATCATTCTTCAACCTCATAGAGCAACAAATAGCTACCACATTTCAAGAATAAATATTTGTCTTAATTGCTAGATCTCTAAAAGCAAAGAATGTACCTTCATATAGTATCAATCCAAGGTGTTAACCCTCAGAGTGTATTTCGTGTCAAAGTAAAAATGACAAATGTGCTTGTCACTAGAGTTAGGTAAAACAGGGAGCAAACTCTAGATCTGAAGACCTCAAATCCCCAAGAAATTCATACTTCAGCATCTGTATTAAAAAAGGTTGGCATAAATTTCCTTGTCAGCCTTGCCAGGAATGCTAACGGGCTAGGATTGGTTTAGTATCTACTACTGATTTAGTATCCAAGTCCTAAAGCTTGGACTTTAAGTTAGTTGTAACTTATGAATATGCTAGAAATGAATCTTTAGCCAGTGATAAAAACAGAACTACCACTTCAGTCTTGTGTGAGAGTTCTTCTTAGCAAAGAGGAAGAAAAGCTGACATAGACTTCACTGGCAAAGGAAGTCATGAGTTTTCTTGACTAGGAGTATTTAAGGGCAGAAAGGGAAGGTTCTTAAAAATCAAAATATTTCCTTGAAGCAAAGACATGAATAAGAGATGGTCTGTCTTCTCCCAGGCATTCAAGAGGCATTAAGAGGGAACTTAGCTGTCTACATGTACTGTGCCACAGGTGTGGCAATGCCGCTTCTGGGAAGTTACTAGTCCATCACTCTGCACATGCATCGTAAACACATTTCATACAGTTAAATCTACCTACAGATAGCTGATCTGTTTGGATGATAGGCATAGACATGTCACAAGGATCTACCACTTCCACTGGAAGAAGCTGTGTGATTGTCCCGCTGGAAATTTTTTCATCTCTAGGAATTTCTGCAGTTCAGAGTCAGAATCATGACTGAGGCAAAGCAAAGAAAATACACTAGGTGCACAGTTTGCTATCTTTCCTTGAGTAAAAGATTGAAAGGCGTGAAACATTTTGCAAGTATTTACCATGTCTGAAATCAGAAAACTTGTGCCTGTCACTTTTCAGGAAAGGCACATTTAAATTCTTCTGAAGTTTAATCAAATCTTTGTCTTGTATGAACACTATCTTGACTTTATATCAATAAAAAGGTAGAGAGCAAGTTGAGTAAAAGACAAAAAGGAAAATCTGAAGGAGAAAGACTAAGTCTCACTACAGCACTGTCTGGAAATCTATTATCTTGTCTGATTCAAACAGCTAACACAGGATTCCTGTTTTCAGCAGTGGTATCAAGGTGACAATAAGCACTTTCAGCTCATGCATGTGCAGTCCACATAACTCCCAGAGAACCAATCAGACTCAAGACTTGGATGTCAAGTTCCCTATATTTCCAGAGTTTCTATGTTAAGCTGTTCTCTAGAAGTTAACATTTCATATGAAAGTAAGCTATAATATGATTTTTATCACCTCAGCTGTGATTTTGATTGCTAGTCATGTTAGGTAGTCTTTGGCTTTTCAATCCTCTGAGGTATTGCAGAGTAAATAAATAAATAAAAATCTTGCCAGAAAAATATTTCCTTCTTCCTCCCTTGCAAATTGCCCTGACCTCAGGAACAGAATGAACAATACTGTGCAGACCTGGATCAGTGACAGATTAAAGGTCCAGAAGCTCAAGGACTAGAAATTGACTGCCTGATCCACAGGAAATGAGAGATTCTCTCAACTCTTTAATTTGGTAATAGCATGCCCTTCCTGACTTAGAAGATTCTGACCTTAAAATCAAGATGCTCTTATGTACGGAAAAGCCATTGCAGGTGGCTTTTAAATTCTCAGGTTAACTAGTTATTTTCCTCTTGTAGGAGCTGCATGTACAAATTTCCGTTACTAACAAAACAGCTCAGTTATTTTGCAGAAAACAGAATGTGAAAAACAGTGCCAATAACATTTTTAGAAGAAGATTTCCCTAACATGGCCAAATTGTTTTTCTATAGGTCATGAAATATTTAGAGAGAACAAGGCACATTTGTGATGACCTGCTCAGACCACCTGTGGTTTCACCATGCATAGAGGAGTAATATTACTCATCTGTAACCTTGACATTTACCTAGTCTCATCACCTGGACATTAGGATTTGTGCTGTTATGTATTTAGATGTCTGCATTTATTTCAACTGTTTCACATTTCTAATAGTACTGCTATCTGTGGTGTCATTCTTGGTTCCTGATTCTACTATTTCTTCCAAAATATCCTGGTGAAGAATGACTGGGCCTACTGTATCTTCTCCTACTGTAAACAAGGTGAAATCTAGACCAGAATTCCAGAACTTCCATTGTTTTAAATGGTGGTGGGATATCATCAGACATATTTCTTTGCAGGTGTGTCAACATGGAATTTTAATCAGATTTTTAATGAGTTCCCCTTCTGGTCTCCTCTACCCTTCACCTCAAGATAATATATGGCATGTAACAGACAAAGAACTTCAGGCTGTAATTATAAGAAGTGAAAAATATTTAGCAATTTTTTTCAAAGGCGTAAACAGAGTGAAGAAGTCCAATAGACACAATGCTAGTTGTTGGAACAAGCATTACCTATTGTAAAAAAGTACATAGGGCTGGTCCAAATACATCCTTGCTGTCATTTTATGAAGGAAGTGAAATCAAGCCAGGAACAAAATTAATGTAATGATGCTGAACAGAATAAAAACAGCATATAAATGAAGTTTTCACTAGATTTTTCTCTAACATATCTATTTCTAAATGCTTAAATTAAGAAACTCATGGCTAAGTATTCAATAATGAAAACCTCTACAGTTTTCATCAACATTATTCACATTTGTGGGTGCTTCCAGTATCAGAAGATGACAAATTTCATGTTGTACACCCAAGGAAAAAAGCACTTCTCTTAATAACTGCTTGCATTTTTAACCTTGTAAATGTTACCTTCATCTACCGCACCAGCAAAGGGATGACCTTCAGTATCTTTGGGTTTGGTATAAAGATATAGAAGAATATGGCTGAGATTATTTCAAGCGCTATCCCTTTTCAGAGTTAATGAGAAATAGGTTCTCACCAAAAAAATAAAAAGGGAAACCTAAGAATGGACTTCACACTTGCGGTCTTCACTATAGAGATTCTTTGTCATCATATTATTTGATAGATTTACATGTCTTCCCACTAAGAAAAAAAAATAGTAACAATTAAAAGATAAAACTTGGCAGAAAATTGTTCCTAAAAAATATGCCTTGCAGCGGAACAGTTGCTATTGATCTACAAGTTTTGTATATCTTGCTTCTAATAGAGGCTGTCAGTTCAAATGACAGAGCATAGATATTTTACTTACAAGACTCCTCTTTCTTCCCTAAAGAGGTCCTTAATGGCTTGGACTTCCACCTCACTTCTTCTGCCTTCCTTCCACAAAAGATACAACAGTCTTGAAGCTAATGGAACAGAGCAGCAATCTTGGAATTCTCCATTTAATCTTCACTAACCCTTTTCTCTGGCCTACTTCACTTTCTTTTCTTTTTTTGTTTTCCTAAAATACCCATTTTTTTTTATTATCCTTTACCATTCAAGCCCCTTCCATGTCTTTTTTTTTGTGATTGATATTCCCCATATTTATTTCCACAACTCCCAGAAAACCTCCATTCTCATTGCTTCTTCCATCTCACTTATACAATACTCCCTTTCTTCCCCTCTTCCCCTTTCTCTTCATGTTCACAAAAACTCTAATCCAGACTTTGCAAATCCCTTTCCGTAGTGTAGACTATTTGCAATAAATTAGAAGAAAAGTACTGAAGGGTTTTTGTATTAAAAAAAAATGTCAGGTAAAGCTGAATGTGAATTAAGCCCAGCAAAGATGTCCAGCAGGAGCAAATTAATCTTTTATCTGTTTTCTCACTCACATGATAATTTCTGTACTTCTCAGGAATCATATTCAACCCTAATATCTCAAAGAAATAAAAATGAAACTGAAACATATCTCCAGCTTTCAATTCAGGGATTAAAAACATTAAAAATCTTCAGATAATGGGTTGGAAATGATGGTGCCTATTTTGGGCAAAAAGTCCCCATAATACACCAAGTCTTTCACTGCAACCACTGCATCACAGATATGCGGGTCTAGAAGCTGGCTGACTTTACATATTTTCTATCTTGCACTGGTGTAATCTAATGACACAAGCAAACTCCTCTAACTGAAATTCCTGTCAATGGTCCAAAAGTATGGGCAAACCAACTGTGAAAATGCTTACGCTGAGGGCAATCCCTGGGGAAGGAACTGATGGGTTGAAAGTAAACAGGTGAACGCAGACTCCTTAAAGCAGGGGAGTGTCTCACTTTGAGGAAAAAAAAAAAAAAGAAAAAACATGACTCAAAGGGCCAAATACACTGACTCCAAAAGTTTATCTGCAATCAAAAAAAAAAAACAGGTTTAGCGGTACCACCCTGTAATATTTGATATTGCTATATTTAAGAAAAAAACTTGTTGCACTCAATAGAGCTTTCTCCACCCCCTTCCCTGTGTTAGATACAGGGTTCTGAACAGATTATCTTGGATGTTGTCCTATCTTCTCTGTCACTTCTGAACTCATATTTAATTTTCTTACCCTGTGTTTAACCTACCCACATTCAGCATACCAACTACTTCACATTTCAAAAATTTGTTTCACAGGAATAGTTTGCCATAGAGAAAAGCGATTTGTCAGCATTTGTATGAGTTTTAAATGAGGCTCAATTCTTTATAAATAAATCAACTGAAATCTAACAAACCCTCAGCTTCAGAGCAGAGTTACCTAAATAAGAAGATAAAACTTTTAAAAGTAATTTCTGATTTTGAAATAGTTTAAATAAACCTGCTTTTCTGACTTCTAAACCAGAAAAATGAAATCTCCAGTATATTCATGCTGATTACTCATAAGACATGTAAAAGTTATGAAAATTCTTCATTTCTTAAAATTTTTAACAGAGAATTTCACGAGTAGATAGGAAACTGAAGTATAAGACTTTCTCACTTAAGAGTGAAAGAACATATTTTTCAAATTTTTTTTTTTAGATTTTGGACATATCAGAAAAGCTCCTCCAAGACATTTTGTATCAAGGCCACAGCTTCTCTTTGAACTAGAACAGGTATATTGCAACATTTCATCATCTTAATTTGAAGACACCAAGTGTCTTAAAATTAGAAGAAATTTTTGAAATTCTTTCAAGTATCGCTTTTCTTGAAAGTTTTTATCCATAAATAGCTAACTTATTTAAAATGAATATCTTTTTTTTTCCTTTATAGCTAACTACCTACCAATTACTATTTTTTCCTACTAGTTAAGGGCTTGACCACTTTCAGATCATGCAGAGACTAAAGAGTGGAACTTAGCTCACATAACATCTATGGTGAAGATATCTAGGTTAGAGCATCTTACCTGGTCTCCCTGAAAATTCAGTGGAATGAATCAGGAAATTTATCTAAATTATTTTAGATGCTTGTGTTAGGATGGGATGAACTCCACCTTTAAATGTCTTCTATTTTCTCTGGCTATAAAGGGAGTCTAGGCAACTTGCTATCTACAATGTGGACATTTACATGATTAGGTAACCAGGGTAACCTCTTAATATCTTGTTGAGGATTACTTACTATAAAGCACTCTGTTTCAGTAATTCTTCTACTTCCTCTCTTCCAAACACTTTCGAAAGTGTCAACATCCCTTGTAAAGAATACACATAAAACCAACACAGAGTCTTCAGCTCACAGTCTGACTAAAGACGTCAAGCTGCCTCTCAGCTCTAATTGATATAGCTTACTATTGTACACTTGCAATCAGCTCCAGATGTGATATCCATGTAAACCAATAACATATCCACTGAGAAAACATATATCAGCACAAAGCTGGAGAAAACAGAGCTGGAAAAGTACAGTGGGATGTCCATTGTTAAGTAAGGATACGGGCTTCAGTCTTAGGACATCCTAGACATCCCACTAGACATCTGAGGATGAATGCCCACCTTTGAGAGGAGATGCCAAACAGACAGGAAAATGAACCAGAGCTTGACATGTTTGGTTGTCTCTCTATTTACTCACTTATGCTCTAAGTTCAGAACTGAATCTCCTGCATTTGCTGTGTAACAAACTCAAAAAAAAAGACAGGATCTTTCCACAGATTTCTTTTGTACTATTTTAAGATTCAACTTTGCATGGAAATACTTCTTCTGTTAAACATTATCTTCATGGGCAGCTGATGGTTCTCAAATCAGACCATGTTTACTTTAAGAGTGGTAGCCTCTTATGTTCTAAAAAGGTAGTTTGCCTTTCTATGTTTATGGCATCCTAGGTAACCATTGAAAGATTGACTGAACTGACTAGGTGGAAAATATCTACCTTATCTTTCAAAAAGGTAGAAACAGAAGTCATAGCAGCATGTTTCAAAACTAAAGAATTATTACACCCCTTTGAAAGGAATACAGTTCTTGTTTATTTATTGACAGGAATATTATAGGCCTATTCCTGCAGTCTCAACTGGAGGAACACATTCTCTTAGACTGATTTTGTTCTAACACTAACAACATTAAAGTTGGAGATTCCTATTTCACCTCTCTGAAGGCTTTAGTATTTTTTTTTTTTTTTTACTTTTTGACATTTTAACCTAATTTTGACATTTATGCAACCCACTAATCTCTGGGAAAGTTGCACTTGTAGAACTTGAATTTAGTAACAAGTTTTCATAAACATATAAACTCATCTAGTGCACATGTCCAATCACTTTGGCTATTTAGCAATGACAGTAAGGAACAGTGAAGTATGCAGGACAGTTTTTCAGCGTTAAGTTTCTTCTTGCTTAACTAGGCCTTGATTTGAAATGGAAGGGAAAAGTTCACCTTCTCTTGTGAAGTGATTTTTATTGCTGGTGAAAAGTGCCCAATAAAAAGGAGGGAACACCTTGACAAAAAAATGTAGCACAAGCTGAGACAGCACAGTTTCATCTTATCTTACTTTTTGAGTGCTTTTAAGCTTGTCTATAGCCACTGCCTTTAAAAAGAATAGAGTTCAGAATCTGTACCAATTACATTTTGGCTTCTCTCAATGCTAGCATTGCAATCTGTGATGTCAAAGATAACATATTTGTGATATAGTCTTAGTGTGCTTGCTAAGAATTAAACCCACCTGAACAATGCATTTGAAAAAGACTACTGAATAAATGACAAACTGTAATGGCTACTGATTTGAGCTGGACTAGTTTGATACAGATTTTGAAAGTCAGTGCTTTTATATTTGTAAACTTGGATTTTAGCTTCAAAAGAGCTGTTAAATTAGGTACTTAAACTACTTCCTTGCTAAAAAAATCACTGTTTCTTGAGGAAAGAGGAAAAAAAAGAGGCAGTGGAGAAAAAACAAGCAGCACTTCTTGACCTCTTTGCAGATTATTTTTTTTCTGTGATATCTCACAGGAAGTATTATGTAACTAAAATATATTGGCATTACCTTGAGTTCAGCATCTCACAGAAGAAAGAACAAGGTTTATATCCCACTTGCACCTCACTTCAGCCACATTCCCTACGGGCTAGGCTTTCAGAACTATTTCTGTCAGCAAGGCTGACAAGAATATATTGGTAACTCTTACCTTTAGTCCCCTCATCTCAGCTCCAAAGCAGTCCTTCTGCTATTCTATCACCTTCCACTGCTTTTTGGTTAATCTCATCTATTTCCAGATTCCAGAAAGAAGAATCACATCATAAAACATGATTTTACCTTCCCTAATGTGCTACTTACTCCCATTATAATCAAGTTCTGAATCATTTTATACATATAAAGTGTCTACCACACAGAGAGGCTGTATAAGGCAGAATGTACAAAAGAAAAAAATAACTTAGATCTTAGTGCTTAGATCTGGTGAGTTTTGTTCACTGAATCTGACACAACTGTCATTGTTCATCCTTTCAACAACTTGGACCTCACCCATTTGCACAGCATTGAACTCTGATGTCTCTTGCTCTCTACGTCACCCTCACATGTCATCAAAGTCTACAGACCTGTGAGGACCAAGAACCAAAAAAAACCCCTATGTCTGCTGCAACATGTGTGACTTCAGGTGGGACTATGCTCAAAGGAGCACCACTTAAACACATTTCTCATATGCAGACTAACACTACAGGTCTATTCTAGGATATCATTCTCTGCACCAGAACATAGCCATGCTCATGTGTGCACAGGACTAGTAACACATCCAATTGCTCACTGAGTCAAATAAAGGAGATGGCTTCATCTTCCCAAGAAAGAGTTTGAGGCCACAGAGCTTGAAAGAAAATCTAATTTAGCCATATATATACTTAGAGGTGTATTTTAACTGACTTTCAGCATACCCACAGTAAAGAAATATATTCTCTTTCATCAGCAATTCATTGTTCATCTTGAAGAGCTCACATAAGAACCAGACTAGCACTGTTCCTACTTTCAGGTGGACTATTCCTAACTGCTTAGGAAAACTGAAAAGAAGAGGGCAGAGTAAACACTGCGAACAGAAATTCTCTGATACCCTTTTTTTATGAAGGTCAAGAAGAAACCTCAACAAAGCACTAACCCTTCTTCTTATAATAAACTCCCAAAATACACACTGGGGAATAAGCAGGGTGTCAATATTTGATACCCATAATTAAATCTAAGTCTTATTTGGTAACCAAGGTATGAAAACTAGGAGACTAGAAAAAGGAATAATAATAATAAAGAAATGCATTTGACTTCATTCCAGATTATTCCACCTTCTCTTCAGGCCAGCCTGATTTATTCAGCTTCAGTCCTGAAGCAAAACATCCTTATAAACATACTTGGTCTGAAATAATGACCCCTGCTAGGAGGTGAAGCATATCATTCAGCACAGAGCTGCATTAACGAAGATCAAAGCTGGCATGGTGGAGCCTATAGAGAGAACAAAGGAGCTCCGGCCTAGTGGCATGGAGACGTCCCCATCGTTAATCGCTTTCTGCTCCAGGCAGAAAGCCTGGAGCCTGTGATGAGAAGCCTCTTTAGGGAAAGATAATTTCAAACTGGTGCAATGGGTTAGTTGTTGGAACTTAGGCATTAGTTACAGCTTTTAAAACACCTGAGAGCTACTGAGAGCTTAACACAGAATTCTCTCATCTTCAGAAGCTTTCAAGGAAAATTTCCTGCAAACCACAATCCAAACACAATCTGAAAGAGTCATAAAGATATAAAAAAAACATTACTTAAAACATTACTTTATCGCTTAACTACATCCTGCTCTGAGATAAAATACAGTAACCTCATCTTATTTTTGAACAGACTGGCTATTGTTTCCTTGCTTGACTGGAACTAAAAGAAAATATGTTTCACTGTGTGGCCTAAAGAACGATTCTATTCAGTAAAGTTAAATATTCATTGTTTTGATCTGCACCTTACAGATAAAATGCCTGATCTTATGGCACAGCAACAGGGGTAAAAGGATCCGAAATGCTGGGTCCTTTCGTGTCTTGCAATGTGAAAAGATATATTTTCCTACACCATCCTCTAGCAACATTAAGCAAACACAGATATTTCTACTTCATTGTACTAAATATGGACTAGACACGGTATGAAGATTGATCCTGCAGTACTTTTCAGTGTGAAAATTTTGTGCACACAAAAATTTAGTTCAATTATTATTTTCCTTTAAATAAATCAGGCCTCTGGAACAAGGAGTTTTAATTTTCCTTGGAAAAATTTTCAATTTGAGGGGTAAAAGAAAGTATAGAAACTTGAAAAGCAACATTAATCACGGAGAAAAAAAGTTTTAAAAAATGTGAAAATCTTTGCAGAAACAAGTATGTTTGCATCTTTTCTTAACATTAACATGTTCATCCAGGTTATTAAACATCAACAAAGACTGAGACAGCAGACAGCAGATAATATTTGAATCAGCTCTAGTTGTCTAAGTTACTAGCACTGGAATGAACCATCAGCATATATCTTTAAAGTGACTGGCAATGAACTGACTTGGGATTTTACAAAATCTTTATGCCAGTTTGGTCTCATTAAATCTGAGAAATATTTTGCTTGCTTAAACCCTGCTTCCTGACTTACTTTGGGGTTTTCACTTGGGTTGAATTACAAGTCTTAAGAGTCCTAGAAGACTGACCTCTTCAAGTTGACAGGCTTTGATGACACTCTTGTATCGGTATTCATCATAGGACACACCAAAAATTATGTTTTCTTTTATTGTTCCAGGCATGATCCAGGAGACTTGAGGTGAAAAGGAAATTCTTCCACTGTGTTTAATTTTACCCTGTGAAGGTTCCAATTCTCCCATTATCAACATCAGAAGAGAAGTCTGAAAATCATTAACAGTTAGTTAATAAATCAGAGAATTGTAAATTATACAACAAGTGCTAAACAAAATGTGAGTCACTCTGCTAAGAAGTCACTTGAAAAATAAAAGGATGGTAAAACCTCTTGCAAAGAGGGTGCCTATAACCCCTGATCTAGTGAAAACTGCAATTAATGGAGATTTTCATGATATATATGTACTGAAAAAGACTCTGAAGTGAGCAAAACTTGATTCAGTGAATGAAAAAAATGTGTAAAATGTCTTATAAAAAAGGCACACTGCTTCAAAAGTCTACAGTTTTAATTAAGCTAAAGAACTTTCTCATCGTAAAATGTGAGTATCTGTAAAAGAGAGTAAGACAAACATTCATAAAGCATTAGTATTTTGTGGAAATGTTATTCAATTTTTAACACTATCAGGGATTATTTTGTTTGTTCCTTGTACAACACAATTTGCATTTACAATTTTGCTAGTGTTTATAAGCCCTTTATCTATTGCCTTGAAAAGTGCAATTTCTTTTGTGTGTATATAACTACTCACATAATCTCCTCAGTATAATCCAATTTTTCCTCTATAACTGTTAACTTATTTACGTGAATACATGACCTAAGCATATATACTGTTTCCCTTCATAAAAAGAATTGATTGCAATTTCAATACTGACACGTTATAATTTCAAAGTTAATCATTAGCTTGTAGTAACCTTGTCACACATCACTGGCTACTGGATCAAAGAATACAGTTGAGAAATACAAGGAAAAATATGTTACAGAGGCATTCCAATGGTGTTCTTATCACTAATAAACAGTCAACAAAGCTGGGAGGTAGCAGTCAAAGATCTAATTTTTTTTTTCTAAATCACTGCTTCATGCTGTCAAGCTCAGACAGTCCTTGGCAAGCTATAGAATATGCAGGGGAATTTCTTTATGTTGGAGCAGAATCTGCGCTTTTCAAATGCTGAGTAAGAATTTTCTGATCTTGTTAAGGACAGCAATCCATATGTTTTGTACACTGAATGTTAAACTACCATATCTGTGCTGTCTAACTTGATGAAATGAAAGAACACCTAGCAGTGAAGACATGTTAAAGAGCTGATGTCAGGCTTCCTGTTGGTTACAGACAAAATATGTATGCATGCTTTTTCATGGACCTGATAATTCCTGGAATATACAGTAGCAACTTCAAATAACAAGACAAAAACCTTAAATTAAGGGAAAGAAATGGAGGAGGAAGACTCGGAGGAAGAGGGGAAAGTTAGTGTAAAATTGTATATTTCATAAATCTTTCAGGTAATATTATTAGCATAGCATTAGGATATACATACATCCTTTTTTGCTTTCTATTTGTCAATTTTATATTACAAGAATCAGTGTTTTAGCGCTCTCATTTAGCCCTGAGATTAATAGATACTGCAGAGGACAACTGTTCTGTTAATTGAGAATCATCACTCCAATCTGCACCCCAAAATATCAACATTTCTACATGTTTGCAGAATTCTGTCCTCAGTCTTCTATTCTTTCTAATGGTAGCTAATGGTATTTATTGGTATCATTACTGAAGAAAAAAAAAAGATTAAGACCATAACTGAAATTGATGGGTCCCCTGTCATTGACTTTCAGCCCACCAGGAATTTTACCCAAGTGCAACTTTTGTTGTTTTGACTTTCACATCCTCTCAGAGGTCCCGCAAAAGGTCATCTAATTAGTTGCTATTAAATGTGAATAAGTGTACCACAATTCAATTTCCTGTAATGAAATTAATCAGATGTGTTATCTACAAACTAAATGTACTGGGGATTATAAATCAATCACAATTCTTCACAGAAAACAGAAGTTTTCTCAGCACATCCCATCTGATATGTCCTCCATGCCCTCCTGACTTCTCCTCCAGCCTTTCAAATGGAATTCAGGAGAGCCAGACCAACTTACGAACTGGAAAACAACTGACCAGTGTATGCAGGCTAGGTGTTTTTAGTTACCAAACTAACGAGTGTTTGGGTGCTTTCAGATTACTGGCAGCTTTATCTCCAAAATTTTCCTTAAAATGTTTGCAAGAGATGAAAATTTTTCTGCTTTCATCTAGCAATCTAGATATCTATGCTAGGTTCTCCAGCTTGGTTTTTAAAGGTAGGGAGATCCTCAGCATGAGCACTAACTTTAAATCTCCACAAGAAAAAACAAAGGGTTTGTATTATTCCTGCCAACCTCCTTTTATTGTGGATGGAAACATAGTTTGTCACTGAAATTGGTAATTTCTTATTAAGTCTGCGTTTCTGTATGTATAGAAGAAAACAGCAAACCATTTTCATACTGGCCACAGCCTAATACTTAAATAACTTTTAGCCATTTTACTGAAACTTCTATTTTACCTATACATTCTCCTACAGCCACCATTTTCACAGAGTATAGGAATGGAAAAATACAGATAGGAAAGTAACAATACAGTAACAATATTTTTCTTAAAATAATTACTATTTTTACTGAAACAACAGAAATGAAAATACCTTGCCTGCTCCAGTAGATCCAGAAACAGCTAATAACTGTCCCTTCTCAATCTTGAAATTTATATCCTGAAGAACAGGAGAGCCATGGAATGGAAAATTACTGAAGAAGAGATTATTGTCAATGCTTGGGGCTTTGCTGTTGTTCTTTTCCTGTTTTGCTTTTACAAATATCTCTCCAATTCCCTGCAACATACATATATGAGTCTTGGTATAAACATAAACAATAAACAAGACATGCATATGCAAGTATATTGTACTGTGGCCTTGAAAAAGCATATGAACTTACTATTCTGACATTAGTTTTTCTATCTGTAACCTATTTATTACATTCTAAAAATAACATATATTCTGATATACATATTAGTCTTTCTCTTAATTTGACTAGGCATAAATGAAATTCACCTATGATAGAACTTTTTTTTCCAAGGTTTATACAATGCTGGAATTTGATTCTGTTTTCAGATTAGTTTAAATGAGGAATAATTCCTTATTACAGGTCTTAGTACTTATTATAGGGCCTTTTCCAAAGCTTAAAAATTCTGCATAGTTTGATATTTTATATTTATTACTTATCACACATTCCTTGCCTCCTTATGGCTGAAGCCTGTTAAAATGAGAGTGTATAGTATTTTCATTTTAGAGAACACCACTGGAAAAAAAAGGAAAGAAAAGAAAATTACATTCTCTGTATTTAAATTTAGTCTTGGTAAAAGTACTAACCTCATCCCAGAAAGCCGTTACTCTGTCCAGCTCAACCTCAGTTGTTGTTAAATTGTATTCCAGTGCTTTATATTCTTCTTTTAACAAAAAATCCTATAAACCGAACACATTACAGAAAATAGTAAGGAATGATGGACACACCACACAAAGCTGTACATTTACCTACACTGAGGATAGTTCATATTTCTGGTAGTGCTATTCCAGTATAGTGTCTTAGAGGGAGCATACAGCTTACACAATATCTTTTGAAGGCGACAAAAATATTAAAGCTATTGACATTTTTATTGATATTGGAAACATAACTCTAACATTTGTTAATGGTTTAGAAGTATACCAAAACTTGACATTACCTTTATTTTTAAATCTTATATTGAGCAGTGTTACTCGTCTAAACTTAACCCATTCTAAACATTCTACGCTTTGTTTTGGGAGTAGGAACTGGAAAGTTATGCTCTAGTAAACAATGAAAAAAAAAAAGTAGCTATGCACTCTTATCTTGTTTATTCTAAAACTACAAAAGTTTAAATAATTAGGATCCACCAAACAAAACAGTCATTAGTAGCACCAATCAAAATGACAGATAGTAGTCCTGGTTATTGTAGCCCTGAAGTAGTCTAATTTCAAATGACAGTAGCCAACAATCACATGCTTATGTTCTTTTCTGGGATAATCATTAGATCAGAAAAGGCTTCATGATCTAGAAAACATTGCCTAGCTACGTGGCAAATAAAATACCCTAGAGGACATATCTGGCCCAATGAACTCTCTAGAATCTTCAGTAAACTAGAACAGAGAAATATATGTATTGTTTATTATTTTTGTTAATGTCTGTGTATTTCTTGGGACACGTAAACAACAGGTGTTCTAGGATTACATGCTGTTCTGTATATGGAGTCTATACTAAACCTACCACAAAGAGATTACTAGAGCACTGGTGTAACTAACATCCACAAAGACAAGTATTAGACACAGTGGGGACAATGACTTGACAACGGGGCCTGCCAGTTCTGTGAAAGGGTATTGGATCTGCTATTTCAGGATGTATTTCAGACACATCACTGTCTACTGACACCTAAGGAATCTCAAGAGCATAAGGATTCAGTGGATTGGGAGCCGGTAAGAAACGCTTCTGAATGTCCAAGACAAAGATTCATGGCTAGATTGCTGGAAATTCCTGACCAATTAAAAATCATTAAAATTCAAAAAATCCAATATATGATTGGATTTAATTCAGTTCCAACTAATTCTGTGTTAAGGTTCAGCTTTCTAATTCAGATCTTTAGGTATCATACTGTTTTTATAACACTGAAATAATAAAATATCTATTTTATTGAATGACATCTTAGCATTTTAAAATTTAAAAATAATAACTGCATTAGGTTTTTAAAACCATTTTAAATATTCAAAAGAAATCCTGACATATAGACCCAAAGCAGAACAAAAATTCCTTTCTTGTGGAGTGATTTCAAAACAGCAGTTAAAACAGACTGAGCTCATGAGGATTCATCCTTAATTCATTTTGTGCATACAAGCCTTTGATGCTGGTACATGAGCAACAGATCTTGGTAAGTAAGGCCAGTAGCTGGTGCTGCAGTTATGATGAATGAAGTGCACATTTGCATAAGATGCACCATCTCCTTCTGTTCTTGCCACTACTAGCAAGGGAGTCAGATTTATGATTGCAACAACTGGTAGCTTTGGCATATAAAGCATATATCAATTTTCTACCTCCTTTACTGAATGAAAAACATCTCTTAAGCACCATAACTATGATTTTTTTTTATTAAGCTCCCTATTCTGCATTAAGTATGTTTAACTAAATGTCCCCATTTCAAAATCAGCAGTGTGCAGGTAATATAAAACTGTTACGGTTAGGCTGCCTGGGGAACTATATACCATCATCAAGATTTATAACGACATTTCATGGTGTGTAGTCAAAGCAATATATAGTATATCCAAAACTCTGCATAAATGCTGTGATCTTTTGTTGATCAACCAACAAGATAACATGCTATAAAGAATTAGCTTACGTACTTGGGATGATTTTGGTGCATGTACCCTACCTGTATTTTATTTATTGCTCCAATAGAGTCATACCAGGTCTGTACAGCCCAGGGAAACTGCCTGGTCACTGTCATTCGAAGAACAATGCAGAAGGAAATGGTGGTAAATATTTTTCGGAGAATAATTCCTTTAGTCACAGCGTATGGAAGCACAGCTAAAAACACCACAAAAAAACCCGAAAAGAAGAAAGCTGAGCTGTTGAAATATCTCACATAAGCAGCTTTTCGGGTTAGCTTCAGTTCAGTTCTGTTAAAAAAAAAAAAACACAAACAATTAGTGTATAATTCCACAGTTTATATCTTACAAACCTTTTGCAAGGAGGCTTATTTATTTTCAATACAGTTAGAAGGCAAGATTTAAAACAATTTTTTGGTCCTAAAAAATAAAGGCAGCCCAGTTTAGGCACCAGTTCAGGGATGTCATACAAAATAACCACCATCTATACCCTGATTTGGATATCTTAGAAATCTCATACCGCTACACTTCCTAACAAAACCATACTTATGCATCTAATGCCAAGTTGGATAATACTCTCCAAAAAGCAGGATCCCCTACTGAACTGAAAATCTAGATACAGTAAGTCCTATGGAAGATAATTTTGTGGAAGTAAGATAATCTGAAGGGTCAATTTACCGTAGATGATCATACAAATGCTAAGAACCCACAGCAGGGTAATCATTATAGTGTCATCTCCTTCTGCAGAACCAGCTCTACCAACAGCCTCACCCAAGAAGTAAGTTATTAGTCTAGCTTAGCCTTAAGAGGTAGAAGGCAGCGGATCTTTCTCTCTTTCCTGCTAAAGCTTAGATACTGTGCAGTTAGGAATGCAACTAGTGATTACTCTCAAGCTACTTCTGTAATTTTTACACATCTTATAGCAATCTATTAAATAAAAAGAGAATAATCCAGGGAACATAAGTCCTTTTCTGAATTGATGGTCTTAACTCTAAAGAATTGTGCTAAAGGAACAGTTTGCAATTGATTGGTCTTCTTTTGGCTCCATTCACTTCACATTCCTAGAGTCCAGTTGCTCAGCTTTGCCTGAGCATAGGTTCTTCTGCTGCAGTGTAAGAGAAGGGTTTTCCACTGAGCTGAGGCTAGAGATGGAGCTAGAACCCAAAGTGAACACTTGCTGCATGAGTGCTATAGCCACCAGATTGTACAAGAATTAGGAATCACACTGGTGAAGGCAATTCCCGGCATTGTAAAGGATGAGCATCATAATCTTTAAGTATCTCTCATTACTGAGACAGTTTCTGCAGGCAAAGCAAATCAGGATCTCAGAACTTTTTTCAGGCCCTTTCTTCAGTTCCACGCTGCATGTTTACAAGACTTTCACTTGCACCAGTCATCACTTTTGTCAACAAAGCGTTTCTAAAAGTCTCTGATAGAAACCCCAAGCTCAATTTTGAAGAAGGCTCCCCAGCACTTCTTAAGGCTGCACTTCACAGGAGAGGCATGAAGACAGTAGCCAGGCATGCAGGTAAGCACAACGGTTGTAGCCACTGCCCTAGAAAAAGGGCCTTATGAATCCTCCAGAGTTTATATGAGACTGCGGGTGGCAGCACTGAATAGGCATAACAAAGATTTTTGGTTTTGCTGCTTGGCCAGATCCACGCAAAAGCCTATGCAGAAGCTACCAAAAATCCTACCACTGCTGAAGTACACGGAAATTACTTTAAAGAGGAATACGCTAATATACTAGCTAGAGGAATATACTAATATACCAATATACTAATCATTTTCAGTGTGTTCCCAAGAAAGAACCACAAGCAAAAGTTTTCCAGAGCTGGATCTTCTTGTGAGCTGGGCTTCAGTGCTCTGCAAACTCGGCACTCATTTAGGACTCACCCAGCTGAAGCCATATGGGCTCCCAGAGTGATGATGTAAGAGACTACAGGTATCATATGTGTATAGAGATGAAGCAAGTTTTGAGAGGCATCCTGCCTTTCAATTCAGTATGTTAACTAGAAAAAACAAAGTAAAAGGCCAAAGGAAAGAGTTGAGTACCAAAATGCAGCAAGCAGTCCAGAGTACTTGTATGAAGACTTGGAAAAGTGTGAAGAGAAATTTAGCATTGAGAGAAACTGAGGAAAGAAATCACTATCAGTATGAGAAAGCAAATGGAGGAGGAAAAAAAAAATTACACTATTCCTGAATGAAATTTATAGAGTAAGGAGTCTTGAGATTTGGTGTTCAGAAATACAGCAATGAACACGTGGACATCATTTGAAGATCAAGTTAGAACTTTTTCTTTCCCCCCAAAAATAAGAAAGAATAAATTCTGCAAAGAAAAAAAAAATCTTTTCCCATGAAAAAAGATCAATCTAAGTCATACAATTTTCAATGGGAAGAAAACCTAAGTGAGCACTGTGTTAGATTGGCAGGGAAAGCAGAAGATAATGTCAGATATCAAATAAATGTGAAGATATTTTCTTCAGAAATCATGTAATAGCAGGGGGCGGTAAGGTTTCCTTGTATCAGATGAACATTTGTCAGCAGAGTCTCCCACGCTTGTCCTTTGGGAAAAGCTATCAAAAGTGATTTAGAGGAAATTTAAGGAATTTCCAAGGCTTCTTAACACTTTTCTCCCAAAGAAGTAAATGAATTTGTCCTGGTACTGACACCAAATTCTCAATGACTAGGATTTGGCTCACTATGTTCATGTGAGCTTAACAACAGGGACAAGAATGATACTTTTTTTTGTTCATTCACTTTTAATAGTCATATTCTATTAATATAAGCTCAGCCACAGCACCTTGGAAAACTCGTAGCTTGGAACAACCGATGTTCACCTTTAAAAAGTGCCTCTAGAAGACTTTTTTTTTAATATAGTTTCTAAAAAGATTGTCAAATATAGAAACAAGGAAGGAGTAGAGAAAGTGCAGGAAAAAGTCAATGACAAAGCAACACGAATTAAAGTGAAAAGTACAAATGAAAATCTGGTGAAAAGGCAAAAACTGAATTTTGGAGGAAGAGTCAGGTCTGATTTTTGTAGCAAGACACTTCAAAAGAACAAATTAGTTTGTCATTGAGTTAATCTAAAAAAAGAAGAAAAAAGCTTTCTAATACAGTAATGTGTTGTTATCAGTGAGACCAATTTTGAAACACTATGGCCCAATTCACCTTTGGGGAAGTGTTCCTTGATTATCCAGTGTATGTCAAAGATGTCCAAATATCTCAAACATTATAATACATTTGGTGTCAGTATGTAGATACAGTCTCTCAGATCACACAGACTCTTAAAAACTGCACATAGACTGCACACCGCTGTCTGCTTTTGCACTGACACCACCACAGCTGTCTGCACAAATACATGAGCTTGCACTTCTTTACTTAGAATAAGGATGGGCCTTCTTCTGGCAAGGTAAGGACACTTCCAGCCTTGGACTTCCCCTCTTCTAGCGCTATGCTAGGGCACAGAGGAACAATCTACTGTTGTGGCTTTTTAATTACCTAAATATATTGCATTGCCCATAAAAATGAAGATATGTTTATTCAGACACCTGTTATAAATAGCACAATTAGTATAGATTTAAGACAGCAGACAGCAAGCAGCCCAAAGTGCTGCAGCTATCCAAGGGGGTTTATCTGCAGTCAGCTTAAGGCTAGAAGTGTAAAGGCAGAGGTAAGCCAAGTTTATAAAACCAAAGCTGTTTAAATTGGGTTGCATTAGAAAATGCAACTTTGGTAACAACTGAGTTATAATGCATTGCTGCTCAAATAAGGGTATGATTTTACTCATGCAGTCTCACTTCCTACCAGCTTAAGACACCTACTGATTGGGAGCCCTGCAGAGCCGGCTCAGCAAGCAAAATTCAATTGAAACTCTAACATTTCCAGTTTGACCTGCTCTGGTGATGTCTTCAACAAATGACCTTTTGGATCACTCCAAAGAATACAATATTTTGGTGCAAGGGAAGCAAAAAAGAGAAAATAAGATCTTGTAGTATTTCTATCACTCTTCCTTGTCTTTTAAAAATCAATGCATCATAAACTATAGCATTACAGATTTCACTATAAATAATTAAAAAAGAAAAACAGTATATAAAGTGATAGTTCTTTTTCCACGTCTTTGGTAGCCACTTTGCAAACATACATATGAATCTTAATTTATTTCTACAGGAGCTACTCACAAGATTTGGTCTAAAATCTCTTAAAAGCAAAGCAAGACTAGTGCCACCAGATGAATTCTAATCTGGATTTATTCTAGAACTGGAATTTCAGACCTGGATTCACACTGAGTTTTCTCAGAGCTTTTAAAGTAAATCATTATAAAATTTAAGAATTTTCTTATTCTGATGATAGAGAATGGCTGTCTTTTCCTGGATTGTCTTTCAGAAAGCATAATAGAAGCAGCTGAACAAGAAGGTGTTTGTATAATAATATTTCTTTTATTTATGTGATAATAAGATTCTTATATTTCTTTCTTTTCTGTTGTTTTCCCAATCACACACCTGGTACAGAATTCTAATTCTTTCAAAGGAGCTAAACAAGCACATTGGACAGCTTCAGTGCAGCATCACCTATTAATCAATATGTCACTTCTCCTCCCTTCCCCCAGGACTTGCTATCTGTAATGAGTGCCTGGTTCTCATAGCTCTCAGCTAGACAGGTTAGCTCTTTTACTTCCTTTATGCTTCTGTAGCTCTGGTACTTAGCTTCCAGATCAATCTCAATGTTAATTGAAATGATAAGCATTATACAAGGCTATCCACAGACAATAAATGTTAATGTAGTTTTACAGAACAGATACATGAGGCTGTGTGACTTTAATCCTTACACAGATTGTGAGTAACATGCAAAGAAAGCTTTATTGCATTTCTCAGAAAGTGGCTGCGGAGGCTTCGTACTGTTTCCTCCATCTCAGAATAGGAAAGTTTGTAAAGCCTTAGGTAAGCAACACAATAGGGCTTTTTATTGTACGACGAGGATGGGGTTGGCCAGAAACAAACACAGATGCCGCAATTGTTTTACCTGTGCAGGCTAAACACTCAAATATCATTATAACAAATGAGGAAGCAAATAATAAAAAAAAAAACCCTCCATAGTTGACAAATCGGGAGAAAAAACAGGTTACAGTGTGGGAATGCATGGTTAGTTTATGGAGGATTAATATTTGTGTGCTTTGCTTCTTAACTAATATGACCACAGATGCTTTTCATAATCACCTTTTTTTTTTTGATCATGTGGACAAGTTTGACTGACAAATCAGAATACTTACTCACGAAGACTTTCAATCATCTTTTCCATTGCATCTTCCCAACAATAGACTTTAACTGACTGTATATTTTCAATTATTTCTGAGGTGATGACAAGTCTCTCATTGATCTTTCCTGCTCTCTTATCCCTACAAAGCAAAAAGCCAGTAGATCAATTTTCATCTATTTCATTGTGTAGTTTGTATCATACCACAACTTTCTTAAAACTTTTCACAAAAAAGTTGTGAAAATTTTAACAACTTTTCTTAAAACTCCTGTCGAATACTCCTATATTTAATATATTTATCCTGATAATATTGTGAAACACATGAAAGGAAATACTTAAAACATAGTGAGTTTAACTAAGGAGAAGATAAAACCTCTAATAAGAATAAATTAAGTCACTAACAACAAGTTTTCTTTCTTCTATGAAGTTTTATCACTATTTACCATCACTATTTTATCACTATTTATTTTCACATTAGACCTTTTATATTTTTATATTTAGACAGCTGCTGCTAAGTAAGTAAAGGCTTGTCTAAACTTCTCTGCCACATTTAGCATACTTCGGAGTCATCTTCTGTAACAATGTAATAACTACAAATCTTTATTCAAGTGGTATAATCTTCATAAACTAATGTGTTTCAGGCAAAAACACTGAAATATTCTAAAACAATATATTCACCTGTATTTCATCATCCTTCGTCCCAGCCACGCTTGGAAAAGGACTAAGATTATTAGAAAAGCAAGTCCAGAAAATGCAGAAGCTTGTAACATTTCCCAGAGCAGTCCCATCAGCAGTACCACTTGTAAAGGTGCAATCCATACAAAATGAGCCAGCGCAAGACCCTGCAGAAGCCCACAGGAGAAAATAATAAAAACATAAATTAAAGATGCGTTCTGAAAACTACGTAAAAAGGAAGAAGTTGTTGAAGTGACTTTGAAAAATGTATGGAAGAATTGCACAAATTTTTACCAGTAGTAAAACCAGTTTATAAAGGAGGATTTGTGATTCTGAGCACATAGCATTCTGGGTGTTGATAATGATGATAGCACAGCAACGCATACACATTCTACACCTAAGCTTTGATTTTTTGCAAGGCAAAGTTCAATCTATAATTGTCTCTTCACTATGTATGTACATGAGGAAAAAACAGCTGTGTAAAAGCAAACAGATATGCTATCGACTCTCACATTTTCCATCACTGCAAGTTGAGAAAAAGTCACAAAAAATCTTATAAGAATGATAGAATGATTTAATTTTATATAGGAAACTAATATTATTAGAGAGAAGAGTTGACTATTATATGAACACAACTAATTCAAAACAGCTTGCTGCCATATTCCTTCGTTTTATTCTATCACTAGAAGGATTTTGGAGTGACTCCTGTGATCAGACTGAGAAACAGCACCTGCAGAGAACTCCGTACTACTGCAGCTGCGCGCCTGCCAGCACCTGGCCTAGCTTGCTCAGTGCTAGCTCTCATCACTGCATATAGCAATACAGTTTCCCTGACATCAAGTTTGATGTTATTGAAAGCATATTTCATTCTATCAACGGGGCAATCAAAAATACATTCTGAATGGAAGTTAATGGAGTCTCTAGCCCCCAAAACCATTAGCAGGGACTTATCCCAACTTTAACGAAAGCAAAATTTCATGAGATTTCGAAAGTTTCATCTGAGATGTGTTGGAAATGATTCCTAATCAGGTCCTACATTAATACATACTCTCGTTTATAAGAGTGGGTAATATTGACAATAAAATGCTGAACATCATCCAGCTCAACAGCAGGCTGGTTCACCTTAGTGAAAGGATATGCCAGCAAGGATGAGAGATTGAGGGACTGAATTAGTTGTGTTCTGACCACTTTGAAACTGACTGTGTACCCACAGAAGTTTCCCAGCTGATTTGTACTGGATGGTAAAACAAGCGCATTTTTAATGGTATACCTAGTTTTTATATTTGTTTTAGTAATCAGTATAGGAGATAAACGACGATACAAGAATCAGAATGAGCATTTCCATTACCACAGGCTAAAGCCTGCTCTTAAGATAGGAATGTAATTTCATTTTATATTTACAGTCACTACAGTCACTGAAGTCCACAAATTCTTCTCCTTCCTTACTATTTGTCATGAGTGGTGTGATTTCCTTTGTTTGTTTTTGATAGTTTAGCAAATGAATTAAACAATTAGAAACATACCTCATCAAATTTGTTCAGATTATTGGAAAGGAGACTGACCAATTGTCCAGTACTTATTTTATCTAAGACTCTGCTTGACAGT
Organism: Tinamus guttatus; assembly: GCF_059628265.1. Lineage (NCBI taxonomy): Eukaryota > Metazoa > Chordata > Aves > Tinamiformes > Tinamidae > Tinamus > Tinamus guttatus. The sequence continues at coordinate 1,042,276 of NW_028288552.1, read as the reverse complement.
TTTAAGGTCTGTAAAAGAAAACAAAACCAAACGGAGATAGCTTTGTAACTCAATCTTATAAAACCAACTAAATACAAATAAAAATACTAAGCAATGAGACAGTATTATAAATACCAATTCACTTATCAGCTTTCTGCTATAAAGAAACAATCTCATTAAACTTGTTATTTATGTCACTTGAGTTTAATATAGCCATTAAATTGCTTCACAAATATTGATTTGATACAGCCCTTGCTTTCTGTTGCATATTTTATGTACATATATATGCAAATGCAAGTTTTAATTAAGCATGCATGCTGTGCGTGCTGTGGATCCTCAAAAATCCCCTACTGTGCATCTCTTGACAAAGATTTTCTGAAAGATGTTTCCATAGCGAGCTTTATATTAGAATAACTAACACATCTACTTAAATTAGCTGCTGCTTTTGGTAAAACCAAACACCGTTTTAAATATTTGGATTTATGAATGTGCAAAGCATTAGTGTCTGTCAATACACCATGTTCTCACACATCAGGTTCTCACACTTTATCATTCAAACTTGATCCCTTCTATATTATATTTTTTGTTTAGATCTTTGCCTCTAATCCTCTTTGAAAACATTCTTTGGCCACCAGCATACATTACTTTTCTTTTTCAATATAAGTGCATAACAGGAGCACAGCAGTAGCATAATTAAGACCTCTCAATACATATCCAGAAAGTCTGAACTCACGCAGAGGCTGAATTCAGTCAATTCTGCTGTACATGAGCAATTAATTATTTAAACTTAGAAAATGAATAACTGTGGGAAACTAATGCTAGCCATATTATTGTGTACTTTGCTTAACAAAATTACTGATTTTTTTTTTTTTAAAAAGGGCCCAAAAACTGTGTAGACTATGTAGGCTATGGAGTATGTGTATTCAGCTTTAAGTGTAAATGGAACAGTTACCTTCTTATAAATCAAGCTAAACATGGCTATTCTCATTTGCATCCCTATATGATGAAGACCAAATATAGCAGGGTGTATGAGCAGTGTTCTCACAAGGAAGAGAAGGCACAAGCCAATGCCCAAGTAGTAGGCTATGGATCTTTCATGGGAGTTGTCCGGATCATAGGAAGCTATTATTCTTCCTAGTAAAAGGGGCTGCACAGATTTGGTGACTTCCTGCAAATGGAAACAAAAGATAATAATTATTTTTTTTAATGGCTAACATTTTCATTGTAAATCGTAGCCACAAATACTTCCACTATCACAACTGACATGAGGAGGCTGCGTCTGTTCACTGCGCAAACCAGAGAAAGATGCAGTAATTCAATGGTAGAAGACAGCTCACCACTTAATTTGTGATCCTCTTGCAATTTCAGCAAAGCAAATCTAGTTCATAAGTTTTGTTTGGTTGCCTTCTATAAAAATGGCAATTGGGATGAGTTTTCACACTTATTTTTCAGGATTGTAATGCATTAGCCGCATAACATGATTGAATCATGTCCATGAAAAATGAATGATGAGAGGCATAAATGGTAGGAGAGGCAAGCATTAAAAAAAAAAAAAAAAAAACTATCGAGAAACCAGATCCTCCTGCCCTGCCAGTCCCAGCTCTTCCCTTTCCAAAATGGACAACATGGTACAAAATAAGAGCAGGAGAGGAAAAAGAGGGAACATCACATTGGTAAACTTCAAGACACCAGAAAGACCTGCTTGTAGCTCTGTCTTTATCTTAGCCGGCTATTATGTGTCTTCAATCCCTTTTTCTGTTCTAATTAAGCTCGACAATAATTATCTCGTTGTTGCTCTCCATTTACATTTCTTCATATCCTGATTGATCTTATTTTCATTCCTATAACCTTACCCTAATCTCTCTGATTTTTTTATCTCTTTTTCCTCCTCCAATCTGCAAAAATTATCAGTGCACTAAGGTCTAACAATTTACTTCATCTTCTGTATGAGTTTCTGAAGGGCACAAAATATCCATGTGCCCCTTTCCTTGATTCATTGTTATAGTCAGTGTAAAAATATTTAGTGCTAAGAATCTGTACATGTCTCCTCATCCTTCTTTCTATTGTGTCTGTTCAATCTTAGCAGAAAGTGTCAGAAACTTCAAAAATAGCAAGCATATATTAAATTTGCTTGCATATAGATGTGTTAAGTTGTCAAATATTTATTAGTATTTTCACACACAAAACTACACAGACGACAATACAGAGAGACAGAGAACTGAGTTGGTGAAGGTCAGCAAAAATACATGTTTTTAGTAAAAAATTTGTTGAGTGAATCACCCTTAATTTCTTTTCTCCTTTAGGTTTCTTTTGGTCTGTCATATAGCAGAAGTCCAAACTATCTCTGCAACTTGTGCTGCATTCTCTTTTGACTACCACTGTTATCTGAGTTGATATTTATCTACTTTGCCATAGAAGGGATGAAAATATGCATCTTCACTAGAATACCTGTTTTGTGCACTGTTTTTGCCAGATTTAAAACAATTGCACACCAACATAAATTCTGTAAACCTGGAAACTGACAAAGACTTCAGTGTTATTAGTAGGCAAAGGGAGGAGTGTTTATTAAAACACACATAACCTACAGCAGCTGTGCTTAGACCATATGTATCCAAAAGCAGCAAATCAAGACTCCACAAAACTCACAAAATACAAAACAGTCACCTCTCAAGGACAGTGCATTGCTTTCATACTCTCAGAGATCTCAAGATAAGCTTTTGTATATATGCTTAAAATAGCAAGGGTTTTTTTTTCTGTATTTACACTTATTCCACCAAAAACCTTATGCTCTGCAACTGTGTTTGTTGTGAATATAAAGGCATTGCATGCTAGCTTTCTTGAAAAAGGTGATTTACAGAGTCTATGAGTAGAATAATGATTGGCGGTGTGCCAGATTAGTATCTCTGTTAATATAAAAATCCACTGTTTTACAATTGTGTTTTATTAGGTCATGTACTAAAGAAATTATTATCCAGCTAATATACAAATGAAAGCAAAATTAGACTACACATAGTCTATATAAATGGCTATAGAATATCCAGTTATAATAAATGAAAATAATAGAAACTGATACACCGTATAAAGTGATAGAATAACCTGCTTAAAAAGGATTGGAATTTATGTGTCTAACAGGAATCCAGTTTTCAGCAGTCTGCTTTTTCCTTCTCCTGCTCTTACTCTCTCCTCTGCATTCACTGTAGACAACTGAGAAACTCATAAATGTTCCCCCCTCCCCAGAAAACCTCATCAAAAGGTGAAAGGTCATACGACCTGAAGAGAAATAATGATACCATGCTGGATGGATCTCTGAGCTGACCTGGGATGACTGCTCTTAGGCAATAGGAACTTACAAATTATATATATTCTGAATATGCTGAATCACCCTGAATTGTGAAAACGATAAAGCGCATTTCTGTTTTGGCCTGTGCCCAAAGAGCGCTTCAGTATTTCATGCACCCCCGCCTCCAACGCATACATGGGACCTATACGTGAGAACTTCAGGAAATCCTCATTAGCTTCCCTTGGAATAGTATACTGAAATCATTTCCAAGTTAATGTTACCAGCCACCTTGCCTGAATGGAAACATACATTTCACAAAGAGGAATAAAAGAGAAAAAGGTATATGGAATCAGACCAATCTGCACAGCAAGGTCCTCAGTTTGGTAGCCAGTAACTCATCAAAAAGTAAGGTTTTTAGTTCACCACCATACCATTTTTCTTTTAATTGCAAAACAGATGGCTGCTGGCAAGGTGAAACATGGAAGCTGTTTAGAGCAGTAGGGGAGCAGATACACTCAAGTGAACCACTTCAGTGCACCTAACAATTTATGAGGGAGAATCGTAATACTCTAGGGGGCCAGAGTGCAAATGTCCACCCTTCAATAACATCATTACCTACAGTGCATGAGGTGAAAGAGAGAAACATAAAACCTACTAGACCTAATGAGAGCAAAGCTGTGATACTAGTTGCAACAACAACTACACAAACAGCAGGGATGTAAGCAGAGTTTAAAACATGCTCAGAGAAAGGTGCTATGAAAATGGCTCGGAAATTAAGCGTTAAGCAAGAGAAGAGTTGATAGGCAAGAGAAAGTTCAAAAGAGTGCACAACTTGGTTCCACCTCTGCCAATAAGGCACAACATCCTGTCCCAATTAAAATTAATGGCAAAGCTCCCACTAATTTCCGTGTGAGCAGGGACTGAAAAGAACACCAGCAGCTTTAGCAGTGAGATTTTCCTCTTGCAGCTTTCAATAAAATGAGGTGTTTTATTATCTCACAATGAAATCAAGAATTTGTGCCAAGATTTAATCATTTCATGTTGACAGAGATTTTGCTATCTGCGTGTGCATTGCACGCTTTTTACAGAAGTCAAAAAAAAAAAATAGCACAAACTCACAAATTCTGCTCTACTGTTACTGTTCTCATCCAGATTTGTACTCAAGTAAAGAAAAAGTCTGCACAGAGACTTCACCTTTGCACAGCTTCACACATTTATTTGTCTATGCTGTGGGAAAGGAAGTTATCCCCCAAACTGTCTGCAAAAGTCCTTAGACACTACTTAACTTAATTAGAATACGTAATTATGATAATAGTTTCAGTGGCCGGAATTTGCAGGAATACCTAATTAAAGTGTACAATAGGCTAAATCTGTGGATCTGCTGTTTTGTTTTTTTTAAATATAACACTGAAATGAACAAACAGTCACTGATTCCAGTGATAGGACAAGGGGTAATGGGTACAAATTGAAATACAGGAGGTTCCATCTCCATGTGAGGAAGAACAACTTTACTGTGAGGGTGACAGAGCACTGGAACAGGCTGCCCAGAGAGGTTGTGGAGCCTCCTTCTCTGGAGATCTTCCAAACCCACCTGGATGCCACCCTGTGCCACGTGCTCTAGGTGACCTTGCTTGAGTCAGAGGGTTTGGACTAGATGACCTCTACAGGTCCCTTCCAGCCCCAACCATTCTGTGATTCTGTGACTCTACATCTGTTACAAACATGAGGAAATAGGTTGAAAAATTAAAGGCAGTAATGAGATGGCAAAAGCACAAGAAAAGGCAGAAATGTGTAGGACTTCTTGAAGGAAGAATCTTGTCAGAGTGTCACCAAAGAAGGTGAACGCGTACAGAGGGAAGCGCTCAGCTCCATAGCAAGAGGAAATCAAAGAGAATGAATAGTAACAATGGTGACGTAGGTAGCTGGAGTTTGCCCAAATTTCCAATGGCAGTTCCATGTAAAGGAAAAAGAAGAGAGAGCAGCAGATTACTGGCAATACATGGGAGCAGAAAAAGAAATCTGTGCTGAAAACCATCTGAAAGATTCTAAGACAAGGCCATATATATAAAAAGGAAAGCTCACTTTCCTGGACACAGTGCATGAGAATGAAACAGTATTTTCAGAAGGAAAATGAGTTTGTATCTTCTCCTCCACTTCTTTCCGTCTTCTCTATCTTCTCAGTATCTTAAGTATTTAACAGATGTTTCTAAAATTGAAATCCTGCACAAGAGATTCTACAAAAAATACAAATCCCCCCCCTAAAAAAAAATGTGCTTTTGATTTATTTTGGGGGACTGCAAAGAACCCTGATTATGTTTTTCTCCTTTTGCTACAACTTTTATTCAAAGAATAGATGATAGATGCACAAAGAATAAAAAAAAATGAAATGAATATATCCTAGCATCTGATACCCGAGAAAGGTACACTGAATTTATACTTAAATATTGAGTCAAACGTTACTAAACTGATCATTTTAGTTGTGGGGGGGCAATTATGATCACCTGTCCTGACAGCCTGCTTAGCACAGGCTACTGAATCACAAAAGGGCTCCTACAAAACTCAGCAACTCCCAGCTGAGCTAGGGCATATACCTGAAAAACACAAGACCTTTATTTAAAGATGTCATCCGGCTTCCAGATTTATCTCCACATCTGCCCAATGTCCCACCAGTCCTGAAATCCTACTCCACACTAAATAGTTACTACGTACTTTCGACACTGTCGGCACTGTCTCTGCAATGTATCAACTGCTCCAGGGTACCTGCCGCAGGAGCAGGCACTCAACAACGTGCCGCTGTGTAAAGCAGAGCCTGCACTTCCCAAACCTTCTCAGTGGCATGACTGCATATGCAAGTTGGGATAAGCATGGACCTTGAGAGCTGGCCCTTCAGGCTTGCAGAGTAAATAGTATATACAACAGTACATAGTGAGAGGGTATAGATAGTGGGGCCATGGTGTTGCCAACAGAGAAGCCAGAAGATAGACTCTGGCTTGAAGTAACAGTTTGCTTTGCCTTTTAAGAAATGAAGTCCCTTCAGAATTTCTAAAAGGGGCCCAAAACTGTCCATATTTTGTCCTTTGAGTGCCTGTATTTATGCAGAGGGCATGAACTGCCATGCCAATATTGATCTGTTAAACAGTACATTTAAAAAATAACCATCTTAACAGCATGGCATCTCTTGTATTCTCCCTCCTATTTTTCCCCACACTTATCTTTCATAGGAGTAAGTTTCGATATTCTCCTATACCATAACAGGTCATTGCCTTTCAGTGCACACTTCCTTTAAGTGGACTTCTTTCTAGGCTGCTTCCTGTCACTACTCAATTCCTTCCCTTATTTTCCACCTTCATTACTGTTATTCTTTCGTATTACAGTAGGGCCTGGAGTGTCCACTAAAAGCTCCTGTTCCACAGTTTTATGTAAGATATGAAGAGTCCTTGTCCTAGATGGTTAACCATCAATCCCAGAGAAAAAGAGAACTCATTGAATCATCAGTGTCAATTGGTGCTACTTTGCTTTCCACCAACTGAACAGCCCCAGAGCAGCCCAAGATTTGAAACAGGAAAATCATTCTGAGCAAGCAGAGGCAGCCCTTTAACTGTGTCTCCTCTCCTATCTCTCTGCACAATGTCTGCGTGTAGGAAAGTAAGCACATCACATCTCTTTGAACCCAGTCTTTAGCAGGGGCAGTTTCAGGCTGAGGCCAGTGCAGAGGCTTTTCACTACTGACAAGCGCCAAACGAGACACAGTTACTTAAACTGGGAAGGAACAAAGGTGGCGTGAGAGCTATTTTTTCCGTAAGTTTCTTCTGCTAAGCAGCAAGTTTCATTTCCATAATTCTAATCAGAAATTGTGTGCAAATGTGTGTGAGCATATATGTCCGTGAGAAAGAAAAAGATATATAAAAATGTAAAAAAAAAAAAAAAAAAAAAAACATACTAGGCTTTATTCTTAAAAGCCTTGGTGCTGAAAGACCATTTATGTATAAATTCAGTTTAAAAAATAGGAAAGAGGAGAGTTTGCTTTCTTTTTAAAACAGTAATTTTGTTTAACAGGAACACGTAAAAAAAGTTGCAAAGATTAATACATATTTTTCACATCTGATATGCACAAGTAATTAAATGCTCTACACTTCATATCATTTTTTAAAATGCAGAATTAATTTTACTTTTAATCTCAGAGCTGTCTTTTGTGAACTACCTCTGAGGGACAGTTTTAATGTTACTGCAAAAAATTAAGGAATGACTCCAGAAAAGATTCAGGATCTGTCTTCATGTAACTATCAGAAGATCTAACTAACCTGAAATTTCCCTTCCACAGAAATTTTTGGCAAATTCATAGGCATAACAGCAACTCTCTCTCCTGCTTTTCTTTGTCCCCCTGGAAGAGGGATCAATATATTGGGAATGAAGGTTTGCATTTTTATAACATTGTTGTTCTTGTGGAACCATTCTTTGGGATACTTGACAGAAAGTTGGAAGAAAAGAGAAGTTCTCTCTCTAGGAAGCAAGATGAACTTCAGCAAATATTATGGGCTATTTAACTCCCCTCCCCTTCCTTTCACCCAATGTGTGGCCTTACTTGAAAGTACAGCTAAACTGGATCACATTCAACACTAATGCCAGAGGAAATAATCCTTTTCTGTAGCAACCTAGGATAAAAATCTGGCCGAGGAATCTGTCTGATGTCTGAAAATGCTGACTATCTCAGTATATCTGACCTCTCTGGGCCATTTGGGCTATTATATCATCTATTTTCAATACCACAGCACTTTGTTCAAAGAAACATGCAGTTTAATATCTCACTTTTCTTATTAAATTATAGAAACCTGAAAATAGCATGAATATTTAATGTATATATTAGTTAACAGTAATCTTCAGTTTTGCGACTGGATATCTACACCACCTGTTGAGAGACCATTAATAATAAACTATTTTCACAGCTCATAACCCCAGTGATAGGATTTTCAAACAGGTGGCATTTGGTAAGTCAGGGTAATCCTAACATGTTGAAAAGCTGATAAACATAATCAGTTCAGATGCTAACATGAAGATCCTGATCTTATACTTCGGAGCGCTAAAGATTCAAGCACGTTCCATATGGTTGCTTATGTGGAAATGTTAAGACTAATGTAGACACCTATGTAGTATTTCCCTATATCAAGCTTGTTTATTGCATACATAAGCCTGAACAAAGCATTTCACTGTGAAGCTGACTCCTTTTGCCTTTGGCAAAATCAACCAAATCATGTGAGTTTTCAGTATCAGTTATTTCAAGGTAAGGGTAGAAAATTCTGCAGAAATGTGTTAAAAAAGTAATATAAGAAAATAACTACATTAATTCAGCTGTTATACAAAAAGATCCCATGCTCTATCTTTACTGGGGGGAACACATGCTACCACTTAAGGAATATGTACTGCTTCAAGATATTAGTACATAATCAGAAAATACTTTCTCCAAGATGGTCCCTGAGTATCTCTCGATATTTATCAACTTTGTAAGTCATAAAGAGAGTAAACAGTAGCTCTCCACAGGATTCCGTATTCCTTTAGAAAGCCCTAAGACCTGGATCCATTTATGCAACATTCAAATTTTACTGAAAAAAAGAACAAAACTTACCCCTAAGTATAATATTATTCCATAAAACACAAATTTCCAGAAGAAGCATCGTCTAAGAGCATTAATAAGTTTGGGTTTTTTCTTTGAAGTTGCCAGCTCTCTGTCCCACTCTCTGAAAAGGAACCGAAAAAAACAAGACCATTAAGTTGTGTGAGCAAATACATGGGTCTATGGCTCTGACATAGTTCAGGTCGCTCAAGTATATCCAAGGAGATTTAGCTAAGGTCACTAATAAAACAAAGCTTTGCAAAGACCCCAAAGACCTGCCCTTCATTGACTTGATAGATCAATAAAAGTTCAAACTTAATTCAGCCGCATATTTGGCAGATTTAAATACTCAGCCATACATCACCCTGCAGGGAGCTAATTCATGGAAAGGTCACACTGTATGTTTTAAAGAAACCTGCTGTACTTAAGACCAATGCACAAATAATAGGCAAATAAATGTTTTGGAGTTCTTCCAGTCTGCAGCAGAAAGAAAACACCAAGAAAGCATCAAAAATGTGACTCTGGTACTAGCGAGTTTTGGTTTTTTCTTTTTTTTTTTTTTTTAAATTAAGACAATAATTCTCTATGGTACAATAGATTTCTAGCCCAAGGCATGCTATGTATACATGTTATACGTATACATGTTTAGTCAGCAGTGAACAAACAAATTAAAGTACTCGTAAGAATTTACTCAGTTACCACTTTTCTTCATTTATTCAGCAGAATATTAAATAGCCAGAATATTTCATCTATAAATTCTTCTCTGCGTCAAAAAGCATGAAGTTATACCAATGTTCCACCACTTTTGCAATTGTATGTCACACTGCCCTTCAGTTTAATTGGATTGGCACAACAGTGAAGATCCAGCTGTCTCCAAATGCAAGGGGAAAGCTACACTAGAGACTACAGGAGAGAGATGAGATTTAAGCACTTGTATCTGTCATAGTTACAAGTGCAGCACAGCGGCTGAATTGCCTCCCCAAGCAACTTGTTGTTTAGATGGTAAAGAAAAAGTACACACATACACACAAAAGCAGGACAGGATATTTTGGGAAGAAATAATAGCTGGATAGAGAACTAGCACTCAAATTGTGTGTTTCACTAGTCAATGGGGAGATGTCACCGGTACCTCAAAAGAGTAATTTAGAGCATTTAAGGGACACATCTCCATCATGGCTCCCAATCAGCTCCAAAGGACAACTGAATATCTTTCCATGCTGAATGACGAGACATTCAAGCCAGTCAGCATGCAACAGTTTACAAGCAATGCTATTTAGATATTTTATCCAGTAGCTTACTAATGAAAGCTGCAATGTGTTTCCCAGAACAGACGAAGTTGTTATTTCATTAATCTGAAAGGTAATGCCAAGAAAGCATACTTCTTTTGTACCTTTCTAATTTTTCAGAAAGATTATCAGCAGAGTCCGCAGAAGGGATTTGGTAAATATCTGACAGCTCCAATCGTTGTCTGTAACCCTTTTTCAAAATTGGTTTTGTCCATCTAAGAAGAAACAAAACAAAACAAAACACATAAATAAAGATCACTCATTTCTGGGCTTATTTATGGGATTGCATTGTCCAGCCTGGAATATCTCCTCCAGAGCAACCAATATGTGTTTATATTCATGTATGTATGTGTAAAACAAACATAAAATAACATCACATAATATAGAGCAGGCATGAAATTGCATTATATTTACTAAGCTATAATGGCAAGTAAAATATGATAAGAATATTTACAAAACTCTTGCATTTCATCAGTTTTGGCATTTGATCATGAGCCAAGCTTCTTATTTAAGCAGTGGATAAACAGTGGATTGAGACTTCTGTATTTCATGTCTAAACATGTGTCATAGCCATATAATGAATAGGAAATGGTAAGTGAAGTAAGTGTCATGTATAAATTGCACCATAAAAACTAGAAAGTCTTAAATACAACCTTATTGCACCTATCTTTGGCAGCTTACATTGCAGTATGCATGAAATAATACACAAGATCTTTGCGGGACTCACCATAAGATTTTCACCACATCCACCACTAAACATTTTGAATTTCTTTCTTCAAATGAAATGTTTATAAATTTAGTGTCAGTTTAAAAGGTATGCTAAATTAAAACAAAGCAGGAGATAACTCTAGATTGGCTACTGCATCCACTGCATAAGACATTAGCAATGTTATTGAACAATTTGATCCTTCAAATGCCTACTAATATATAATATATATTATAATATATATATAAATATATATAAATGCCTACTTTATATATATAATGCCTATATATTTTTTTTCAGCACGCAAAAAAAGAAAAAAACAAGTAATCATAAGAACTAGCCATGCATCTTGAAGCTATCTGAACTTCTGCTTTACTGACAATTATTAAAGAATGTTTCCTTAAAAATAATGAAATATCTGTGAAAGAAACAGTTTGCAGGTTATTGCTCTCCTGTTTCCATATGTAAACATAGATTATAAAAACTCATGATTTACAGTTTTGCTAAAATTTCTGATTCATAAAAGCTCAACCATTTCAGATATATTTTTTGTAATTTTAGATTGTTTCTACAGACAACAGTAACAAAATTGCAAAACAAATACAAAAATGTTTCCCATGGTTTATCAGAAAATATGCACTGATTTTTAGCATATCTTAACATGTCTGATAAAATATGTATAATATACACAGAGTAAGCCACATTCTCAACAGCAATCTCTGATGATGCAAAGAGGCTGGATGTTAAAGGTAAAGGAAAGCAATTAGACGTTACGTCAATGCGAAGAGACCTTGGCTCAACAGTGAAATCCTATTTGTGTATAACTATTTGTGTGCATATTAACATTCTAAAATTCATTTTAACAAAGCTATGAATCTTATAAAAACACTATAATCCCGGTAATTCAGTAAAAAAAAAAAAAAAAAACACATTTTTTTTTCCCAAGTGGACAGTTACACTGCATACACTGCAAAGACACATATACTGCAAGACAGAGTACTTCAACAAATCAGAAAATTATCTTTCATTCTGCAATCATAGAGCAGTTTCAGATAAATTGGGCTTAGCTCAGTCTTTGTCAGCAGTTTAACTGAGAAAGAACACGCCATTCACAATATGTTACAGCAAGGTCAACTATTAGAATTATTGAGAGTTATTGCAGCTATTAAAGTTTTTGAGTTATCTTACTTTGGAACGTCATTGATAAAAGTTCCATAAACTTTTCTAGTACTGGAAGTATGGGCCAATGTTTTCAGAGATGTAATAAAATACATAGGAAAAAAAATCTTGGATTTAAAATAATCCCATTCAGTGAAAATCTTGGGTGGTAACTGCAAATGACAAGTCACATACAGGATGGTGAAAAGACCTGTCACTGTTGACTTTGTGCATGTCTTGTGCAAACATGGCTAATCCTCGTATTTCAGGAACAGAAACTCTCATTGATTGGCTTATAGAAACTCAGTATATTCGGACATTTTGGCAATGATAAAATGAATATAAGCTACTGGCTTGCATTCTGCAGCTAATGCAAGTAAGCAACAGTACTTTGTAAGCGACCTCTTTAATTTCCAATACCATAATTAAGAAGAATAACTGCCTTGGATGAATAACCGATGGCTCAGTCTCTTAATAATGCTTTGAGACTGCAGTAAGTGATGTTCAGCTTGTCTCAGAAAATAAAAGAAATTCTTTACAGTTTCAGACCTTATACACTTTAGGAAAACATTTTGCGTTGCACTGTTTCTTTCCACACGTTTGATATTATTTATACTTTTGATTAGTACCTATCTTGGCATTTTGCCACTGCCCGAAGTAACAAAATTTAAAAAGAAAGAAATAAAGAAATTATATTTACAAAGAGTGGCTATTTTATCATTTGAGGATAATTTGAGTAGCAAGCATAGCAGATCTACTGAGCTTGTAAGAATGCTTCTTGTTCTACTTGGTGTTGATCTGGGTTTGTTTATCAGCGTCACCTAAAACACCCTCCTCCCACAAGTTGACAAGTTTGATTTAGACTTAGTGTAGCCTTTGTCCCCATATCTCTACTCATCACAGTAGCTACAACTAAGATAGATGAACTCCTGTAGCCAGCTGTCACTGCTACTGTCACTTTCTTCCAGGATTTCCTAGTCTGTAACTTCTCCCAGGCTTCTACTGGAGGCTGCTGACAGAGGTAACCCAAAAGATGCTCACATCTGAGGCGCCTGGCTTTACCTGACAGTCCCACCCTAATTACGTGTGGGCAATTTGTGAACTGTGCCAAGTGGATTAAGGTTCAAGGGAGAACAGTGGGAGGAGGTCGCCTTTAACATAATTCTTGTCTCAACACAGGTTTTCTATAACTGCTTCAAGTATATTGACAAAATCTGTTTCAGGAGATGTATAGTCTCACAAAATGTAGTAGACTTAAAATATATAAATATCTCCTAAAACACACTTTATACCAGGCTGTAATAGCAGCCAGATTTACCAACATAATCTGGCTTTTTTTTTGCACAGTTTTGAAAGGCAAAATGGCTATAAATCTACTTTAAATGGCAATATAAGCTATAGGTATCAGTGTTTCTTTGTCACAAGACAACATAGCTGAATCAGAGTTTGTTAATGAATATGGTTCTTTGTGTGTGTTTGTTTTGTGTGTTTTGGGGGTTTTGCTTTTTTTTTATTGTTTTTTATTTTTGTCTTACTAGGAGTGCCTTTCCAGCATTAACTTCTGGTCATTTCTTCTCAAGGCTACAGAAAATGCAAAATTTCTTTGGAGAGGAAGAAATTAAGAAGGAAGGGAAACAGATTGGCCTTATGGCATTACTCTAGCAAATGCCACCGGATTACTGTCTGGGATTTAATGAACTCTTTCACAGAGAAATCTGTAGTGCTGTCAGAGTTTTGCCACTAACTACGAATGTTATTATGGGTACATACACATGAAACCCAGCAGGGGACAAGTTTCAAAGGTGTACAGTAGGAAAGAAGAAAAGAAGGAAAACAAGTCCCACCTTTATATTAATTACCTAGTAGAAAAATACACTTTACTGGCTTTCTATGTAAATATAACGTATGTAACATGTTTTTAACTGCTCTTTTAATATATTTCTTTCTTTATCACCCACTTTAGAAATATATCTTAGATTTCTTATTACAGCTATTTGTTTCTCCAGCAAGTTCAGCCTCAATCCACTCTAGGGAATTTCACTGATGGGACAGATGTCGTTGGCTCCCCAAAGAGTATTAACATATGCTGCTAACTTGTCAATAGGATTTGACTCTCCCTTAAGGCTGCTTTGCATGCCACAGAAGACAGAAAGGAGCCTCAGTGTTGCTAAGCCAACTACACAGATTTTCTTGCTGTGTACAGGAATTCCCCAAACATATCAGACCCTCGCCCAGGCACAAAGTACACAACATTAGCAAAGCAACAGGAGCAGTGGTGTGACTTTGCTGTAAGAGAACTGGACTATGTTGACCAAGGCCCGCAAGGCAAAGTATGCATAGAAGTTCTGGAAGGGCACACCTGCCCAGTCTGGCACCACTTCAACAGATGTCATGTGCACAACCGGTAAGATCTACTGAGGAGGACAAAGGCAACCATGCCTTCACTTATTCCTCTTTCAAGGTATTACCCAGTGGGTAACCTGAACTTCCTAAGGGATTGAGCCTCAACCCTAATGGAGATCAAGTAAGGAAAATATTTCCAGTTTTCTCTTACTCCTAAGCGCTGAGGTGGAAAAAAAAAAAAAAAAAACAAGTTGTGATCATCATGCTTTGAGGTCCAAGTATTGCAAAGCACTTGTGGGCCCACTAATTCCAGCTGCCTACAGGTAAAGACTGAGATACCATGTAGATTCGAGGTATTCCTGAAGATCAGACTAGACAGGGGTCTAGGCCCTGCATGCCAGCCTCAAAGAGGCCCATCACCCCAGTGGTAGAACTGCAATTTGCTACTTACTTTATACTGGTGGTGGCAGCTCTCCTACACTTGAATTGTGTTTCCGTAGAAGGACACTGTACCACCAAGGCTTGTCTCTGAGCAGTGTGCACCATGCCCATAAAGGGTGACCACAGTTCTGCATGATCCTTGCTAACAGATGTGATGATTCAGGGCACCTAAGGGACAGCAATTGCCAGACACCACTGCTAGATCCTGGGCCCCTCAGCAGAGCAGGGCTGGACCATCTTCTTTTGTTTCAAATAGTAACATGCTGAAGCAGCATGTTATATATTCCAACAGCTATAGTAAACTTTCAACATTTTTACCCTCTTAAGGCACACAAACAAAAGAATTTTCTGAGCCTAGTATTTATACATAATACAACTATAGGGTTTCAACAACTGCAAGTAAATGGAGATCCTGTTCATTTTTTATTTCTTACAGATAATTAAAATGAATGGTTAAATTTATTTACTGATCGTCACTTCTTTGCCTTGAGGAATTATTTGACATCATAGAAAATGCCTGCAACCTCACTGACTCAGCCACTATTGGTGAACAGCACCACTTTTTGAATAACTAATGCTCTGATGAAACCCCTGGACTGCAACAGTTAAACATAAAGAGAATTACTGCAGAACAGCTCTTGGAAAAGTCTTGGAAAGCATTTTTCTGACCACTTTTGACAAAGTGACACTTATTCAAATTATTATCTACACAGCACAATTTCTAAGTATTTTTGATTATTATTGAGATTCTGACTTTTTAAGCCCTTTTTTTCCTTAAAATTAGTACACTGCTCAAAGTATTTCAGTTTGCAGAATGACTATGAGAACTATTTTTGAGAAAAAAGAAAAGAGGCATATTGCAGGTACAAAGATATTTATGTAATGAAGCAAATAATGGCAGGACATACCTGCGTATTAAAGCCTGATCATTATTTATATAATAAAATGAAGTGTAATATATGTTTTAAATATTTCTTTTACAAAGCCATCAAAACAATGACCATCAGCTCTAAACAGAACTTTCAACACCGTTTCAGTGTATACTTATAGCGAAACTTGCTACAAGAGAATACTTCATCATTTTCATTCTCTTTCTCAGTTACTGCATTCCATAGTGAGAAACTATGAGAAACCTTTTTTTTCTTTTTCCTAGTCCTTTGGAAACATTTTAAAGGAGCAAGGAATACTGAAGAAACTCTGCATCAGCAAAATATTGCAAAGTTGTTCTAATCATGACTGAATTTAATTTGAAAAGCTCTCAGATGTGTTACTAACATGACCCTAACAAACTTCACTCAATTTAATATCATCCTGTTTTATGCATGCATTTACAGATACATTTTATAGGAAATTAGCATACGGGTGCACATCATATGCAATAATCCTTTCCAAATCTATAATTTGTTCCAACCTCTAGGACTGCCATATGATCAGAAATAAAAATCTTCATGAATAGGGGAACAGATTTGTAGCAATTTGAACATGGGAAGGGGAAGGGTGCAGGAAATCATTTATTTCGTTTAAATACTAAATATCTAAAGGTGAATTCCCACTAAGACAATGTGGATGTAATCCAGAACTACAAACTGCTTCTACAACTTGCTTTTTGCCATCTTCTCTGTACCCTGGTATTCGAAGCTGCCACTCCTCAGTCTGATCCTTGCAAATTAAAGGGTAATCATCTCATGTCTTCCCATTCCCAAATTGAGAAATAAAAGCATCCTGGGTCTCATAGATTAAATTTAAATTCAGTTAACTTGGAAAAACAAGTTAAAACAAAAGATCAGCAGAACCCCAACAGAATAAAGGCTCACTTTCTTTATTTTAGAAGTGGAAAAATGTTTATAAAATAAACATATACCTGAACCAAATTCATTTCCCAGCTTGCTTAGGGGGAAAACTTAGGCTTTTTTCCTAAGGCACAACTTTGCCTATGGAATCAAAGCATCAATTCTCCATCAGACCACCCCACATACTACCCTCCAGGATCAATCCCTTCTCCTGAAAGAAGCACTTACTCATAGCTGAGTGCCAGAAGATTTCTCGTTTCAAAAGAAGACAATGTAGTTTCAAAATACATCTCAAAGGCCTCTATGTTCTCTCCTAATTTTGGAACCTCTTTATATGCAGCCTTGGTTTAGCTGCTTGGTGACTACAAGAATGAAAATGGATACCCTTTTGTTCAGCTGAGTTCTAAGTAAACATCATCTGTGAGATCTTGTTCTCCTGCCTATGCTTACCATGCCCCTCATGAAAGGGGTTTCAATTGCATCTACAAACTTATACTGTCACATTCTGTAAGATATGTATCATTAAAATCTTCCTGTGTGCTGGAATTTGATTTGACCTTTGACTTACTTATATGTTTTAGAAGACCTAATGGGATGTCAGATGCCAGATTTGACATGACCCCGTGTCCACAGGCTCCACATCCACAAACATCTAAGTGAGAATGCCTTTTCAGTAAGGGCATTCTCAAACCTGCCAGTTCAAAGTGCACCATTGCAGAAAATAATTAAGAAAGAATTAGTCTAGAGAAAGTAAAAGAATAACCATGATTGTAGCTCTTGGGTTAGACACTTTCAAAGCTTAAGTCTTGGATGATTATCCACCATAAAGGCCACTAACACACTTTATAAAAATGCCCAAGGCATCAAGACTCACTTGCAATTGAGTTGCTCAAGCAGTAGACTACAGTGTCCCTCTCACTCAATTAAAAAGACTAACTGAGACAGAGAAACAGAGCTGAAACAACTTCAACAGATATTTTCCATAAACTTATGGAAAGCCTACTTCCTAGAAGAGGCAAAGGAGAAGGATATATAGACTTAAATTTCCTACCCCTATCAACACACACAGCAGAAGAAGGAATTTAATACAGAAGCCAAATTATTGTTGGAGCCAATGGACAGTTGTGTAAAAGATGATTGGTTATTTTTTATCTGTTTTGGAAAGAAGGAGACAGCTAGAGCATGCACCAAGGACTGAGAATCTAAGCGTGAAGAATGGTCAGCTTGATGTCTCATTTGGATTTAATAATGAGACACTGAATGGCTCAGTCCTGCCAAGCCAGTTTCCAAACTCTGTATGTACCAAAGCAGATGTGCTTAGACAGTTAGACAAGAGCATTAATATTGCCTTTTGGGAACTTGGGTTTAAATACCTAAATCTCTTTGTCAAAATATCAGAATGGTGCAAAACTTGCAGCCATTCCCAAGACTTCAGGGATAAGTCTCTGTGTTTCAGCTATAAATAATTACACTTGCATTAATAAAACAATAATAATACTTCTTAATCTCAGTCAACCTGCAATAAAAACAAATGATTGCAAAGTACTGAGGTTATTTGTTGTCAAAGTATGGCCTTGATCCTCTAAAATTCGTCATAAAGACAACAACAAAGCTTCACAATGGATATATAGTTAAGTATATGACCATGTAACCATTTCTACATAAAAGTCTGTTTGCTTTAAACATGGTAAGAGGTAGTCAATGCACATTTCTTACATGTGATTTGGAAAGGAAGATTAGTTCTGAAAATGTAATAAGAAAAAAATCCCAAACTCTGAAAGCCCAAACACTTTACACCTAGTGCTTTCTAAATCCCACCCTAATGGAAGATACCAAATCACTTACCTCATGTCTCATATTTTAACCACCAAAACACAATTTCTTAAACAAAAACTGCTTAAATTCCAGGAAGAAAAATTCAGATTTTTAAAACCAAAACTACTGTGGCCACTTTTAGCAAATCTAACTTTTTCAACCATCAGTCTGGCTAGTGGTAAAAGTCCAACACAATTTCCCTAAAATCACCTCCTTGTATGCACATGGTGGCTTCTCCCTTTTTAGCATAAAGGTTAGCCAAAAAAAAAAAAAAAAGGTACGGACAATACTGAAACATATCCAGATTATTAACTGATGAGCTAGAAGCTCCTTTCTGCATTTTAATATGTTCAAACATCGCTAGCCCATATGATGAAGCAAAAGATCCTTGGCTTATAGATACAATAATCAGGTAGCTGACAACATCTTCTATGATATTAATTAATAATGTTACATATATCAGCAAGACTTTCACAAAAAATAATATGTTGTTCATTAGTGTCACTTTTTCAACGTATTGCTGCATATTCACGTTCTTCAATATTGTTCTCGAACACAACTATTTAACCATTACTGGTTTAATTTGGTTCAAATAACCAAGCTGATTAATTATAAGCAATAGCTTTTCTAGACATTTTTTCTTTCCTTTTTTTTTAAACTTTTTTTTTTAAAAAAGCTTGTTGGCTACTTGTTTCTAATATAATGCTCATGAGTTCTGTATCTCACACGTTTTAACAGAATTAAAGCTCATGCTACATGTGAGCATGTTCTGAAGTGCTTTACTAGGTATGATCAGTTTCAGAAACCAAGAATGTACAGATTCAGTTATAACAGTTATAAAATACTTTTACAAAACTTTGATTCAGTCTAATTCATTAACCACAACAGATGTTTCTAACTGGCCGAACAGGTCTCTTGTTAGTGATTTTAAGTAAATTCTTCTGTCTTTGCAAGTTCATCACAAATAACATGGTCGTGTAAAATCCTCACACTTGCTAAATTTTGGCTCTCTGATAACTTACCTTCTAATAATCTGATACTAATTTGATGAGGTTAAAACTGAGTGAGTCCTGAACGCACACATTTTAAAACATGCCAATATGTTTCATAGCTATATATAATTCATTTTTAAAAGCTTTTTTTTAAAGAAAAGCATTCTTGTTGCCAACTGGGATGCAACATTATTATGCAGTGATTTTTACTTTCGTGATTTATTCAACACTCCATATAATAATTTTGAGTAGAGACAAAAATTCACAATAGATGTGGTAAATATATATTTGTAATCCACAGTAGCATATCATTGTGTTGAATTATTTATAAATATATACATAACTTCCGTTATTCTTACCCAGCTGAATGCATACTTTTTATTCTTTGAAACATTATTAAGTTTTGTACAGAAACTCTCTTGTTCTAGTCAGTATTCAACACAAATAACTTTTATTTATATATTAATTAACATAATATTATATTACCATAACACAGTACAATATCAAGTATCATGCACAGTATGCAAGATTCAGACCTCATTTAATTGAGATAAAGACTCAGAGACAAGGATGGTTAATGAGCATGAGTTGTGTCTGGTTTTGGACATGGGGACTTAGGGGAAGAATCTCAAAAGTATTTATTTTATTGGGAGTTTTGCTTGGCATCTTCAACATCACGGGTTCTAGGATAGCATGCTAATTGAAGCTTTAGAAATAAAATGAACTGGTTCCTTGAGCAACAAAGTTAATATGTTGCTTTATTTCCTATGGATTTGTATTTTATACTTGACTGGAGTACTAAGTGAAGCTTATTCTATGGAGAATTTATAAGGGCTCACGCCCACTTATCCACATTCTCTGTGTCTAAGAGCATTTGAATGTAGGTAGAGCTTCTTTCACATTGCAGCATCTGTGGAGGACACTGACAGGAATCTGCTTAGTTGGTCATTTCATGAAACTTGAGAAACTGGTTATGTTTGGGATCCTTCATGGCTACCCCATCTGGCTGAAATGAATGGCCAAAGCAATCAAAGCAAGGGGACAAGTAGACAGAATAATTAATGAAGAGCCACTTCTTAAGAAACTAAGAAGGAAAATAGTCCAAGTATAACCCAATCTGCTGATAAAGGAAGTTTAGGAGGAGACTTAAAAGTTAGTTAGTATCTCAGCCAGGAACTTCGTGCCAATGTTATGGTTTTATAGCACATGTCCTCACTCCAGTCACTATGACCATGTTTCACTCAAGACTTCCTCCCTCCCTTCAGTGCTGCATTAAAGACACTCAAGTAACAAGAGGGGAAAACAGCCCCCTGGAGAAACAACAAAACTGGTGATATGTGGGCCAGAAAGATTAATTGCTCTTTCCAGCTAGTTGCTTTATTTTCAACAATATCACGTTAAACATTTTCAGGCTTCTAAATTCCCTTATGAAGTGTGTTATGCACAGGCTCCTTCCCCTCTCTTTATTTGAAGTTGTGAGAAAGAAAAGGCGCCGGGGACTTTGCTCACAAGTGAATACTTTCAAGGCTTACAGGGAACTATTCCCAGTAGGATTTTATATTGTGAAAAAGGGGAGAGGAAAGGAAAAAGAAAAAGAGGAAAAGAGAAAAAGAAAAGGAGAAAAAGAGAGAAAGAGAAAGAGAAAAAGAAAAGGAGAAAAAGAAAAGAAATCCTTGCTTTCAGATCATTCCCCCACAACGTGATCTCACACCCTGAAGTGATATAACAGCTTAAGTAGTTAAGCAATTTACCAAAGGTTGCTCAAATTATGTCATAAATCAATTTGTCTAGGACCACTGACAGTTTATGACACCTAATAGACAGAGACCTAGTGCTAAAAACTGGAGGGGGGCCGGGGGGGGAAGTGAGAAAAGATCCCACCCCTCCTGAGGCTCCCCCCGTCGCTCGGGGGTCCACGGGCGCCCAGCGCCCCGCGCAGCCACGAGCCCCGCGCCGGCCCCGCTCGCCCAGCCCGCACGTGCCCCGCCGCACGCAGCTCCCACCTGAAGAAAAGTTTGGAGAAGATGTTCGCCTTCTCCAGGGGGGATCTCTGCATGGTGCCCGGCGCTGTCGCGGCGCGGGGCAGGACGCGGGGCTCCGCCGGCCGCCCGCGATTGCTCACGCCTCGCTCGCCCGCTCCGCTCCTCTCCGCTCTCCCACCTTATCCGCTCGGGCCGCTCTGATGTCATCGCCTGCCTCCTTCCCCTGCCCCTCTCCCCGCCTCTGCTTTGCCCAGCTTCAAAAGCGGGAGGGCTCGGGCGCCGGTCCGCGCCCCGCCGCCTCCGCCACCTCCGCCACCGCCCCCTGCTCCCCTGAGCCTCGCGGAGCTCCCCCTGGAGCGCACACGCGCGCACCCTTACACACCCACGCTCACACCCACCCTCACCCTCACACACACACACACCCTCACACACACACACACACACACCCTCTCTCACACACACACACACGCTCGCACCCACCCTCACACACACACACACACACACACGCTCACACCCACACTCACACCACTCTCATACACACACACACACGCTCACACCCACACTCATACACATACACACATACACACACACACACACACACACACACATTCACACTTCTCCCCCGGCTCCCGGGCCACCTGCTCGCAAACCCGCCGCGGCACCGCGGGAGACGCGGGGCGCCTCTCAACACGACGGGAGGCTAGGGCCGGTTCGACGGGGTTTGACTGCGGCGCATGCCCGAAGCCCGCGGTATCCGCCGTTCCCGCCGGGGTGAGGGGGAAGCCCCGCAAATCCCCCCTGCGCTGGTCCTGTCGGAGCCGGGAAGGGGGCGCTGGGACCCGCTCGTGGGTGTCGCGCCGTTCGCCACCGCCGTCGCTCTGAAATGACCGAGTAGAGCAGCACAGAGTGGGCAGGGAGCTCTGGTCAGGATAATGCGAGCAGCGAGCACACTCACGTTCGCTATAAAATACACTTGCTGCAATTTTGCAACTTTTCTCATTGTCACGACAACTTGAACCTAGATGGAGAAGTGAAGGCATATCATATCCTTATAACATGTAGCCTGAACCCCCATTTAATAACAGAGCTGTCTCTGGAATTATGCCTCTGTTGTACAAGTGTAATCCCAGAGTGCGCAGAAGAAAGCATGCTTAAAGGAAAACAAAGATGACAAGAAGCAGGAGTTAGGTCTTGTGATTACTTTAGTTCTGTATATAACCCTGCTGCATTTAATACTTCAATGTGCTGTTTACACACTCCTATTTCATCTCTTTAAGTGTAAGAAAAAAAAAACATGTTTTCATATTATTGATAACTTATTGCTAAGCATGCGGCTCCGCCGACATGATTCTCTGTGGTCTTATAGATAGTGCTACGATTTAACTGGCTGCCTCTTTCTGCAGCCTCTGCAGCTCTGATTCCGCTGCACACCCCTGGCCAGGCCCCGGAGCGCGTCCCGCGGACGCTCCCTGCGCTGCGCGGCGCGGCGCGGCGCGGAGCGGAGCCCCCTGGCGGAGCGCGGCGCGCGGCGCGGCCGCGGGCGGACCCGGCCCCCGGCGCTGCCCTCGTGAAAGGGCGAATTTGTCCTCGAGGAGCGGGGACACGCGCCAGTCTTGGCGTGGGAAACCCAAGTCTTCCGAGCAACACGCGCGGGCGCTCTCCCCTTCTAGCCTTTGGGCCACCGGAGTGTTCAGATAAGGCAGAAACCGAGCATGGGATTAGCAGGTTTTTCTTATTTTACATTAGAAAGTAAGGTATGTTAGTCATTTAAAACCTTTTGTGGATCACGTCCAAACTGCTTTAAGTGTCAATAGCTAATGGGGTATTTTCCATAAACATCTTTATTGCTATTATCACCAGAGTTGAGCTAGGAGCATTTCCAGTAAAATTGTGACTGACAAAGATGTCCCATTAGGTATTATTATTTTTAAGTTCTAAATTGCATTCCCCCTCATATGTCAAGTTCTCCAAATCCCTATTTTTGAATATTTCTTCTCTAAACTTAGACTATTTATTTGACTAGTGTCTTAAGCACCAGTTATTGCTATGTTCAGCAATACCAACATACCGTGGGAGTGATTAGTTCCCTGCTCCATGACCTGACAGTTTTGCATAGAACTCATCTACTTCCATCTTCCCTCTATACTATTGCAAACTAGAGTGTTTTTCCAATTCTCCACAGATGCATTTCTTTGCCTTCTTTATTATTTTTGAACAGAACATTTTGTAGTTTCAGAACAGTCATTATTCCTAATAATCTCAGGGAGCTTGAACATACTCCAGAAAACATGAATGTAAAACTTGTCATTAGCATTTCTATGAGCGGGAATAAACCATGATATTTGAAATACATAGGGTTGAAATACATCCCAATTTAGTATTATTTGTGTATTTCATTAATGTGCTTTTCCTCCACTTGCACAGAAGCAGATGCTTTATCTTTTAATTGTATCCACATCCAGCATCCGTCTGATTTTACTCTGAATTTTTGGAGAAAATTCAGTGAGCCTGACTTGCAGAGTGAGGTGGCAAGTGAGCAGGAACACAGTGTTGCCGGTGCCATCACTGCAATAACGTTGTCTGCTGCCATGCACCATTGCAGAAGTGCAGTCATACCCCAGCCACGGGGGAACGACGTGTGGCCCTCAGTCTGAAGATGCCCGCATAGGAAACGCATCCGCTGGTTTCGCGTTCAAAAATGGGGAACCGAGTTACATCATAGAGGTTGTAATTCCCGTCCTGCCTTTGGTGCAGTCAGGGTTCTGGTCTGAAAACCCAACCACCGAGTGATTAATTTTCAGCGGGATCAGCAGCCTGAACTGATGAGGAAGAAATGTAAGAGCACAAACATATGGCAAGGGGCGAGAGGAGGAAGACAGGGCAGAGGGAAGATTGCCATTAGCGGCTATGAATTACAAGCTCAGTTTTTTTAAAATAAAGCAATATACCTGCAGTTTGTCTTTTTCTTTTCTTTTTTCTTTTTTGGATTTTTCCCAGCTGCTGAACTGTAAGAAGTGTGGAGGAAAGTAATTATATTTGAGTCCTTGACCTACTAGCTAGCGTCAATGGACAAAGGGGTAGAAAAGTTATTAGTGGAAAGAGAAAGCATGACCACACAAGCATTATCTCCTTCAAAAACAAAGCTAAGGGGCTGCAAAAGTAACCCAGTCATTGATTTTTTGCTGCTGCTTAAAATGGAAATAGGTTTTCTGCTCATTAGCAGAAACTGCTAAGAATAGCAATAATGCTCATAATTCTGATCTTCTGAAAACTCAATCCTTTAAAATACCCTTTTACAAAAAAAAATGGTCCTCTGGATAAGAAAGGGAGAGAGAAAACAGGTATCAAAGTGAAGTTAATTTTCTTTGAAGGTTGAAGCAATCATATTTATAAAACAGTTTCACTCTAACTCAACCCTCAAATTTTCAGAACCTTTAGGAATTTTTTTTTGCCTTTTTTTTTTTTTTTAATAATCTTAGAGGTCTTGGTCCACAAACCTAGTGATCTTCCCCTCAGTGTTTTCTATGTCCAGCTGGAATCTAACACACTTGGTTCATTTCCTCATTCCATGTGATAATGGTTGGAGACCTTGGTTGAACGCCTCTGAGAAGCAAGCCCTGCGGGATGGCTGGGTTATACCTGCTTGATTCCTCTTGTGAAATGCTTTAATTGTACACAACGCTCAGCTATTGCTAGGGAGCAAAGCAAGCAGTCTGGTCACCTTCCCTCTCAAGCAGTTTCCTTAACCACTAGACAGATAGAAGCTATTCACAAAGCCAGGGGCTAAATCTTCTACAGAAAAAACAGATTTATACTCAGTTTCAATAAACAATATCTGTTGCAACTTAGTGGAGAAACACTTATTCATATTCAGCATACAAGCAGAAGAACAGAACATTTCCATATAGCACTCAAGAACATTCTGAGAGTGTCCTAAGGTCAGTTGTTGCACATCATGTTTGAATTCCCTAGAAATTCAACCAGTTCAAGGGAATTTCCACGAAAAGCCCTATGCTTCCTGGGAAGTAAGATTTATTGCATGGCAATTAAGGGTTTCTTCACTTGCCCATCATATATGCTACTGTTGGTAAGAAACACAAGCTAAAAGCTCTCACTGCCCAGACTGCAATGCCTGCTGTCGCTTTCCGCTTTATGCTGTAGTTTTGGTTCCAAAAACTGTAATCACTCTTTGTCTCAGAGCTGCTCACATGTCAAGATAGAGACCAGCTATCTGGTGTTTCTTTGGAAAAAACATGTCCAGTAATAATATTCTTGCACATTAAAAATGGCAATAATGAAGGAATTTTCTTAGGGCACTCACAACTGTGAGCATATATATGATGTAGTATTCAACAAAAGCATATTAACAGATGGCTTACAAATATCTATTTTGTTTTAACTGAGTTCCTAACATACTCTCTACACATGGATAAACTAGCAAAATCTTGCATTTCACACTGCTTGTTTTGGCTTATCACATTGTGATTTCCAGAAAAGCTCCTCCTTTCATAGGAAATTTGATGAAAAAAGAATCATACCTGATATAAAAGCTACAGCAATATCCATTTTACAAAGTAAAGCATTACCAGACGAACTCACATTTGAAGTCAATAATATATTTATAGTACACATGGGCAGGGTGTTTTATTGTTAGAAGCAGAAAATGCCAGATTAACAGTTGCTGGATCCATTTACACCTACAAAAAATCCCATATCCTAATGCATTGTCTGTCTGCTGCTAGAACTGCTTCAGCCAGTGCCTTTTGTACCTGCAGATTAACATTTTTAATCTATGTGCATTGGATATGTTTAGCAAGCACCATCACGTATGCCTTCCCACACTGCATCATCAATACCTGACTACATCAATGCAATGCATTGTATTAACCAGTCCTGAAAAGAGTCTAATATTCCAGGGGAAATAAGCAGACTTAGGCAGATCCTAGCAGACTGGGCATGTATTTTGTTGGTACAAGGTTATGAGCTGGGAGGTACTGTCAAAGTTCCAGCCATTTCATTATGGAGAGGCAAAATAGGCAAAGACCACGTTTTGATCAGCCCTTACATGGAAGGCACAATAGGAGAAACATCACAGACCTGCCACAGCATAAGAACACAAGAATGGCTATGCCTATTTATTTCAGACCCCTTAGGATACTTGTAGCTATGTAGAGTGAAAAGGGGAGAGCCTACATTATCACATGGAAAGAGAAAATGGACCCCTGTCTTCTCTAAGTATAGAAATTCCTTGCATCTGCATGAGAACACACAAGAATTAAATAAATGTCTGCCCATCTTCAAGATAACTGAAGAAACTAATACTTCTTATTAGAATACCAAGTTGCTGATAATGGCAACACAATAAATTCTTCGAGAAAATGATAACTCAATGGGAATTAATATGCTGTCTCTCAGCACCTCTTGCAAAAATTTCCAACTTAATGTTTCCAGGGTAGTAGACACAACACGGTCACTGCTTCATGAGTTCAACAGGCATGTTGACCAAAGTTTAGTGCCACTCATAATGAATTTGCAGGTTGATTCTACAGACTTTCTGGATTAGCTTTTTCAAAGTATTTCATATTGCATATAATTCTTGACACAAATTATAACATCAGAGTAGAAAGTACCAGCAGACAGAAGTCAGACACATTCAGATGCTGCCATTTGGTCTTTGAAGATTTTAACAATTGCAAGCACATCTTTAACACCAGAAGGCCTTTAAAAGCCTTGCAGATGCAGAGGAAGTGATGTTTTTTTAATCAACTAACAAACAGGATTCTAAGACAAATTGTTTCCATTTGCACTGATGGGTGAGCTCCAGTATACCAAAACCAGTAAATAACCAGTAAATACACCTGCTAAAGTTTTATCCTAATCTGCCATGCTACAACATGATCTACTAAAGCACATGCTGAAGGTTTTGCTGATTAGGATTACACTGAATAAAGTCTGGAAAGACCTATGCTCTAAGAAGAGGAAGTTTGGACTGTGGCTTGATTAAACAACAAAATCACACTATTGACTTTCAGGCATGTTTTCTTTTTTTTTTTTAATGATGAAAGGGCTAGGGGCAGTAACCCTGAGTAATATTGTGATTTGTAGAGGGTTCTGTCAATTAGGACACAGTTTAATCAGACCTAAGACCCAAGATCTGGCAGACAGGAAACAGGCATAAGGAAGGATACAACTGTTAAAAAAAAATAGAGCTGGTGAAAAAAGAGACAATTTTGCATCAAAATGATGCAGCAATATAACAGAAGAGCTATCAGATATGGAGGTACACTTTTACACTTTATGCTTTTGATAAAGGTATTTGGTTCTTTGAAAGCCACAGTAGAAAAGGAGTTGGTGAAGGCTTTCTATAGATTTCAGGTTTTGTTTGTTTTCAGTCTAGAATAAACCCAAGTCTGACTTTGCAAGCTTTTTGTTTCCAAAGATAGTTTCCACCTTCTTCCTCTTCATACTGTCATGTCATAATCCTAGAACAATGATATCATTGAGGTTAAGGGGGCAAAAATCCAAGACCGATACCTTCACAATAAAAGGCACATGCATGCCATCTTAAAACAGTTGAGCAACAGCGTATTGAATCACCTAGAGCATAACAACAAAAGCACTTAATTATTTACAGCAGTTTAAAGGAGTTTGAGTTCCTGACAGAGTACTGGGACTGACATCTTCTGTATTCACATCTTGTAAAAAGTAATACAAAAAATAGTAAAAAGTAATACAAAATAATAGTAAAAAGTAATACAAAAAATAGTAAAAAGTGATACAAAATAAATTCTGGTGTATGAATCCAAAGAGCACAATGAATTCTTAATCCATTCATTTTTGAAAGGGGATTTATTCTGGTATATGTCTAAAATAATCCCATTACTCAAGACAAAAAGTGCAAAAGCCTTGGTCTTTTCTGCAGGCTTGAAATAGCCTAAAATTGCAAATGAGCATAAGAGATGTTTTGGGACAAGAAAGTTGTCTCAATCTTCTGAAGAAAATTGAAAAAAAAAAGGTAAAAAAAAAAAAAAAAGAGGAGAACTAGATGCTCCTCTAAAGATATCCAAGGACTTTGAGCTCACTAGAGAGAGGTGGGCAGAGTGCTCCAAATGAAAACAAAATCAAAATGAGATTCCCCATTCTCCATTCAGTTCTCTTAGCATTGCCAGCTCATGTTAATCACATTTCCAGGGGACATGTTGAGATTCAGTTGGTTAAAGTCCCACATTTACCAGGTTTCAGAAAAAAATGATATTTTCCTGTGTAAAAGAACAAGGATTAGGCTCAATGACTGTCTTGATGACTGACACTTCTCACAAAGCAAATTCTTTCCTGGTTAACAGGACAACTGATGTCTTTTATATTTTTATGTTTTTATTTTTTCAAACACGGCAACTAGCAGCAGAATATTATGAATTAACAAGTTTAATTAAAAACATTTCACAAAGGAAAATTTATATGAGATGAAAAGTGTTTCTCATCATGAGATCTTGCAGCTAAGACAAACAGGGACAGCTCTATTTTAAATAGACAATTAGGACACCTGAAGCTAAGGGCCAGACTTTTGAACTTGTAAAGTACTTGCAAAGTAATGTAAAGTTGTGAAACTTCTAGGAATAGAGTGATAGTAGGAAAATGTTCAGTGAGACAAACCCACCATTACACAGGTAAGGAAAAAAATAGCTTTTTTTTCTTTTTTTTTTTAGAAAACACTTTTGACTTTTCTACAACAGAAAAGCTTCTATTCCTGGAATGTATAAACCACGCTAGACAACTACAGCAGGATAGTACTAGTGGCAACAAAGTATCAGCCTTCCAGAAGCTGACATGATTGACTGAGGTAAATACTTCCTCTAATTTAAAAATTCTTGAGATTTGAGAATTTCTATGAAAATTTTTAGTAAATTTGCTCAGCAATTGGAACATAAGACTAGAATATAAAGCCTAGCCTCCCACAACTGCAAGCAAACCTGCAGAGAAATCCAGTACTGCAGTACTGCTTCCAGGTTCTGCAGGTCAAAAAAAACTTTGTAGCACTCTAGCAAAATCAAGGCTTATCATAAAATACTGGCTGCCACAATTACATTCCAGAAATATGGAGAGCAAGACACAGTAAGGGCCTATCAGATAATCCAGATCTGAGTTTTTTTTTTTTTTTTTTTAAGAAACAAACTTAATATATTCAAGATATTATGCCTGATTCATAATGGAATAAAGACCAAAGATAAAGAAACTTAGCAAATATGCCAAATTCATATGAAATTCATGCTCCAGAACGTTCAGACCAAGAATCTGAACAACTATCTTCCTCATGCTGAGTAAGAGACCTACTTATTCTGCACTGAGTCTCCTGAATTTGCAGTTGAACACCCTTTATTATGAGGTGCTTAGTCACATATTAGGGATTTAGGTTCTCTGTATCTTTCAAATGTGAAACGTAGTTCTTGAAAGATGGATACTCTTTTACAGAAAGAAAAACAAACAAACAAGCAAATCACAAAACCAGAAAACACAACCCAACCCTGCGAGATGTCTCAGTTTCTCTCCACCGCACAATGGGGGAACACATGATCTCAGTTTTCTTTGGAAGAGAAATAGAGAGAGCAGGTGAAAAAGTGTTTTGACAGAAAATAAGTGGGAAAAAGATAATTTTAACAGCATTTAGTTTGAAATGACAGATTCAAGAAGTTCTTAAGAGTTTATTGGAGAAACCATTTTCATATTAGACTTTGGTATCTAGAAAAACCCTTCAAAAGTTCATTTTTATTTTGCTACTGAAGTGTTTCTATAATTAGCTAGCTATAATGAAGGACTATTATAATGCTTAATATTGGCTTCAAGTGGCCAAATGTTACCAGATTTGTTCATAATTATAAAAAAACCCACATTATTTTCAATTTGAAAAAGGTAAATATATAGGAATATAACAACTTACATATTGAATTTCTTCTTTATGAAGCAGAAAATATTCCAAAATACCACAGTTTTATTTCTGCAGGAATGCAGAATATTATCTAATGCAGAAATTAAAAATAAGAATTTAATACTCTGCCTTTGAAAAGAGTTTTTCCTTGCTGGCATACAAAAACCTAATTTACGCCAATATGAAAGAACAACCTGATCTATGCATGCACTCAAATGGATTATAAATTAATATAACCATTCACAGAATAACCAGCTGTGGGCCTAGCTGTAGACAGCACAATGAAACTGGAGTAGACAAGACACAGAATGTAAGTTCGCATTGTAATTCAGAAAACTAATTAAAATAATTAATGAGAAGTGCATTAAAGAGAAGTGTAACCACTTCTCGAACAGTTGCTTCATTCTCAGTCACCTTTCTCTCAGAAAAAAATGCAACAGAGTGCAGAAAACAATTTTAAAAAGATGCATTTGAAATACTATATGGGAAAGACAAAAATATGAAACACTTCTATTTACCCTTTTAAATAACATGTAAGTAAGAGGAAATACTTTTGTTATTCAACACTAATTAGAATTGAGAAAGTCAATGACCCAAAATTTAATTGAGCTTTGGAGACTCAGGACAGAAACAGGTATTTAAATAGAAAGTAAAATATTAAATGCATTTACACTATTTATTTATCAAAATCTGCTATCCCTTCGTCTTCAGACAATCTCTCTTTGCATGAACTCAGAAGATAACATCTTGCATATGTATATATGCACTCTATCAAAAACACTGCCATAGTTTTATATGGCAGTCTTTTTTCTATAATATTGTGTACAAACTCCTGGCTAGGACTGGCAACCACAATTTGTCTGCCACATGCATTTGGATGTGTGTCACTAAAGAATTTTGTATTGACACAAAAACCAACTTCATTCTAAAGGCAATATGGTATCCCTTCAGACTCTCCTTTTAGAGCTAGAAATTAAGGAACATCATCTGAAAGCCAAAAAAAAAAAAAACCTAACTAAAGTATAGGAACACTTGTGCGTTCACCAGCCTACTACGCTTACTTATAGTAACTACATTCTTGAAATACAAGAGTACAAAAATACAAGATGTTTTTCAGGTTACTTATCACCTCCTAGGCTGTTTTCATTATTCTCGTGATTCTTTCTATAGTCAGCTAAATGGGGATTCTTCTGAACTACACAAGCATATACAACATTGCAGCTTCATTCCTTAAAGTACTGCTAAAAGTCGGATACGAGGAATAGGCAAGACAAGCTTTGAGACCGCAGGAAAACCATAACAAGAAAATACAGTAGTGTGCAAAGTAAGAGCAGCTCTTTCAGCTCACCCTTTCCCAACCTCAGCCAGCTGAGTCACTGTGCTTAAGAGCAGTGGTTCCTCTGAGTGGAGTAGACTGAAAATGCTTTTCAGAGGACAGGCCTGCCCAGTGGGAGGCAGAAGGATGCCTGGGATGCATAAGAAGAAAGAGACATTTGTGATTTTTAGAAAGAAGTTAAAGGTAGGTAATGTGTGATATCATATATCTTTCCTAGATGATTAAGCAAATCAGTAAGTCTAAATAGACTGAAGATAGCGAAAATAGTTGAAGGCTGTGTTACCTGAACTCTAGATGTTGAAGGAGAACAGGAACAGTGAAGGCTAGAAGAAATAGAGTAACAGTAATATCATCCATGCTTTATCCTTCAAAGATTACCTTAAGAAAGGCATAGAAAAGAGAACTTTTAAATGAATACCATGCTGAAAAACACAGCTAAATCTCTTCTTGTGGAGCTAAGATATCTGACTTCATCCAAATATTGAAAGGAAAGAAAAGTAACTATAAGCAGGAATAAATAATCCTGAAACCAATATGTCTCTCTCAAAAAAAGTCACAGGAATTCTAAAGACTGAAAGTTTGGTGATAAGGTGTCCCTAAGCAACAAGGCATCTCTCAACCATTCAAGGACCTTCTTGTCTAACTCCAGCTGAATACATTCTACTATGAATACTTGGGAGAAAACTCACCCCCCAAAAGAGAGGCTAGAATATCAAGTACCCACACCCAGTAAAACGTTCTGCATTCAATGAACTTGCTAGCTTGTCATAAACACTCTGCTCCAGTAGACAGGAACAGCAAACAGATTCCATTGCAAAAAAGTAGGCAGGCTTTTAAAAGCAAACACAGAAAGTGTAACTCACCAGACTCCAGATACAGCTGACCCTCAGCAAGAACCTTGTTAGCACAAGAACCAAATGTTGATCTAAGTAACACTGAAGAAGGAATATCCCCCATATAAAGGAGTTCATGAGAAGGGAATCTTGACATTTTTTATGTAGTCACATCAATTGTAAAATAATAGGGACCAATTTAATGACACTTGGGATAACTTTCAGGAAAATACATCACAGGAGGGATTACCTATCAGGTAAGGCTCATGATTGCCTTGGCAGGGAAAAATTGAGATTTTCTTGTCTGATCTATGGCTTTCTGGCACTGAGTTTTTATTTTAAAAAATCACCTTAGAGTGCTTATAGAAGGCTGGCATTTTTTCTCAATCACTCAGTCTTACTGGAGCCAGGATCCACACCCATCAGAGGCTTGCAAAACTCAGAAGGCTTCAGATATCATTTATCTAGAAAGGGCCCTTGGATCCTACTTCCTGCAATATTTTTTTTAGTACTGAAAGAATGAGGGCAGAGAAAGGTAAACAACAACCTAAGTAACCAAAATGAATAGGATGTTTCTTCGGTTTGCACTGCAACTCACAACAACCTAATCAATAGAAAATCTTTTTTTTTTTTTTTTTTTTTCCCTTTTAACGAGCTCTGGATCATTTAGAGGTATTACTCCTATAGCCCAGGCCATTGAATAAGTTTAGTTTCAAACAGCAGTTTCAACACATTTAACTGGGCACTTCATTACCGAATGGAAAACCCTGCCTTTCCTTATACTTAATCCATTGTTCTCATTATACTTTTCTCATTACCATTTTGATCATTAACCGTATCACTAGAAGTGGCTTAATGATTACTCATTGCTTCTAGAAGCTTTAATATAATAGCCCTCCTTATTCCATGGGCTTTCTGGAAAATAAAATATTAATCCTTTCTTATACCATCCCCTGGTGAGAATTTTTAATACTATTTCAAGAGATAATCACAGATTTAATACAGTCTTCCAAAACTCCTGTGACAAAAACAATCTCCTGCAATGAGATTAACAATTCAACTGAATGATCAGATGTTTAAGTTACTTGATCACAGCACAAGAACCAGACAGAGCGTTACGAAAGTCGCTTCCCAGGGATCCACTCCAACAATGTTGTAACAAGACAAACTACTGTTTTGTGGACAAACTCTCCAAACCAGGAGCTATATTTGTCACTTTGTGCTCAAATTTAACCAAGTTCTTCACTGGACCTTCTAGAGTAAAACCAGGGTAAATTATTTAGGTGTTTAATACTTTTGGTTATTAACATTATACATTCATATATATTTGACAGAATATTTGCTCTGTCCCTTCACAGAAAGCTTCGCGATGATTAACAGACATTTTTTAAACTTTTTATGCTTACACGAAATCAGGTCATTTCAATGTCTGTGCTAGTAGTGTTCTAGTCAAAATAGCATTTTAACACCTACATTTATCAAAGATGTATTTATGCACAACTATTGTTGTTAGGGAATTGCATCTTTTATTAAGGAACAAATTAAGGTACAATTTTTTTGATGGTGTTGAGCTATACGTTTCCTCCACGTTTACAAAACATTAATCATGGTAGCATATGTTGAATGTCTAATAATTACATTCCCAAAACATACATAGTGCATCATACTAGAACAATGTCACCTACTGCCATTGAAATTAGTATACCCGACTGAAATTTTCTAGATCATGAATATATGGTATTATTTTTCTGTTCTTTCCAGGTAACATTTTTTTTATGACTAGGTAGGAAAATGCACACAGAAAACTCAGATCTAATAAAGGAAGAGAACCAACAAGGGAACAAAAAGGAACACCTGCTTGTGTGCTCATTGTTACAAACTGGTACGGTGTTCTCAGCTTCTGAGAGAATATAAACTCCAGTGTAGAACCTAAACTTTCAGAACCAATACATTTGTAACACAATTAAAACAATTCTGATAAAGTGGAGGAAGTGTTTGAAATCATACGAGATAAACACATGTAAATTCTGTGAAATAATACAAGATGAAATAAAGCTAGACTAAAAGACCAAATCAGAAAGTAAAAACAAACACAAGCATACAAATAGACACCATAAATAACTAAAGGTAGTTCAGTGGAAAATATTCTGTGCAATCAGTTTCAGTAAGTCAACCAAGTAGGAAGGCAAAAAATGTAAATGGAGTTGTCAAATATATTAACAGAAGTGAAGAGTGTAAGTAAATGAGAGTTAGTTATGCTGTTATATTTAGTGCTGGTATGATATTTCAGTCATACTATTGAATCAATTTTGGGGCAGTACAGAGTGAGGAAAACATAGTGGACTGTGAGATAGTGGACTTACTTTACCCTATTTAATAGGATTTTTTTTAACCTATAGCACCAAAATCCTCATATACACATAAAAACAAAAAATAATCTATGGATCTCCACATGTACAAAAGGGAAGTAACTATAATAGTTTGCAATAAAGCAAATTGAAAAATCTGAACCTATAGGGGTAGGCAATTCCTGCAGGCCTCCTTCTCACCGGAAATTTTTAAGACCAATAACACGAAATGCATGTTAAGAAAGGTTTAAGTGTACTGGATTTTGTTTCAGTGCAAGGGGTGGGCTAGATGCCTTCTTGAGATCTATTAGGGCAAGTTAACACTGCATTTTGAGAATTGTGCCCAAGTCACTTTTGAAATTGTCTCAAGTTTACAAACTCAAGCCAGTCCTCATATATAGTCTTCTTACAAAGTTTAAGAAATGCAGCCCCATTCTCCTCCTTAGCACAAACTCAAGTACGGAGGTATCAGAGTATAAAATGATTGGATACATAACATCTGAACTTGCTGGATTCATATAGACAATTTAAAAATGTAATAATAGTAACAGGATCTTTCTCAAAAATGCCAAAACATGATGTCAAAAGGGGATTAAATTTTCAGACACATCACCCAGGCCTTCTCTATACAATATATATGTGCTATATAAGGCTATCAGCATAATAATAATAATAATATGATTCTATGATTCTGATCAGGACATGATCACAGAATCACGCGGAATCACAGAATGGTTGAGGTTGGAAGGGACCTCTAGAGATCATCTAGTTCAACCCCCCTGCTCAAGCAGGGGCACCTAGAGCTTGTGGCACAGGGTCATATCCAGATGGGTTTGGAAGATCTCCAGAGAGGGAGACTCCACAGCCTCTCTGGGCAGCCTGTTCCAGGGCTCTGTCACCCTCACAGTAAATAAGTTCATCCTCACATGGAGGTGGAACTTCCTGTGTTTCAACTTGTACCCATTACCGTTTGTTTTGTCACTGACCATCACTGATAAGAGTTTGGCCCCTACATTCACTCCTCAGGTACTTGTACATGTTGATCAGATCTCCTCTCACCCTTCTCTTCTCTAGGCTGAACAGGCCCAGATCGCTCAGTCTTTCCTCATAAATAGATGCTCCAGTCCCTGAATCATCTTCATGGTTCTCTGCTGGACACTCTCTAGAAGCTCAATGTCCTTCTTGTAATGGGGAGCCCAGACTGCACACAATACTCCAGCTACGGCCTCACCAGAGCTGAGTACAGGGGGAGGATCACCTCCCTTGACCTTCTGGTAACGCTCCTCCTGATGCAGGCCAGGATCCCATTGGCCTTCTTGGTCATGAGGGCACACTGCTGACTCATGGTTAACTTGTTGTCAACCAGGACTCTGAAATCCCTCTCTGCAGAGCGGCTTTCCAGCAGATCAACCCCTAATCTGTACTGCTGTCTGGCATTATTCCTCCCCAGGAAGAGGACCCTGCACTTGTCCTTTTTACATCTCATGAGGTTCCTTCTGCCCAACTCTTCACCCTAAGTCTCTCTGAACGGCAGCACAGCCCTCAGGAGTGTTGGCCATTCTTCCCAGTTTGGTGTCATCTGCAAACTTGCTGAGGGTGCACTCTGTGTCCTTGTCCAAGTCATTGATGAACAAGTTGAAGAGCACCGAGTCCAGCACTGACCCCTGTGGGACACGACTGGCCACAGGACTCCAGCTAGACTTGGCTCCATTTATGTTGACCCTCTGAGCTCTGCCACCCAGCCAGTTCTCAATCCACCTCACTGTCCACTCATCTAACCCACACTTGCTCAGCTTCCCCATGAGGATGTTATGGGAGGCAGCATTGAAAGCCTTGCTGAGGTCAAGCAAGGTCAACCTCCATGGCTTTCTCCTCATCCCATCATAGAAGGCTATCAGGTTAGTCAACTCCCCTACTAGTTCCCTCAGCCCTCTTGGCTGCATCCCATCCAGGCCCATGGATTTATGGGTGTCCAGTTTACCCAATCCTCCTCTACCAGTAGAAAGTCACCCTCTGTTCAAGTTTACAATCAGTGTAAAATCCCCAGGTTGAAACCTTTTTCCTCGCATGCCCCTAGGCTTTAGAGACATCTAGATAAAAAAAAAGTCAAAGAGGAATTTGAGCGTCTAGGTGAAACAGTCTGCTTATGCTGAGTAAGACAAGCCAGCAGTTTCATTAAAATTCGTACTGGTAGGATGACAATAGATCTAAACAGCAAGTAAAGCAGGAGATTATTAAAAGCAGGTAGATATTAAACAGAATGATATGCTCACAACAAAAATAGAAGCAATGCATGCAGCAAAAAAAAAAAAAAAAAAAAAAAGGTTCCGAATTATATAAAAGCATCTGTAAGACGACCTGATCCCAGATGTAATGGGCAATTCTACAAATTGCTCTTTCCTAAGCTAACAGTTCTCAACCCTACCTTATGCTAGAAAGGTCATGTTAATTCTTTACAAAATTAGTTTCCCTTGGCAAACACTACTGCCTGCTTGTTCATCCCCAAGTACACATAGTATGCTCTTTATATAATGTATATCTGAGTTTTGAATGTCATGCATTTAACATTTTCTTTTTTGAAAACATGTTTACCTGGTTTGTATCCTTTGGTATAGGAGATCAAACAGAGAAAATGACAGTCCCTAACTTAAGCTGTCTAGAATCAAAAGGAATTTAAAACTATATCTGATGGTCTTGAACAAAGGCTAGGCTCATACATGAATAGAACTTTCCTGTACTTGCCACCTGAAGATAGCACTTACTTTCAAGAGTCAGCTTTGGCGCTATTTTTTTTTGCAACAATGGAATAACTATCTATAGAATTTAAGAAGCTACTTCCTTCTACTTTTTCCTCTACCTCGAAACAGGTACAGTGATGATTTGGGCAACTGTTAGAAACATGTAACAGATTATGATTTTGAGACGAAAAATCTTCTCCAGACCCAGTTACATATTGATTGCCTTCTACCTGGAGTTTCCTGCTGAGGTCTTTAATTTTTCATGAGGTCTTACTACCGGTTCGGTTTTCATGGCTGCACTCAAACAACATTAGCAAGAATAATACCTAAGGTGCATGTCACTCTTAAAATGCTAGTCAAGCCATACTTCTGTGACCACAATTACCATCATCTTTAGAATATATGTATATATATATACATACGCACATATATATATGGCAAGGTGAAAAAAGAAGCAAAAATTTTGAGGAACTATTTTTTATGAGTGAGTATAATACACTGAAATTTTATATTACAGCTAAACGTGAGAGAATGGCACAATTGAATTGCAAATACAGAAACCAAATTTTATTATCTAATTTATTATCTAATTATTCCAATTTTGGAATCAGAACTCTCATTACAGCCATGCAAACTATTGCTATATCGATGGCTTATAGGCAAATTACTACTGATTTCAGATAATGACCTTTTTGTGTTTACGGACCAAACAATTTCTTTGGATTGCAGCACTATGACCCAAAGCTACATCACATAATCTATGTGCCTGATCCACTAAAAAGAAAATTCATGATTTGCTTGGAAACAGGCCTACAACCTATTTCTTTTAATGGGAAGTAACCAAGAAAACTTCAGATTAGACCAATTAGCTTTACTGAAGTAAATTGTAAAACAGTAGAGGGGAGTTTTGTGTCATAGTCCTATAATTGAGGCAACTCCGTTACGAACAAAAAGAGTGAAATTGAACATTGAAGAATCGATAAATACTATAGAAAATAACAACCAAATCATTAAAACGAAAAGAGAGTGTGACCTCACCAGACTCCTATCTACTTTTTACAAAGTTAATGTGTTTCATTTAGTATCTAAACATTATAAAATTGTTTTAATATGAAAATCTCAAGGTGCTTAGCAACTGTTAACAGACTACCTGAAGCAGGCACGAGCATCATGCTGAACACTGCTGAAAAAACAGGCATCTTTTGGATATATAACATTAAATGCAATTTTTGATGCACAAGCATCCACAAGTCCTACTGGAATAAACAGAAATGGATCTCCATAATACCAAACTCAAGATTAACTATTTCACGGTGGGTACACAAATCCTAATACAAAAGATAAGTATCCACCGATCAGCAGTTGCATTCGGCACCATTAACATTCTTCAGCAGTCAAGAACATTGATATTTTCAGCATTAAATTCCAAGTGGGCAATCCAAGAGTGCACAGATATTTAGGCTAGACCCAAGTTTGAAAACAGTTGTAGAGCAGCAGGTTTAAGCAAATTCGTTGCTCAAGTAATAACTCAATGGAATAGCTGCCGGAATTTCTCTTCCTACACTTTGACTCACTTGTATGCTTTGACCACAACGCTACTAAATATATAACACTACATCTTCAGCATGAACTATACCTACATTTCAGAAAAAGCTAATGCAGAATGATGGAAACTTACATCTTTTTTCATTAACTATCATGCATGTGATTTTGTTCAAATATTAATAGCATTAAAAGCATTTCAAGTATGAAATAATTGCTGTTACTACTCTACATTGCAATGTTTTTGCTATCATAGTGTGATGGTGAAAAAACCTTTTGAAATACAATTTTCAATATTGTACTTTGTTTTAGTCCTGGTTATTTGTAAATTTCATTGTGTGAAGGCCTTTTGAGGTCAGTGTAAGAACAGCCTGGTAAATTACAAAAAAAATGCATTTTTATTGCACTGACTTGACCTTATTTTAGCCAAAGCAACGTTTAGCTATGTAAGTTGTGTTTCTAATGCAGTCTCGTAGGGGAAAAAGTCTATAACCATAACTTCCTGTTTGTTTCTAAAAGGCCTATCAAAACTGTCCCATCACAATATGAGAAATGGACTCAGTGAAGAAGCTGAAAAAGAGAATCAAACAAATAATGAAAGGAAACACATGATGGAAGCTGTTTACATGAATACATCTTTCTTTGAATGTGTTGGTGATTTAAAACAAGACTCAAGGGAAAGGGTCGATTTCTTACAAAAATAAAGGAAGCCTCCAAGCCTCTTCCAAACAGCCAGCACTACTGAACTGTACAGGAGTCTATATTGTACACTAACTACTTCCTCTCTTCCTGCCATAAGAAACTCCTTTGCTCTCAGCTTGACAGAAATCAAGCATTATCTCTGCTATCAGTAAAATAATGCACTTCCTTTATTTTTTTTCTCCCTACTCTTCCTTTTCTTCCTCCTTCATCCCACTTTGGTTGAGCCTATGAGGAAATTTTATGGTATTATGATAATGCAGCTTCCTTTCTCCCAGTGATGGCCCCTGTCAAAATTAAGCAGGTTTAAGCAGGTTAAGCAGGAGAGATAGCAGGTTTTCTGGTGAAAAAGAACAAAATAGCAAACTGTCTAATTCAGAGCTGAGATAGAAAGGAGAATTGAAATTAGGAATAAAATAGAGAAACAAACTAGTAACACAAAGGAGAAAGAACAGTAGCTCCACTAAAGTCTTTACACTTCATATTTGGGATTTTATATATATATATTATATTTGTATGTGTGATACAACTTCACATAACTGAAGCTCCACCTTGTAGTCCCACAATCCTCACATTATTATTCCCATGAAATTAAGCCATATGTTTCTTTTGACATAACATCAGGTGATAACTGAAGTAAATCTACTTAACATATATTTTTAAGTAGTGATATTAATAGGTGATGAAAACAGCTTGGTGAGTAGACAGAGGTCCTGGCTACCAGGCTATCTACCTGAATGTGCTTTGACTCACAGATGGACAACTGGCTTGAGTCTTAGCTCACTGCCAAAGAAGATACTTGTGGATTTTGCAGAAAGTTCTCTAAGGGATTAATTGGACAATTGTTACAAGTGGCTGATGGGCCAAGGGAAATATATGATCTTGGATCACTTGTGCAATTCACTCCCTCCTATTTTTCTCCATGTGAATCATGGAATGTATCTGAAATCCAGATGATCCAGATGAGTTGCTTGGAAGGAGTGGATATTTCAAGGAGAAATGTGAAAAAGCTAAATGTGACAGAAGCAAAGTTGTTCAATGTAGACCTTATCATCAGGCAGTCAAGGTCCTTTAAGCTTAGAATAAAATAGGTTTGTTGGAAAAGAATCTGGAGCAAATAGGTGCATTGAGGGCTTATAAATCTGTATTAATAGAGAAGAAAGCAAGTGTTTGATAACCCAAATAGTTCATGCATACAGGATGAGTAAGATTCAGGACATTTTTACAATACCAAAGTGGATAGCAACTGCTGAGAATTTTACTGCTCAAATTACAAGGGCTTATATTTTTTAATGGTGCATGTTGACGAAGAGACTCTGGGATTTCAAGCACTGAGCTAATAAGTTTAATAAAAGGATTGTGTAAGAAGAGAACTATTATATCTATGGTAACAGCAACTTGAATGAAGGAGCTTTATCAGTGGTTAGAAACTTGGTAAAAAAAGAGGAAGAGCTATATAATGGATCTTACGTACCAACAAGATTCAATATTGGCACCGGACTACGGTCATTTAAGTACCATGAATTTACTAGAGGGAAGAAATCTTCCCTGAAAATCTCAATACCCATCGCTTTTAGTTAGGGAATCCACAGTCCTTAACTGTCCCCACTAGGAATAAGGAAGTCTTACAATTTCCTGTTGTTGGACCAACTGCAACAGAGTGCCTGGAAACGGCCACAGAAGTCTCTTCCAATGCTAGACACTTTTGGATAAGCTTGAGGAGTAGCATAAGATAAGAATGCAAATATAAGACATTTGAAAACTGCACCTGGAAAGTGCAATAAATATGTTTGGATAGTTTTCTTACAGGACACATGAAGTTTTCATGCTCCAAATGCCGGAGTCTGTAGCAGTTTTGGATCATACCTTTGGGGATGTCTGTGGTATTGCAGTTACATTCTACCAGAAGAGTTTAAAGCATATGTAAAGAATATGATGACTTTGCTGAAAGATTAAAAACAGTTAGTTCGAAATCCAGTTAGAACATCCCAGGAACTGAGTGAGAGCTGAACAGTTCCTGAGAAGACAGCTGTGAATCTTAAAGAGCTCTAGCTAACTGGTGCCACTGTGAACACAATTATGTAAAACAAGTATTATGTAAACAAACATTATGTAAATCACCATCCAGACCTTAAACAAACACAAACAAATCAGGACCAAGTTGGTAGATGTGGGTGTTGTCACTATGCCCAGGGACAGCTCCAGCAGCTATAAAAATAGCTATGATAGCAAGACAGTTCAGAATACAGAAATGACAATTTGCTGAGAAAAAAGAAAAAGGCATGAAAAAAGGATGATCAAAGACTGATTTGATTCAGTCCGTTTTCCACAAAGCTATATTCCTTCTAAAGTGGTGGGAGTGAAATAAGAATGTGGCAAATAACAAAAATATTATCTATCCAAATATACTAAAATATCTGCATAGCCTTCAATCTTGATAAAAGTGATAAGCTAAAGTGATACATGAGAAGGAAAGGTAAGTGGGGTAGAAAGTTCAGAGCACTATTTGTCCACATAAATAGCCAGTATACTCACCAAACATCTGAGTTTCAGAAAGACAGGTACTACTATTAGAAATGGCTACCAAGGGACCAGTAGAAAGTGATCAGGCTGAAGTTACACACCATTCAACAGAATAATAACAAAGTGGGAGTACTGCCAGCTAAGATTAAGGGGAAGAAATATTGTAGGATGGAGCAGAGATAGTAGAGGAATGAGGAATCTTTATTAGAGAGGTTGCATCAAGCAGGAACAGCAGGAATCATGCTGACAAGGATTTGTTATATACACTAAAATTTACAGATTATATAGAAGGAAGCTAAAAATGTGTGTGTGCCTAACTGAGGTTAAAAAACAATGCCTAAATATCTAATTCCTATTCTACTTTTTGAGACATTACCAGTATCAGAACTGTTTTCATGACACTGGCACACAGAGGTCCTGGAAAGGATTCAAATACACCACACCTATGAATTCTCCACCACTTACTAGTTTAT
This sequence comes from Tinamus guttatus, assembly GCF_059628265.1. Lineage (NCBI taxonomy): Eukaryota > Metazoa > Chordata > Aves > Tinamiformes > Tinamidae > Tinamus > Tinamus guttatus. The sequence continues at coordinate 999,481 of NW_028288552.1, read as the reverse complement.
TTGGGGCACTTTGGGACAATTTGATAGGGAATTAAGACTTCTACCAGAAAATGAACTAATTTTATGAGCAGGAATACAGTTGGTATGCAATTTATACTCAACTTATTGGCAGCAGATTCAACGTTTCACATCACACACTGTCCAGAGAGATTTGGCAAAGCTGACAGGATGAACACAGCTGTAAAAAATGAATTCTCAGAAGCAAACCAGCTGGAATGAAATACCTTCTTCCAACTGTAAGTTGGTTAGAACAATGACTGAAAAAAAAAATCAATTTGAAGTGCAGCACTAGATGAAGAGAGGTGGCAAAACAAGACATCACCAAGAACATTCAATTGCTTTTTCTAGGAATATCTTATAGTCTGCAATATTAGCCATAGTTTACACTTCAAACAGAAGTGCAAAAAAGAAGGAATGGTACAGGTGTGTTTAAATCAGCTACAAACTTATCAGAGACGACCTAAACTACTATGAAGTGTATGAGCTGTATGAGATCCTGCCCTTATTATAGAATTAGTGTAATGGTTCCACAGAGCTGATGCTTGCCAATCCCCAACTGAATAACTGCTGTGAGTAAGTTAGTCCACTAGATCCAGAGATATTATTTCCCCCTGGGAATGAGAAGCTGTTAAACTATTAATTTTCTTCCTTCTGGAATGTCTGCTGGTTGTACACAGACTTCTTTTCTTCTTTGCATTAATATATTTTGAGAACATGAAAAGAAGGGGCTCAACATGTTTCAATTATCCTACAATTCAAATTAAGTTTAGTCAAAGCAATACCTACCTAACACTAATATACAGAATCACGGTCAGTTTTTACTGTAAATAGTATTACCACAGATGGAAATTATATAAGCATAATACTGAAAGGGCATAGACTGTTACTCAGACTAGTAGCTATGACTCAGATAAGTATTCTATTATGTAAACAGCACTAAAACACTGTTTCATCTGTAAATATTAGCTGCTATATTGTTAATAAAATATTATTGCAGTAGCTAAGGTTCACAGAGTGATTCTCTTTAAACATTTACCAATTCTGATTCTTCTCCCAAGAACATTGCTTTCCCAACGCAAACCTTTCAAAAATTGCTGGTTCAGCATTTTAGTTCAAAACAGGTGAAATTCAACTAACTGTAATATTCTGGTAAATCAAAAATAAGGTCATTTGGAAGACTGTAAATCCATACACAGAGTGGCAAACATGCAGCTGTATATATGAATCAGTTCCATGCCAGACTGTACATGAGGTATAGATAAAAATATAGAATAAATTCAAGTAACTAATGGATTTATTTAATGACATCAGTCATGAAATAAAGTAACAAGTTAGACCAAGACAAGCTGAAGTCAGAATGTAAGTTTTAGCAACAAGGAATTTGGCTGAAGACAGAAAGATGGAAGGAAGTTCTATTAGTGCAAAAAATGGGTCCTTACAGAAACACTGCTATTTACTTCATCTAGTGTTTGCTCTCTTCACTATCCATACAGTAACTTTTATCAAGTACGTTTAATATAGGCACACATACCTGGAGCTAGGCTGCACACAGATTAAGTTTTTATTATAGAGATGGTGTTCAGTGCTCGTTCTGATACCTCTTGCATTACAGAACTAATAGGAAAAGCCCACATAGACCCTCAAAATTTGGATGGCAATGCTATAAACTCCTGGTTTTTTCTGCAGGCATAATGACAGGAGAAATTTCCAAGACAGTTACCAGAAAATGGAAAATTCTGACGTTAAGAGTTACAATTTTAAAAGAACTGAAATTGCTACAAGAACATTTATTATATTCAATAAATGTTATCTTTATAACTCAACAAATGTTAGTGATGTTTGATTTATATAATTAAATCAAAAGTAAGCACATAAAGCTAAGCCTTAAACATACAGGTATATAATAAAGTTGGCTTTCAGCAAGAATTCCTATTACCTTTTTCATCTTTGGAAGAAAAATTCATCTATTGTTCTCATTAGGCTGTAAAGGTACACAGCCTTTCTGTGATAGTACTGGCATTTCTAAGACCAAAACCAGAATTTTTTTCAAGGGAGTTCATTTAAAGTTTTCAGTGCTATGCCAGAGTTCCTCATGGTTACCGGTTTCACTTATGTAACACTTTTATGCATGTACTCTACAGACAAGCAAGTAAAAAACAGAAAAAAAAATGCATTTAAAAATCTCAGGATACTAACACACAGCCCACAGCTTTTTTGAATACTTGGGATTTTTATAGCACTTAATACACTCTAAGCACAGATCCAGTACTTTTACCCTGTTACATTGCACTTTCCATGCAAGCCTCCTCTTTGCAGCCACTCTGCCCTTCTGTCGTCTGTCATTAACTGAAAGACCAATTTCATATCTGAGTCAGGAAGGGCTGCCCTGAGCTCAAAGAACAGTTTTGCTTGAGAGAAATAGAGAACATTAGTTCTGCTCTGTTTCATAAAGGCTTTATATGAAACTTGTCAGGGGTAGGCATTAAGTAGCTCTCATTAAAAAAAGACACAACCACAGTTCTGAGACTGAAAGTAACTGTAACTCTTCTCTTTAACTTAAAGTAAATTTAACAATCATGGATTTAGACTGTAAATTCTGTACATGGCCTCTTATCAGCCAGCACTATAAAACGGATGAAGGCTACTACACCATGTTATGCTCACATATATCAACCTTAAATGTTAAGTGGCACGTTGTTCTCATGCCTGATGATGCCGCAACACAGTAGAGAGAGGGTGACCATGCAGTCCTTCACTCGCCCACCGCCCGTGTTCTAATCCGCGCGGCATCCCGTGGCTATAACCGCCCCTCATAGGCGGCGCCCCAAGCCACGCGCCAGCGACCGTTAAAGACCGTTGCCGTGACCGTTACGGCCGCAGGCGCATGCGCGGGCGGGTCACGTGCCCCGGCGGCAGCGTGGTGCGGCGCGGGGACGAGGCGCGTCCCGCGGTATCATGGCTTATGCGGGCTGGGGGGCGCGTGTCGTGGCGGGCGGCGACGAGGGCAGCGACAGCGACGAGGACTGCTGGGACATCGGCGTTGTGCGGCGGGAGCCGGAGGTAGGCGAGGCCGCCGCGCTCGGACCGGCGGAACGGGCCGGGCTGGCGGCCTCACGGCTTGGGGGTGGGGAGGGAGGGCGGGGGAGGTTGTTCTGGAGAGATGGTGGCGATGCCCCCTAACCTGGGAATAAACAACAACAACAACAACAACAACAAATTTGGGGAGGTTTGTTTCCTTCCTTGAAAATAAAAATAAGTAACTTTATTTCCATTTATTTTTCTCTTTTATAATGAAAGACCGCCATCACTCAGCATGTTGAGAGACTCGAGCTGCCTTTTTTTTTTTTCTTTTAGATTTTAAATGAGTAGGTTTCATATTAATCTGCAGTCTTATGTGGTTTTAGTGTGTATGGGAAAACATGGTGTGAGAAGGAATGTGATTCTGCAAGGCTTTTTAGCTGTTAAGTTGTCCTATGGATGAGAGTTGAAACTTGAAATAAACTTAAAATATACAGTGTTCTGCCAAAGTTTGTAGTCATTTTTATTTTTTATTTAAGTGATCTTTAAATCAAGGTTCATCTCTCAGAAATACACATTGTTCAGGGGCTGGAGGGTAAGTAAAGTAGAAAACAAGGCCAAATCATCATCTTGGTTGCTTCTAGTATTCGCTTTTCTACACACCAAGAGCTTATGAAAATCTATACAGAAGTTGTAAGAAAGACAGACTCCTGCATGCTGGGTAAAGTTGTGTTGTTGTGAGTTTTCGCATCAGGACTTAAAGCACTTGCAAGGGACAGCATTACTTCTTTCCTTCCACTCTTCAGTCTGCAAAGGCATCAGTAGTGAGCAATGATTGACTTAACATATGCAACTACTGGGTATAGTTCTGGTCATGCTAGCAGGAATCTCTAGGTACATCTACAGCTTTAATCCAGAACAAATCTGCACTGCTGCTGAATAGAGTGATTCAAAAACTTGTGGTGGTGGTGGGTTTTTTGCTGTTGGTTTTTTTTTTTGTTTGTTTCGTATAGGTCATTTTTCAGCCAGATGATTCTGTCAAATCACTTGGTTTCAGCAGCACAACTACTACTTCTGCTGCCACAGGGGTGAGAGAGAAAGGGGACCGTTAATCCCCTCTCACAGCTGATTCATACTGGCTTAAACCAGATAGATTTCTTACAGAGATGTGCTGCCCAAATCATAGCTTTTGTCTTGAATCATACATGTTATTTTTAGTGCCTTGCTTCTCCACATGTGAGGTGCACAAAGCAATTGGAGAAACATGATGCAACATTCTTTGAGCACCAGAAAAAGAAAAGGAATCTTATTTGAAATTGAATAGCATTAAGAAAAAGAGAGAGCACTATAGAAGAATAGCAGGTTCATTGAGAAAATATATTGTTTTCTGAACATAGAATCTTTCAAAAAAAATGAATCTTAAGCTTATTTGTGACAGTAGGATGTAATCGGATGTGCAGGGATGGAACCTTACCTTCCTTTTATTTTTTCATTCTTTGCTTTGTTTTCATGGAGGTGCATAGTACTTCTGTATAAAAATCAGGATGTGCTTTTTATCTTGAAACATTTACCTGATTTTGAATTAATTTTATTTTGCTTATCTAGCAGTTGGATGAACTGTTGCAGGCAGACAAGAATGCTGCATTAAAGAAAGCTCTGACTTGTGGTAATGTATCATTGATTGAAGACCTCTTAAACTCAGGTGAGGAAAGTGAATTTTGAAGTTGAATAATTTTAAATTATATTAGCAAGATTTCCCATGCTTAAAAGTTTCTTACTTCAAAATAATGCCTCCGGTGCGTGTCAGACTGTGCTCATGTTTCTAATACAGGATATAGACTCTTATTTTAAAGGTATTTTTTTTTTCAGTCACTCAGCATGCGATATGTCAGTAAATTTAACAAAGTGATGCTTATTTCATGTTATCAGTCAGAAGTCCTGAATATTGACAAAATTATGATGTGTGAACAATGAAATAAGCATCTGTTTTCAGATGCTTCTTGAATCTGAACATCTGCTATTACAAACACTAAGTTTGAAGTGACTCATTTGAGAATGAGAATACACTGGATCTTTTCACCTTAATGTTGAAGATTGTATTTTGGAGGGGTTTTTTTTCTTGTTGTTTTTGTTTTTTAATGCTCCCACAGTTTGGAAGCGCTGTGTTGTTTTTGTTGCTCACCAGCGTTATTGTGTTTCTGGTATGCTCAGTGTGTGATACTGCTGTCTTGGCAACGTGGCTGGACGTTGTGATTCCAAAAGGCCTAAAAATGTTTGTATGGTATTTGTCGCTGTTACAAATTATGACTGAAAACCAGCTCATTTCAACACTAAAAGTGATTCTCCCTGTTTTTTTTGTTAACTCGGTATTCTTCTGTAATGTGTAATTCAGTGTTAGGAAGATTGGATCATTTATTGAAGCATCCAGGGCAATCAGAACTGCGTAGCTGAAGAAACCTGCCTAGAGATAATTGTCAGGAAGTTCTGTTTCATAAAGCAAGCAGAGTATGGCAGCAAAGAGCTTGATCTTTGAGAAAATCTGTCTTATGGTTGGAAGAATGCAGATTTTTAGGAAGGTTTTCCAGAGTTTTAAAACAATCTTGTTACTTGCTCTTTAAAAGAAGATTTATTTATTTATTTATTTATTTATTTATTTATTTATTTATTTATTTATTTTTCCCCACCCACCTCAGTGTGGAATGCTTTCTTGTTTTGTTTAATCAAAACTACTATCCAGGCTGAAACTCAGAGATCTAATAATGAGTTGAAATGCTTCTTATCCTTTGCTTTGACAACACCTGTTCTTGTAAGTACAGTTTTTAGTGATGTGTGAACATCAGGTTGCTTAACTGTTTTACATTACCACCTTCCATTTTTAATTCTTTGTAATTCACGCAAGCATTAATTAAAACACTGAATGTTTCCATGTTGGTGTACTTGCTATTTTCTTCTTAAATATAAATTTTCTGTGATGCTTAACTACTTGGGTAAAGAGCTGTGACTGCTTGGGATCTGTTCTGAAATTTATTTTCTAGTATTGCAGACATTTTAAAAACAGTTAAAAGATGTTTAAGAAGACAGCAATAGTATAACCAAGACTTTCCTCTCCCTAGGGGTAAACACAAGCATAAGCACAAATTGGTGACTGTAGTAACTATGTATGTTAAAGTACACCTTATAAAATTTGTGTTTATTTTGGTATAACTTTATGAACTTAGTGTCTTGAATTTTGACAGGTATAAGCATAGAATCTAGCTTTCAGTTTGGGTGGACTCCCTTAATGTACGCGGCCAGCGTGGCTGATGTTGCTGTAGTGCATCTTCTGCTAGACAGAGGAGCTAATGCAAGTTTTGAAATAGGTAAGGCAGCAATCGGTCAATAACTCTCAGTACCAGACCTTGTCCTATCCTTATTCTCTATTTACATATATAGAAAAAAAAGCATGGTGGAACTGGAACCTAGCTAGAGTTCACATCTAAAATGGCAAAATATAGTCAAGATACTTTGACAGTATAATAATAGCAAGTACCACCTTGCCATTGGAAACTCAGCAGAGGGAACTGTCTGTGATAATGTGTACACACCATGTTTGGCCCTGTTATCAAGCTTATTAAAGTTTACCCCCCCCAAAAAAGGTATTTCTTGTGTTCTTGGAACTAGTGGATTTATGTTTTATTTTAGTCAAGATAAAGTGACCTCAACATCAAGAATTAAAGGTAAAGTTGCAGAGTTAGCACCTTCTTAGTTTCTTCATGTCAAGAAGTATGTGCATTCAGGAACCAGCCAGAAGCTCAAAGCCAGATCGGTACCTACCTCTTATTATATACTTCAATATATGATAAAGACATGGGCTCATTCCGGAAGACTTCAAAATCCAGTCTAAACCAGTCTAATCTTCTGATAGCCCAATGACCACATCCTTCACCTGCTTTTGTAGCAATTTACTGTTGTCCATCCCTTCAACATTAGCCTTTCAAATATACCAGTTTACCAGCTCTTGTGATTGCTCATTTCAGAACGGTAATAAAGATGTGTTGTCTTTTGGGGATTTTGTTTTGACTACAGCAGTTCAAAGGGCAGATCTGAAATATGGTAACAACCAAAGTTCTCCTTTTTTCCAGTTTCCAGAAATCTTCCTCTGTGCAAAAAAAAATAATATGCCTACAGAAATAGTTCATGAGAAACTAATGTGGACTTTCTAATTTTTCTGTGTGTTGCTGAAAAGAGGTCACTTTTGCGCAAAGTTATATTAAAGTGTAGTGGACCTCCTAAACTAATACATCTGATGGCTTCCTTTGTCAAGTCTGCTAATAATATGGCTTATTAATAACATTTTCCTACTTAAACTGTGGTTATTTTCCTTCTCTTTAGTTCCATTGGAAGATTTGTCCAAACCCAAGAAAAGACTTTGTAATACAAAAGAAACAAATCTGACACACAGTACTAAGTTCATAAACTAGCTGATCATTTTATTACTAGTAGAAGTAGTAGATCAAAGTGCAAATGGTACTAAGATATTTCTTGAAGTTCCTAGGAACTGATACGAGTTACAAGATGAGAATAGATTACCTGCCGCTAAAGCAATTATGTCTTCTCATTGCTATCCTTATAACCCGCTTCAGAGTGGCTCATATGGCTTCCTGTAGTTCATACATGCTTAGCACATGCCTTGTTGAACAGACTTCTCTGGACAACAGTCTCTGCTGAGCAATAAACCATATGCAGGGTATTTCTTTTTCAAAGTGTAGCCATCATTGTTTGTCTGAGGTGGCAATTTGCTAGAAGCGGGTTTCTCAGTTTGTTTCTCTTTTAGTGTGTGTAGGAAAACAGTAGCCATGCCCTGTGGGCAGCAAAATATGCGTTAGCCAGGAACAGCCTGGCAACTCGTTGATTGATTAAGTATTGGACATGTATTCAGTAATAGCTGTGGTAATAAAATCACCAGTAGGTTGTTTTATACCAGCCGGAAATAAGTTATTCCTATACTAATAATCTTTAAATGTTTGTAATGCTAGTAATGGCTGTACTAGTAATCATCCATAGTCACACTGCAGTTCTTTGCAAGTAATTCTACCCTAATTTTAAAATAAACTTAGGTAGTCATGAAGAACAAGGAACTAAGTGCAGCATCAAACATGTGATGGGATCAGAATGCAGCATTTTTGAGAAGTAAATTCACTAGCTAGTCTAGATTTTTTTTTGATTCAGACTGAACATGAACTATTTTTTTTTTTCAGTCTCCATAATTTTTTCTCTGGAAAAAAAAATATTCTGACATGTTTCTTACCATTCTTTTCCCCAGATGCATGAGCTCTAGGTATGCTTCACAGAACTCAACTTCCCACTCTTTATCACAACTACAATTTCCTCCTAGATACCATTCCCAGACTAGTCAGAGCTTATCACTAACTTTCTGTTTGAATTCCTTCTGCCAGCTTTCAATTCACGTTATTATTGATAACCATGTTAAACATTTTGAGTAAGAATCAGCCAGTCAGCGAATCATATAATTTACTGAAATGTTAATTGCTTACTGGGCAAGAGTTTAAGTGATTCTGTGAATTCATTTAATATATTGATTTGTGTATATTAGAACTTCTGCATGAAGTAGTTGAAAATTACAAAATGGTATATAAAATTGAAGTGCACTTAAACATAGAAGTCAGATTTTGGATACAAGTGGTGAAATTCAGATGTTGGGATAAAATACCTCATTTCAAGTTTAAAAATGTTAAAAACCTGACCTAAGTCAAGAAAATAAAAGTGCTAGCACATACACAGTCTTAAAATTTTCTACTAGAAAGTTAGAAAATATTTTGCAATGCTGCATGGTATGCTTTGAGATGTGTACAGTTAAAACTGTTTGTTGAAGCAAATGTTGAAGGCAGGTTTGAACTTGTATGCAAGTTTGTGCAACAAGCAAAATGGGCAGTTATTCAAATGGCAAGTTTCTAATTGATTCTAGAGCCAAATAGCTCACAAAGGTCCTTGAGTTGCAATGTTTCTCACATCTCTATAGGAGAACAGTGGGAAAGATCCCCCCTGTTTTGTGGACGGACAAATAGCTGCAGTGTGCAGTTCTGATCCATGGCCAAAGGTAGAAGGTAACACCCAGCGGCCTTCAGAGCTGGAGCAAATACACTGGTTTCTCTTCATGAGTTTTAAGTGATGTAGTTGTGGAAAGGAACATCTATAAAAACATTAATCTTCCTCCTGCCACTAGTGCGCAATGGTAATCTAGATAGTTTAGGAAAGGAGTTCCTTCACTTAAAGCCTTTTAGTAAAACCTTGTTGTTTGGAGGCCCGTACAACAGACAGTTCATGTTCTCTAAAACCAGTAGTGCTAGTGAATGTTAAATACATTCCATGCACTTTGTTTTTTTTTTTTTTCTCCCTTGGCTGTTGCAGTTAAATTCTAAGCTGTTTCTTTCCTTGACTCTTCCTTTTTTTAAGGAGGCGCAGGATAGAGAATGAATTTATTTGTATGAACACAGATCTGAGAAACAAGTATCTAAAGTTAAGCTTCTACTTTTATTTTGGCAGCTAAGAAGCATCCTCATCTTTGATAGGGATAGGTGTTCTGCCACTTGCATTCCCTTTTTCTTCTCAGATACCTTTATCTGACTTGATAATTCTGCCATTTCCCAAAAGTCTTAGTGTATCAGAACCCAATTAGTTGAACTGTAACAAGAGTAAAGTCTTGTGCAAAATACATCTGCAAAATAAATTATTGATTAGCATGCTTTTTATATATGTAATTCTCTTAATTTTCAAAATAGATAAGTACACTGTGCTGATGGCAGCATGTACTGCACATGCTTCAGAGGAAAAGATTTTGAAGACTGTAGAACTACTTCTATCAAGGAATGCTGATCCTAACCTTCCTTGCAGGTAAAAATCTGTTAATATAGTCAAAATGCTAATATTAACACAAAGAGCCATACAGCCATAAGTGTTGCCACAGATGATGTGTACTTACTATTTTTTTTTAACCTTACTGCTGTCTGCATATGGAAGGATGATTGTGTGGTTGCTTATTTCTCCTGGTACAATAGTTTTTTTGAGTAATAAAATGTGATGAGTTTTATCAAATTAAAGTATGTTGCACGTCTGAAAAAGATACAAATTGGGGGAAAAATTCAATCTTAATCTTAATTTAATAAATTTCTCTGTCCATAGTATAAGTTCGAAAAATACATTCTCTGCCCTTTCCAAATATGTATATTTTTTATCTTCTGTATGAAGATGTGGGTTAAGAGAGAATTCTTAATTTAAATTCACTCTTTTTTGAGCTTTTTATTGGTTCCTAGGTGTGAAAGTAAATTCCTGTATAAATAAAATAGATTTCTTCCACCACAAGTATGATTTAATCTTTTAAAAAACAACTTGTTTCTTGAACTACTACTTCATGCCTCAGCAATCTGAGGCAGTACATTGAGCTATGTGTAGTTGCATACAGTGTAGTCTGATACAGTGTTTCATTTTGCATTAAAAAGAAAAAAAATCCTGGATTGACCCAGGATAAACTGTTCTTTTACCTACCACTACAAACTAAACTCTTATTACGTGAAGTAGGTGGATTGTGTGTATCTCTCTCTCTCTTTTTTTTTTTTTCATTTTTTTTTCTCCATATTAGCGCTAAGATGTTTTGTTTGACCCCTGAATCTCATTGTAAGCATAGCACTGATAGGCAGGGAGGAAACATAGTTATACTAAAGTGTCACTGATGTGTGATATTAAAAAAAAAAAAAGCCATTTTTATCAAATGCTGTTCAGGAAAGAAGGGAAGCATCAAACTCTTAAATAATTACATATTGTTACCCTCAGATAACTGGGTGTTACATTAAACAATCTGCTTGAAAAAAGTGGGGTCTCTACGTCATTAAACTTTGTCCTCCGTGCTTTAAAATGTAAGCCAGAGTGCAGAGTTGCTAGTTTACACTTTAAAGACCTTTTGCTACGCTTTGGAAGAAAAACTTGCATTCTGACACAAGAGATAGGAATTTAAGGGCAAAACTATATTTATAAACTTAGCGTATGTTATGCATAGTTGGTTTTGTATACAAATATTTATATGTTATCTTTCTTTGCACCCTAGAGCTTTGTGCTAACGTATGAGCTGTTTTAGCATACACCCAGTGTTGTGTTCATGCTTTTTCACTTTTGGAAGAGCAATCTTTCCAAAACAGAAAGATAACAATGTGACAATCTAGATTTGCACCAAACAAGTAGAGGTTAAATAGCAAGGCCTGGATTTTTGAAAAGTCTTTGTGCTCCCTTTTTTCCTTCATGATACCTAACTTCTGTGCTTACTGCTTCATTAGAACTACTTACTCTGAAACAGGGGGAGGGAACCCACTAAACCTGCACCTGTGAGCATGAGGAATCAGTGCAGACCTGAGTGGTGTTCCAGTTCCACCTTGCCCATGTTGTTACTGTTCTGCCATTTCCATGTTATCCATAAGAGAATGTGAGCTGAAATTATTGGGAGGTGTGATCAGCTTAAGGAATGCATTTGTGTGAATGCAAAGCTGAGTACTTACCTTGGTGTGGTACAGAATGGTTGGTATTTATCCTTTCTCTGTTGAGTTGGCAGGACACCCTGTGTGGACTCCTGCTTTCACTTGACTTGGAGGCGATGCACTGAAAATTTTTTTTTCCTCTTTTTTCTTCACTCCCCCTCTGATATACTTAGTTTGCATGAAATGGACGTATTAGTGAGAAATCTCAAACTGATTTTTGAATTGCAGTCTCAGAAAGGTAGTGTAAAGTTTGTAAATACGGAGTACTGAGGGGAAGGGACTAGCAAGTTATTTTACCTCTGGTATTTTACTGAACCAAAATCAGGAACTAAATATTCATAGCTCTAAAGAAAATTTTATCTAATGAGAATGCAGCATATCAAAGCATGAGTTCTACTGAAGTGGTTTGAAAGATAAGCAAGAAACAAGGTAATCATTAGGTAATATAGGAAGGTGCTGTAAGGTGCTCTGCGAAGTCTTTGTAGAGCTGCTGTGCCCACTGTGCTTTAAGTGAATACTCTCCTGAGAAATTTGTTGTGCTTGTCTTGCATCATTCACTTTCATCCTCTTTTGGGGATACTGCATCCTTTTGTAAGTACAGAAGAAAGTAAAGCAGCCTTTCCTTAAAACACTTCTTAACCTGCAGTGCTTCCCTGAAAGTACATTTGTTTAATAATGTTAAGCTGTTATTTTATTAGAAGATGGAGGAAAAGGTATGGCCGACTGATAACTAAATTACAAAACTGCTGCTGGGACCACCTTTAGTATTTAATATACTTGGATTTCGATGGTAACATCCTCCAAGTTCTTGTTTACGTAAAGTACTATAAAAGAAACCCAAAGGTAATGTTGGTGAGAATATTTAGAATTGATGGTTCATGACAATCTGACAATCATAACCTTTGTTAGAAGGTACAAATAGGTGAAAAAGTGAATTCTCACTCCTGTATTTTGGAATAAGCTCTTTATCTCTTGCTCTGTGTGGGCTGAGGATTAGATTTTGTTTCTCTTTGTGTGGATTTTTTTTTCTTCACTCTTAATTTCTAACAAAATCGAGTCCTGCTCAGTGACCTCCCGTCTAGTTTCTGCTGTGAAACAGGTTATGGAATTTTTGTGTATGTGAAGAAAAATGTTTAGAAATCTTCAGATTTTAGGTTAATATTAGAAAAGCTAGAATTTTGTCTTCATGAAGAGATTGAAACACATTATCATCTATGTGAATGTGTACATGTTAAAATATAATCACTATTCAAGTATGGTATTTATTTGCCTGCACTTGTGCTTACATTCAGAATAATTTTGGAGAGTATCAAAAATGCTTCCACAATGAAAATGTTAGTCTACTTTGCCCTCTTGAGAAGATGATAATGGAAGGGGGAAATGTTCATCTTAACAGTTCAAAAGGTAGGTCTCTCTTTCAGGTTGTAAAGAAATTTCAGGGAGTAAAGAAATTGTGTAACGCCTCAATTTTAGCAAGATATTTATTGCTGCTGATAAGATAGTAAGTCTGCACTGCCGCATAATAGTTTCGAAGACCTTGACGTTATCATTGGGTGATAGTTAACTTTTGCCAAATGACAAATAGTACGTTTCAGTAAAGGTAAATAGCCTGGGAAATGTTACTGCCCTGCAGTTCATTTTATGACAAGAAAATCAGCGCATTTAAATAAAGTTTAATACGGATTGAATGAAGATCTTTGATCTGCCTCAGAAAAAAAACACAAGGTACCTTGTGACATTTCACATACGTCATTAATTTCTGGGATCGTTATTCTAGCACTCTGAACTCTTAACAGAAAGACATACTTCATTATGTTGCTCACCTATCAGTACAGAGGGCTAAGTAAAATAATTTAGAACATATTAAAGCATATTTTCTGAAGCACTGTGTGCAGAGAGCAGCACCCACCAATCTCTTCCCTTCCTCTATCTGAGATGAGAAAAAATCACAACAATCATAAATGTGGGACCAAAGGGAGACACCTAAAGAAAATGGGTCATACAAATGAGTTTGAAACGGTGACTTTTAAATACAAGTGTTGGCAATTATTCATCAGATAATTTTGTCAGGAGAAAAAGTCTGGAAATGGATAAATGATGAGATTTTTCCAGATAGTATTGACTGTACAGTGAGATGAACAGACTTGGTTGTGTTAACCACAGATTCTGGGCAGAGGTAGAAAATACTGGGAGACAGTGACAACGTTAGATGCTGTTTTTGTCAGAAGTGTCCTGACAGGAGCAACGTCCTCTGATGCCTCAGAGTGTCACCTGAGCAGTTGTTGTGTCAAACAAAAACAAAACTGGGTCTGGAGTTCATTAGCATTACATCAGCAACATATGATCCCAAATATACCACAAATTATTATTTGTACATATGATTATTTGTACGATACAAATTATTATTATTATTGTAGTATTCTGGGTTACTCTTTTCAGGTCTTATTCGCACAGTACTTTCTTTTTTCTTTTCTTTTTTTTTTTTTTTTCCTTGGGGCAGGGGAGTGTTGATAAAGAATTGCTCTTTCATCAGATAACTGGAGTAGATTACCCATGCAGGTTCTGAATTTCTTGATTGGAGGCTTTACCTTACTTCGAAAGCAAAGTTGAAAACACTCAGAAGTTTCTAATCCTGTGGGTAATTCATGGTTTTATTACTCTAGGTCAGAATGTGTCTGTCCCCTTTACCCCTAGCTAGACCTGCTTGCTAATAAAAATGTGCTGGTGTGATGCAATAGGAGGTGAGAGAAGAATAAATGGAAATGTCATAGTGTGGACTTTTGTCATGCCCTTTTTTTGTGTTCACTTTTCTTCTTAATTCGTCGTAAGATAACTTCGTGTTTACCTTTAAAACCTGGCAGTCTGAAAAGAAGCTTGAAACTAGAGATCCTGAAACTAAATGTGCAACACTTACCAGCCTCGCCTCTTTAGAGCCGTAGGTTGCATTCTACTGTCAAGTGCTTCAAGAAGGTAGAACTGTCTACCTTGCTCCAGTAGGTCGCGTGTAAGGAAAGTGTCACAGTACACAGCTCACAGTCTGCTGAAGTACGTTCTACCAGTTCTACTTGTTGCATAGAGTTTCCCATCTTCTCCCATAAAATCTCAGTAAGCAGAAAAGGAGTAAATAGCTTTTCTCTGCCTGCTGGGGACATACTATTTTTGTTTCTTAATTCTAAGCATAGTAAACAGTGCCAAAGTGATGAAACTGGCTCGAAGAGCTTCTGAAGATGCTTCCGGGTTATTTGAAGCAGGTTTCAGCTTGCAGATTAAAAGATTAGAGTGCCATAATTTCCTTGCTTTGGGATCTCAAGAGGAAAAGCTCTAATCTGCTCGTATTTTTTTCCTGATGTTAGTGATGTGTTGGTCTCATTAATAAATACCCATCCAGTAATGAAACTTTAATTATAACTTTAAATTCTCAAGATCACTAGACTGAAATACTGAATTTTCCTCAGAAATCTCCCCAATGGGAGAAGACCTGTGTCTAGAAGGAAGGCGTCTTCTGTTTGCCTTTGCTTCCCTTCCTCCCCCTTTCCAAAATCTTGTAGAAAGATAGATTTATTATTTATTTATTTTGGGCAGAAGAGAGTAACCTAACGATATATGTTTGTCAGGTGTGGTGGATTAAACTTGGTAATACAGACAGGTACTCAGAACACTTTACAGTGAAAAAACTTCATTGCTGCATTACCTGTTCCTATCATGGCCCGTGGTTATCCAAGCTGAAGTGCTCCAATCACACAACTTTGCTTCTTGTGACTTTGTTTTTCTTCATTGTTTTGACAGGAGGAAGTGGGCCTAAAAGAAAATCTCATTGAAGCTTCTATAGTTGGATAGTCCCGAGAACTGAAAAGCCTTCTGATTTTGTGTTTTTCTTCAGACTTAGCATAAAAGCAGGGACACTAAAGGTAGAGAATGAGGCCGTGCAGTTTCCTTGTTTCTTTTAGATATTGTATAGCTGGAAGCAAATAAGGTTAGAACAGACATCATGCTTAAGTGTTATTAGTAAGTTGCTTACGTCTTCTAAGACTTATATTTGCTTTACATTGAATGTCACTTGAGTATCATGTTCAGTGTGAGCAAACGCAGTGTGGCAAATAGTGCCATATGAAAGGACTTTTCAAGGTATTTGGAAAAGAGAGTCAGCTCCATGCCAAATTACTGAGTCTAGGGTGTCTCCAAGCTGTGTTCAAAATGACCAATGGGTTCTTCAAGTCAAACATGAATGCAGTCTTTTTATTTAGATGGCTGTTCACATACGTGCTATATACGTTTCTTAGACTGCAGAATAAAATGTGCAAAAGCATTTAAATTCTCTTCAGCTTTAGCAAGAAGCACTGGATTTGGGCATTTTAAAGCTTGCTGTGTTACTGGCAGGGCCTGTTGCAGGGTTTGGAAAACAAGCTGTGCCTTCCCGAATGCTCTGGTCTCCCTCTTGTGGATGTACCTGTTAAATGACCTGGCTTTCTGAGGTGGCGGTTATGCAGCATGTCTTGAGCATTAAGCGATATCCATTCATATCTACTGTATAAATGCAGTTTAATCACATTTCCTACCCCATACCAGGAGCCTGCCAGGGGAGCTGTGACATCAGACCAGGCTTCTCAGAGATTTGCTTGGTCTGATATTCAGCCTGAGGGAGGCAAACCTCCCAGAGTGGAGAGTACACAACTTCCCCGGGCACCCACTTCCACTGCTGCACCCTTCCCCATGGTGAAAAAGTTGCTCCTCACATTCAGTTGGAAGTTCTGCTTTGGAAGAGTTGATAGAGTAAGTTGAATTAGTTTAAGGCTGATGCAAGTCTGTGTTAATCACTAAAAGCCTTTCTCTTTCTGAGTATATGTCTTGGGAAGGCCTGTTTACCTTTCATTTTGGTTATCTCTAAGTAATTGACTTTTTTCCCTATCATAAGGGTTTTTCATATTACGTCTGGAATTTTTTCATCTGAACTTTTAACTCTGCTTGCATAAAATATTATCTCTGCAGAGCTTTTATGAATGAGAAATGGCAAAGATGAGAGAGGCCTTAATTCTAGCAATGTTAGAAGCCAAAGTGATTGTCCAAAAATACTGACCTAGGCTAGAGGGACTCTGTCAGAGTCCCTCTAGTGGTCAGTATTGAATTCATTAACCTCAACTGTGTTGGAAAAAGCTTTCCTTCCCTCAAATTGCTTCCCACCAAAATAGAATAATCTTTGCCAGCAGACTTTGTAAGAACAATGGGTGACAAACATCACCAGTAAAATATTTTCACTCACTACTGTTTATAATGATCAGAAACTAGACATCTTTCTCCTCTTAATAGTACATGTTTTTCAATTCCATGATCTGGCATTTTTCCTCTGAAAAATGTGTGCCACACATCTTGAGTAATATATCTTGAGAAGTTTTTCAGCAATATTTTTTTCTTTCAAAATATCTAGAGGAATTCAGAATTGCTTCATCTTATGAGTTTCTCAACCAAAATATATGCATGAACAGATGCATATCTGTTCCGATCACTAGAGTGTTTTCGTAGTGCTTTTAGAGGTATAAAGAATAGAACAGTTGAAAGGGTGGTATCTGTAAGCACTCATTTGTTCAGCCACTGCAAGTAGTAGTAGTGTGTAGCATCCAAACAAACTGTTCTGGGAATAGAAAACAAAGAATAGGATGAAGGGCAAAAAGCATTTAATGTGCTTTTAGAATTTGGAAACATATGACATTTTTAGATAACTTGGAAAACTCTTAAGGAACACGCAGAAGGATTCTAGATGTTAGTAATACTTCACAACACTGTACTAGAGCTTTGTGCACTAGCAAGAGTGGTATGATCTGTAATTTTTGTGTGTGAGTATGTGTGTGTACTGTTTTAGCTCAGAGTATTGAAGTATTTATATAGTTCATAGTTTTTAAATATTCAATTTCATATTATAACACGCCCTCCAGAAAGCTTTAAATATTTCTTCTCAGAACTTTCATTTTAAAATAATCTGTATGTAAAATTCTTTGCTTGTATTGTGTTCTCTAAAAGTAGTTGTTGAAGAAAAACATAACTGTCATTGCCATTTTTCTGGAATGAATTTCAATTGAAAAAAAAAAAAAAACTATGGACCCTTTCAGCAAAGGTCCGAATATTCTCTGCTTTTAGCAAAGTGGAAACTATAATCTACTACTGTACTCATATACTGTAACACTTCATGGCTGGCAAAGGCTAATGTTTTTGGTGTTTTAATGTTGTAGGGTTTGTTTTCCCCTTTCTTTCCAGGAGACAAATGACTCCACTGATGTATGCAGCGAGAAAAGGGTATCCTCAGGTTGTTGCCCTTCTTGTTGCTCATGGATCACACATAAATGCCCAGGATGAAAATGGATATTCAGTAAGTGATTTATTTCTGTTTCCTGGAACTAATGACAAAATTTTCAAAAAACAGGAACCCATAAACTAGTTTCTAAATGTACCTTTAGAACTCCAAGTACCCCCAAATGCTCTTTGTTTTAATGTTTCACAACATCTTGCTAGATTGTTTTAATATTTATCTGTGATTCCAAACATCAGAAAAATGTTGAAAGCTATGTTACTGATTCCTTTTTTCTTTTTTTTTACTTCCCTGTGAACCTAATCTTGCATGATTATGTGCTCTAGGTGTCCCTGCTTGAGCAGGGGGGTTGGACTAGATGATTTCTAGAGGTCCCTTCCAACCTCAACTACTCTGTGATTGGCCTATCCTTGAGCACTTAACTGTAGGTGGAACTGTTGAGAAGCACCATGTTTTGAGAGCTGCCCAATATGCAGTTTGAGGCTTGTGTTGGCTACTTAATCTCAAGTTTTACCACTGTGGTCCTGCACTTATAAAGCCTTTGTATTTAAGTAGCCTGGCAAATTAACATAATATTAATTTGTGTAAAATTCTCCAATCTATCAAGTGGACTTATAGATGCTAGTAGCTTATGTGGGAAAAGACCTCTTTACTATGTATATAAAGAAAATGAATTAAGCCTGATAGATACATCCATAATTTGTACTTAATCTTTCATTCTAACTCTTAATCAAAAGTCTTAAGATACTTGAGTTTCAAGAAAACTGACTGTTTTCTCTCATGTCTGCTAAAGTGTGTCTAGTTAGGTATAACATTAGAGTTAATAGTATACCTGTGAATTAGCCTTCTGTAACTCCCCCCCCCCCCCCCCCCCCCCGCCAAAAAAAAATAAAATGAAATTGTTCTTGTACAGGCATTAGCATGGGCAGCACGCCATGGACATAAAAATGTAGTTTTAAAGTTGCTTGAACTTGGAGCTGACAAAAATCTACAGACTAAGGATGATAAAACAGCAGCTGACCTCGCAAAAATGAATAAACATTCAGAGGTATATGTTTTTCCCTTTGTAATTTTTTTTGTCTTAAATCAGTTCTATTATTTTATACTTTCTATAAAAATAGTATTGAAGCAACTGGAGTGTATCAGTTGAATACATATGCTATTACATTTACATGTAAACTAGTGTATGTAATATACTGAATATTCATGGTGCCTTAAATGTCATATGGTAGTGTAATTCATAATCTTAGGTGCAGTTTTTTATGCGTTATTTGTTGTGGAGTTGAGTAGCAATTGATTCATTTTGGCTTTTGCAGATTTATAGTTTGCTTTCTTTGACTGCGAATCCCTTGCAAGGGAGATGCAACAAAATGTTTAAGATGGACACTATCTACGACTTTTTGACAGCTGTCCCTGAGCACGGAGCTGGGTAAATAAAGTCATAGTATAATTTTAAATCGTAAATTTTACTAAAAAGTTGCATTTGTTCATAAGATGATTATGTCTCAGTGATATTCATATATATATAAAAAACCTATTGTATGGAGTGCCAGAAGAGTCCACAGTGGGTATATTAATGTATTGTCATTTAAGACCACAGACCCATCATTTAAGACCATCCATATTATGCGTGAAGAGCATGCTGCACAGCTTTCCTTCCTCTCACGTGATGTGAAGTATAATAGAGGCAAGGTTCACTGTAACTTCAGTTCTTTTGTTAAGTCTGTTAAGCTCTCCTGCTTGGTTAGCATCATTTCATGATAAACTTTTGATGCCTTCCTTGAATGCCTGTTTTTAGCTTCATGCTGCCAGAAAGGCCCATTTCTCACAAATTTTCTGATACTTATGTTAGACGGCCATGTACCTGGGAAGGTTCCTGTTAAGTGATTTTTCCATCCCTGCTCACTCTAGTCAAACTTACTTAGAAGCACCAGAGTGCTGTATCGTTATGCTGATGTATCACTAGGTACCAGTTCAGACCACCTCAGTGCCACCAGGATGAGTCATTAAACAAATGCACACCTCTGTTTTTTATCCTTCAGCCGTGATCATCTTGGAGGTACTTAGAGCTGAAGGTTTAACACGTTAAAGTGCGTGATCTACGCAGTCCTGTTTGTTCTTGCATCTCACTATACATTCCTCAAGGAATTAATCTGGGTATATCCTTCCATCCATGAAACAGTTCTCCTGAGGGTCTTGGTGTTACTCTTGGGAATCATTTTTTTTCAATCCTTGGGTGCTTGTCATAAGAATGATGATGGTCCATGTAACTATTGAGACAGGCCAAATATAATACTCTATGGTTTTGTTTTTTAAGACATAACTTACTTTGTGTCTACCCAGAATTCCTTCCTGGAATATCATTCGACTCTTTAAAAAGAATTTGCTCTTCTAGTATTCTTCAGAGATTCATGCTTCTAGGTAGAATCCGGACTTTGTGACTTCAGTGTTATGAGAGATCTCTCTCTTTTAATAGGTTTAGGTTATTTAGGAAGTTTCTCAGACTTTCTAGTACAAGTAAACACACCAACACCTCATAGCAGTTATCTAAGTGGTTTTGTGCTTGCCTGTAGAAACCAGGCAGTGGCTAGAGAATATTATATCGGTGTCTGGGTAATCCTGATAAGCTTTTAAAATAGGAGACTAAAATCCTTAAGCCTACTGGTAATACTTTGTGACAGCCAGATGTCTCACTATATAAATGTAATGTTGTATGAGGTGATTCTTGTGCCTCCATGATTTCACAGTGTGCCCAGTAGTTGGTGTCTCTCTCCCTCTCTCTTTCTGTTTCTCTCTCTCTCTCTCTCTCTCTCTCTCTCTCTTTTTTTAAACCTCTGAGTTCCATCTATATGAGATGAGTAACCTGTTTGTCTTTATCAGCAGATTTTCTGGCAAGTTCAAGAATTTTTCTTTACATAGCCTGTTCTGATATTTTGTAATTTTGATCATTTCTGATGATCAGTAGAAATCCTGGTTTCTGATAGTCTGCTGGAATACACCAGATATCTGGCTCTTCAGTACCTGTTCTTACAAATACAGTTAATCAATTTCTCTTCCCCACCCCTACATTCCCCCTACTTAGTTACTTTTTTTCATCTGGTTATAGTTGAGGCACACTGATATCTGTGTTTACTCCATCACAGTTCTGGGAGATGGATGTCTTCTCTCTGCCAGTTTTCTGTGTGATTTTGGCTGCTAGCATTGGCAGTTGTCTCAAGTCCCGTTTCCCCTCGGGTTCCTTCATCTCATACTGGGCGACAGTTGTGCTGCCCCATGCGGGGTCAGTTGCTATAGTCTGTGGGAGATCTGTAGTACTTAGGGAGTGAGCGTAGCTTCAGTTATCCCCTCATGCCATCCTCATGAGGCGTGTGTCCTGGCTCCAGTGGATTATGCAAGCAGACACAGGTTCCTGTCTGGCACTTGTTTCTTCAGCTGCCTAAGTCCTGTTTTTCAAAGACTTTGAAGTTATGTGGTGGATATTGAACACCTCTTTTGCTGTTTCTGGGAGAAAAAACATTCTTTTCTTGCACCTGTAGCAGAACCAAATGCTCCAGCACTGCAGAAACCTTTGCAAACTAGGCACTTACATATGTGCAAATGCGAAGATTTTTTTTTCATTTCAAGTTGATCCCAAATATTGTCTCCTGTTGCCTATGATTGGGTGTACTGGATATGAGTGTGGGAAGGTATATGTAAATTGCTTGCTTCAAAGACTGGAGGTTGTTGTCTATGTGGAAGGGAATGTGAGGAGAGGATAACAATTCTACACGAGTTCATGATGGGGACAGTGACTTTACATTCCTTTTTTATATCCTGCCTGCTGAAATGTGCACTGTATATTCCCACAGTTATTAAGCTATCACAGCACAGAAGTTAAGTGATTTTAAGATGTCCGTCATTGTAAA
This sequence comes from Tinamus guttatus, assembly GCF_059628265.1. Lineage (NCBI taxonomy): Eukaryota > Metazoa > Chordata > Aves > Tinamiformes > Tinamidae > Tinamus > Tinamus guttatus. Next base: position 977,738 of record NW_028288552.1, on the reverse strand, counting down.
GGCTTAAGTGAACTTTAATACCAGAAATCCTGGAATGGAAGATTCCCAATGTTCCAACCTGAAATCTTTTCTTACATATTCAGAAAGATTTTCCAAGAGAATTGTTTATAAATTTAGCTGTAAGAGCTCTTTAAGCCTTTGAGAACAGGACAAATTGTAAGTTAAGGACCCACAGGAAGATGGAGAAAACTCTCAGCTCAGACTTTTGGCAAGGGATCAGTGTAGAAATGCAGTAGTCTTTTGCATGTTTTATAGTTTGCTTCTAGGTTCATTACAGATGTTCATCTGACTGTTGAAAGTTGTTTAGGTATTTTTCCTTGTATTTTTCTATCTTTTAGTAGATATAGTTCATGATTGATTCCTACCTTTATTTATAAACCTTAAAAATCTGTGAACCCGCAAGGAATTACAGGGGTCCAGCAGTCTAACGTCTCAACAGTAGTCTTCTGGCAGCAAACTTCTACTGAGCTAATTTCCTCTGCCCTTAATGAGGAACATCCTTATTATTATTTTTTTTTTCGTTTGAGTTAAGTGGAAAGTAAAAAGTAAAAATTAAAGACTGAACCTGAATTTATATGAAGGGTGGCTATTCACAGGGTATTTTTGGTTATCTTCCCTCCTAACCACCATTCTTTCCACTTACATTCAAAATAACCAGCTGTAAAATTTTGTTAAATTAAACTGTACCCTTTGATGCTTATGGGATGCTACTGTGGTAGGTGTGTTCAGCTTTAGGTTTGTGGTTTGTCTAGTTGTGTATTTTACTCAGGTATGTATGTTTTGGATTTGTTGTAGATGTATTTTTAATTTTCACAGTTTTCACCTTGAGTGTCATTAAATGTGTTTACAGTTCCTATTCAGCACTTTCAGACATGGAAGTATTTTTACATGGTCTTGGTCTGGAACACATAATAGGATTATTAAAGGTAAGATTGTGATGCATCTGCTACGTGGAAATTAATATATAAAAGTAATTTATAAAAATGACTTAAAATGTCAATAAAAATTATGTTCTTAACATACGAGAAGAAAGTCATATTTGAAATGTCAAGTTTCACTGGACTAGATTGACCAATTTTGATAATGTGCGTTAATTGCAGCATGTGATGTTGTGATTATATAGTGTGTTGTATACCAGACTTTTTTTTTTCCATTATTTTGCTAATGGTATTATGTAGCTATTTCTTTTTCACTTGACATTTTCTTCTGAAACTCTTTTTGATGATGGAAAACCCTTTGTTTTGTACAGGAAAAAGATGTTACTCTAAGACAACTTGTGATCATGAAAAAAGATGAACTAACACAGGTTAGTTTACTACTTTGTCTCATTAGTTTAATGACCTAATTTCTCTTCATAAATGCCTAATCTTGTAAGATTTTTCTTTGAAGGTCTCTGTTCAGAATCTTAAGTTACTTCTTGAATTTTAATACGTGTATAGATGGACCTTTTCTAAAGTATATAATTCTTCAGGTCAGTATTAAGTTCTAGAAGTTGAGTTGTTAAATCCTCTGTTCCAGATCTGTCTGTGAAGTGGCGGTCCCCACTGGTTCTTTTCTGTATTGATTTAGGAACTGCAGGAAATACTTGAGTTTTAAATTTTAATCATTACTATTTTTGGCTTGGAAGTATGTTTTCCCTGAAGGGAAATAATTGCTAGGATTAGCAGCAAATAATCCTAAATAACCGCTTTAAATCCCAGAATGGTTAAGGTCAGAAGGGACTTCTGGAGATCATCTAGTCCAACTCCCCCCTGCTCAAGCAGGGACGCCTAGTGGTACAGGGTCACATCCAGGCAGGTTTGGAAGATCTCCAGAGAGGAAGATTCAATACTGCAGGGTATTGAGGAAGGTACATGTTCTAACAGCTGGAATCAATATTTATCTGTGTAAGTTCATGTGCCTCTGAGTCAGTGTCACAAGGATTGCATTGTAGCTGAGTAGAGCTGGTGCTTGCAGCGATGTGACAGAGCTCAGAAATACTTCCCTAATATCATTGGGTACACATGTAGGGAGCTGTGTGTATCAAGAGATTATAAGAATTCACCTAGGTCAGGTACATCAATGTGCCATGTTACAGCAGTGCTTCCAGAGCCTCTATATCCTACCTGTTATGCGGCATGCACATGTGGGCTTTATTTGAATCCTTAAAGCTGCTATTGACAAGAACCCCATGCTTAAAGGAGATCTTGTTATTTTTCTTCTCATGTTTCGGTGAGCTATTTTCTTGGTGTCATTAAACTGCAAGTCTGATCAAGTGTACATTCGTGCCAGTCTCTTGCTGAGAAATGGTAGTCACTTCTATCTGTCTCTGGGAGAGACAGATTCTGGGGAAAATTTGGCCTTAAGCGAACGGCTTAAGTGAGGGAAATGTAATCTTCACACAGACTAATAATTCATATTTCAATTTTCTAACATGTTTGAGGCTCCCTATTATTAAAAGAACTTCATTGGAAAATAAAATAAACACCTGGGCCTACTGCTCTTGTACAGAAAAACTGTATCTGCAGGAACAGATTTGTTTTACCACTTGTTTCTTCAACAGCAGGAAGATATTCCCATAAAATAGGTTGTGTGTTGTGCATGGACATAAATGAATTATACTGGTCTTTAATTCAGGATTAAAAAAATGATATAAGATTTATTAGCAGTTGATAAGTTATCCTAAGCTCTTCATACAGTATGCTATTAAAGTTTGGATTTTTGTTTGTTTTTTTTTTTAATTCTGATTTTAGAGCTCTAATAAGAGCTTCTCCTACGTTGCTGAAAGAACAAAAATCTAATCTACTTCCTCGTAACTACAAAGCTGAAAGGCTTTTGTGTGATGGCAGATATTCCACTAGCAGCCAGCTCTTAAAGAGTCTGGATCTTATTACTACAGAGATTAATGATGACTTCTGATGGATGCCTCTGAACCATGCTGCTTTGCATCCAGAAGAATTGGAAAGAAATGCTGTCACTAACATGAGAAACTTTCTTCCATCAAAGAATATCAGAAAGATATTTTCTCTGTAAATAACTTTATCTGTGTTCTAGAACACAGCCTAAACAATGACGCTGTAAAGCTAAAATCCTTGCATTCCTTTAAACTTACAAACTGCTCCATCCTCAGACAGGTCCATTCAAAACTTGGAGGGTTTTGTCTAATTAGCTGCTGTTTCTGACACTTGGGTTTTGTTTGGAGGGAGTCATTTTTTGAGCATTTGTCTCAAACCAGTGGCAGAAGTCATTTTACTTCCTTGTGCATTTAGGACTTTAAAAAATTCCTTCCTCATATGTGTGTTAGTTTACAGGAAGAGAAATTGGCATCCTGCTCTGCGTTTGAGAGTGCTTAATGAAAATTTGACACCTCAAGAATCAAAATATAGTCTGGAAATACAGAGATTTATCTGGTCTGCAAGCTTTCATACCAGGACTCTCTTACCCCAGGCCCCCTCCCCAGCTCTTTCCTTATTTTCCTGTGTCCAAAAAGTGGACTTGGCAGAAAATTATGACATTATTAAAAAGAGTGGCCATTTGGGCAAGATGAGAGGAATGTTAGTGTTTCTGACTGATTTTTATCTGAGAAGTGTGCCATCTTTCATTAGTTGAAGCAGTCTGTCATTTACCTCATCTTTCCCTCTAAATGTCAACAGAAAAGTCCTCTTAATGTTGGAGTGTTGGTTTTGGGTGTGAGTTTGGGGACTTTTTAATTTTTATTTAAGTAAAGAAAAAAATAGGTACTGTTAGAGTATCTGTGGGCCTGAAGTCAAAATTTAGCCTGTTCAGTGTCTGTTTTACAGGAGAAAAAAAAAAAAAAAAAGTCAGTCCTGATAAAATACTAAAGTTGCTTTTGCCTTCTTGAGCATATGGCCACTTCTAGGTCATACCTGAGTTGTTTAGTTGCAGTTTTTATTTCTGTTGACACCAGCATGAGAGCTTGCTTATCCACATGCTGGCACTATGCTCAGGCTGTGAACTCATCATAGCACAAACAGTTGGACTCTGGGTAACGTTTGTGTCCACTGCAGAGTGGAGCTGCTGTTGGCTTCACATGCTATGTGGAGAGCTTGGAATAAAGTCATGCTTGGTGCTGATGCTCCCAGGTTTGGCTTCCAGGTGGAGAAGCTTCAGGAGGGTTGTTAACCACCGTGTCGAACACTGTCTGTCAGGTTAGCAAGGAAATGTACTGAATGTGACACAGAAGCGCTTCCCTCTCATCAAATGGACTGGGTTTTGCTTTTTCTTTAAAGCATTCTGAAAGAAAATGCTTAGCCTTCTAGAATTTATGTAAAAGTTAAATTCTCATCTATGCTAGTTATGGATAATGCAACTAACAACATTTTCTGTCTCAGACATCATTTGGAGAACCATGGTTACATAGTATGAAGCTTCTGAAAAGAATTAGACTTTATTTATTAAAAATACATATATTATATATATACATACACACTTTTCAAAGCTTTCTATTATGGTTTGTAGGATTTTTCAAGAGTATGGAAGGTCAATTGATTAGAGCGCAGGGATTGTACAAGCAGATGTCAGATGGTATTTAGGCTTATAATACTTGGTCTGAATTTGAAGCAAAAAATCCATACTGATTTTAAGAATGCTGTTCTCCAGAAACTGCTTTGCGGGTTGTTTCATTGCAGAAGCATCATGCCAAAGGTGGGTTTTTGTCGTGAGAGTTGTTTTTTGGGGAAGGATATTTTTGATTTGAGAGCTTTTTGTTTTTCTTTTACAAGATCATACTGTCTTTTATGTGATCATTCAAACTTTTGGAAATAGAGTGGTTGAGTTGGATTGCTTTAAGTGGCGTAAGTGACTTCTTAAAATGAGATTCTGTAAGAAAGTAAGAAAGACTTTAGAAAGAGGTGTAGTATCTTAGAGGCTGTTTTCCAAAAATCTGACCTGTTTCTATAAAATGCTGCATTTGATGCTGACTTGATGGTTTTCATTGTTTCCTTTTGAGCTACTATTGTGCTGCCAACATGATAATAGGTTACTTTGCTATGAGGGAAGCCTTAGGTGATTCTGGAATAGCAAACCTCTCTATTTGAGGTTTATTTAAGAACTAATAGTTTTTGAACTATTAACTGTTGATCAATGTTATGCCTATCAAAGCATCCTGTGTGATTTCAGTTTGGCTCTTCTCTTACTCATTTCAAACAATTCATTTTTTGTGCATAATCAAATAGTTGCTGAGATTTTTGTTTGTTTGTTTTGATCTTTTTTTTCTCCTAAAAGCAAATTCCTTTGACCTCTTGATCTTTCGGTAATTAGAAACTCACACAATACGCAAAAAAATCTACTGTTTAAATAGTGCAGCACTGTTGAAGTAACTATTAAAAAAATAACGTATTTGACATGACTCCCTACATTTAGATCGGCGTTACAAATCCCAGAGATCAACAGAAACTCCTAGATTCTATTACAGAGCTACAACTTGAAGATATAAGAATTGGAGACCTCCCTGAAGTGCTGAAGCTGGAAGTCAGGTAATACACATCAAGAAGAATGAAGAATGTAGTAAGTGGAAATGTGCCTTAAGTTTTCTTATACCTCCTGGTTTGTATTTTATAGGATAAGTAGCATTTTTCTAGAAAAGAGCCTTAGACTTTAACCTAGATGCTATGTCTAATATATGTTCATACCTTCCACTTGTTGCTTCCTTAAACTATAAAAGAATTGCTCCAGAAAGGTAGCATAGTCTGATATTTTCATTTGCAAGATCTTTAGAAATAGGGCAGTGTGACTTTTCTTTCAAAGACTTTAGTCTGGTTGAACTGTATTTGTTTAACTTAAAGATGGTGCTAATGCCAAGATACTGCTTCTTCCGAATGCTTGAAGCTGCACTGCAGTGTAACAAAGTTGAGTTCTCTGCGCTTACGTTCCTTCCTCCCAGTTGTAACACCATCTGCATAGCTTTGTGGTGCCTTATTTACTGGGGTTTAGCTTGACTAATATGGAGGAAGAAATCTGTGCTTCTTGCATTCAATAAGATGATTAAATAAATTTCCACTGCCTAGAAATGTAAGGGTTCATTTCTTTGAAGTGTGTGTGTGTGTGTGTGTGTGTTTGAGAGAGAGAAGGCCTGGATCATGTATATCCCACTTGTCTAGTGATCTGGCAGCTGTGTTGCTCCTTTGGTAGGCATCTCTTTCTCCTTCATAGGAGCTAGATACCTTATTGGGATGGTGTAAGGCTAGGCTCTTATTCCTATTGCTTGTTGGACCGAGGATATGATTGAGTTCCAGTAATTCTGTGGCCTCCATTGGAGGCAGCTTGTCCTTCTGGTGCTGTGTATTAGCCCTCACATCATGATGCGCTCCTGCCCTTTCGTTCTCCTTCATGCCATGGTTGTGTGAGACTTTCTACTACATGCTCCCCTCCTAACTAGTCATCCTTATGTATGCCGAAAGCTGCTGGTGCTGCCATCCTGCCTGTCTGCATCCATCGCTGGGTGCACAGTGAGAGCAGATTTGCAGCCTCAGTGAGGTACATTTTTGCAGTGCAATGCCCAACATGAACTTTGAGATGTGCAAGGACATGCAAAGCATTTAGGGAAGCTCTTGCAAGACTGAGGTGGGCTGGAGAGACAGGCATTCCTGTGCCAATATGGACCTTGATTCTGCCTTCTAGTCAGAGATTTCTGTGTCAAAACAAGCACCTTTCTACTTCCCAAAGAGAGTCCAGGTGCCACACAGTAATACACTGTGTGTGAGACTGAGGAGCTGGAGTTCCAGCATGCGGAAGGCACAAAACTTTGTGATGTGGGTACATCATAAATACTTGAGCAGCACATGAGCCTTTCCTATTAAAATGTAATAGACTTTGCAGCTGAGCAGAGGTAGGCCAAGCAGCAGGGTGTTTCAGGTCCGAGTGAGGCGTCTTAAGAAATGATTTTGACCTTTCATTGAGTCAAGAGAACTTTGTCCAGTTCATGCATTTTTACCCCAGAAATACACATTCTTTTCCAGATCTGTATATTATGGCATTTAGTGTATGCATTTATGCAGAACAGCCAAAAAATTTGAACACAGGGAAAAGTGGAAAATCCAAAAAGTGAATAGTTCACTACATGTGTAGGCAAATAAATGGGGGGAAAAAAATAATCAGACACAGTACCGTACCTCAGTAACATGGTGGTCATGTGGTATTCCTAGAATGATTTTTAGCTCACTTTTAGTTCTCAGAAAATGATTGAATAAAAATAGAAATACACAAAAATATATCCACAGTTCAATTATTGCAAGCACTGCATAGATTCTTTTTGTTTGTTTGTTTTTTTAGAAAATGACTTGACATGTATTCTAGGAATCTGACCTTGGGACTAAAATCATAGGTTATGTTTACATGCTGTTATGTAAAGATTTTACTTCCCATTTGTTCAAAGTCATTCTGTGAGAAGGAAAATCAGTCATTAAGTCATAGAAAAACTAACATAGTAGAAAATGTTGAGCTGATTGATTATAAACTCGCAGAGAGTGTCTAACACTGTTAAGCCACTGCTGTTTTGACAGCCATTATTTCTTTTAAAAAAATATTATTTTTTGAAAATGCTATAAGATGATATTGCTGCAATGGATATAAAAATTATGAAAATGTTTTTAAGAACTGCTATGCATACAGTAAATATAATAAGCATTAATATTTTTGGTTTATTCTATTTCATGTCCCTGACATACTTTATTCTGGGAATTCTGGAAGGATTCTCAACAAAAATAGATTTTCATTGTGACAAAACACAGGTGTCATAACTGATCTTAGCCAAAATGTTATCCTTTTAAGTAGAGAAAGTTTTGATCTCCATGGTTTGACTGTGGAAATATGTGGGACAAACTTCCAGCCTGTGTTTGCACATGATTTTGTTTAGTGTTTAACTGAATATAGATATTCAGTTAAATTAATATTTTTTTCAGAGCAGTGTGCTTCAAAATAACAAGCAAATAGGCCTCAAAAAAATAAACGAATAGGCTTTATAATTTTTTCGCATCTTCATAACAAACAGAACTAACTTGGTGTGTAACCTTCAGCATCTTACTGTCTAAAGTCTTAGCAATTCTGCAGTGTTGCAAGTGATAGACACTGTAGCAGTGGTAGAAACTTTGTCTATTCACATATGCCAAAATTACTCGCTATATTAAAAACTCACTTTTGCAATATCAATTAATTAATGCAAGGTAGAGAGGGATTAATATTTATAGGATACATTTGTAGAATGAATAAATACTTTATATTTTTACATATACCTGCATTTTGAAGCTAAGATTTACAGCAAAGGAACAGCTGTCTTGAGTTTTAGCAAATTTAAAATAAAAATTCTAGGCCATCAGATCATTCCAAAACAGCTCTAAAGTTATGTAATCCTAATTCAGGATAGTACAGCCTGAGAATTGGATTCCAATTTTGTTGGCATGCCCTTCCTTCCCCTAATGATGGGCAGGTAGGTCCAGTGTCCTAATATTTATGCAGGAAGCCCTAGATTCCCAAAGAGGTGAGTTTCCAGTTTTGCTTGTGTCCCCAGTGTGGATACTGTAGGAGATCAGGCTCTGAAATCTCGAGTATTTTTAAGAGATGGTGTCTTGCCATTAGACACCTTAATGTTGTCTGCTTAGGGTATGTGTTGTTATAAGAAAAAGAAAAGAGGAGGACATAATGAAAACACCCTGTGGCCTAAATTCAATTTGTTGTGCACCACGCTAACATGTTGGTGTGAGTATCTGGCACTCAGCTGTTTGGTGGAAAATTGCATTTAGACTTTCTTGCCTTCGGTGGTGTGCGAGTACATTGCATTTAGGTTTACTAGCATATTGCTCCAGGGAAAAGTGGGAAGTTGGGATCTGAATTCACTTACTCAGATCCTCCCATAAACATAAGACCTGTGATTAGGGAGATGCCAAGCTGAAATTGTTTTGCTGGGCCTGTGTGCTGTTCACATCATGGCTGATAGTGGGAGCTGTAGATGAAGAAACTATTAAGAATTGTGGGGTTTGAGAACTCGCTCTTGTTGCCCCTTCCCTCTGCTCAGCAATGTCAGCAACTTTCTGGTCTGAACCATCATTTATAACTGACACCTTAATTTCCTGCTAAGATTTGCAATCAAATTGAGGTAGTGTGACACAAGATCTTTAAAACTTAGTATTGATACTAATCTGTTAGATTTTACATTCTTTTCTCCACTCTTTTGGTGGAACCAAACTAACTTCCAGGGTTATCTTCCTGATTGTATTTGAACGCCTAAGAGTATGTTTTCTCCAAAGTAGATTAGCTCAGATTCTGTGGGCTTTGAGGAATGAATTGCTAGGTCCAAGAGCCAAGTCAGCACTGTTGTATTCTTCCACGTGCTAGAGACTGAATGTTTCTAACCTTTTCATTTCATCTTTAACTACCAAATGCAAAACAGTTTTTTGCTTTGTTTGAGTTGTTTGTATTTTTTTCTGCCCAACACACCTTCCGTTAAAAAGTAAGCTGCAGATCAGGAATATGGGATATGTCAATATAAAATTGACTATAAATTATTCCTGGTGTTGCCAGATTGATCTCTGTCACACATGCACAAAAAAGTGCTGTTTGTGTGATGTGTGTGTGATGTGATGTTTGTGTGAATGTGTATTGTGATCCAGAGTTGCTCATGTAGCAGGTTAAGTAATGTTTGTGTTGATGCTATAGGATTAATGGCAGTGAGAAGTGAAAGCAGAGGTTAACGGAACGTTTCCAGAAAGCTTGGGGGTAATGCGTTCTCAGTGCCTGATCAGTGTCTATAAGTACCTCAAGGGAGGCAGTGAGGAGGATGGTGCTGGCCTCTTTTCAGTGGTGGCCACTGATAGACCTGGATGAAATGGCCAGAAACTGAAGCATCAAAAGTTCCACAGGAGCTGAAGGAAAAATTTCTTAACAGTGAGGGTGACAGAGCCCTGGAACAGGCTGCCTAGAGAGGCTGTGGAGTCTCCTTCTCTGGAGCTCTTCAAAACCCGCTTGGACGCAGTCCTGTGCCACGTGCTCTGGGTGACCCTGCGTGTGCAGGGAGGTTGGACTAGATGACCTGCAAAGGTCCCTTCCAACCTTAAGGATTCTATGATTCAGCTTTCAGTGTGACTTAGTAGCTGAGCATCTCGGATAACTTAAAGGTTTCAAAAATAAATAAATAAGCCCTATGAGACAAAATGTTAAATGTGGATGTGGCGCAGATTCATGTGGTAAATTGATTGTGGCGGTGGTGATGTTGTTGTTTTCTTATTTTTTATGTATTATTGCATGTTTAATTACTCATGAGCCGGTGTTAGGAATGGACACGCGGTATTTAGCTTGCAAAGTTGGCCTTTTACAAATAATGGAACGCGGTTTTGTTTTGCTAGCGGAGATGAGTTCCTCAAGTTTCTTCAGAAGTTGAATAAAGAGTGTGGTAACCTGACCGTTCCTGTGCAGACCATAAATAAGCATTTGCTCACAAATTCTCACAAGGTATTCAACCAAAGGAGACAAAGAATGATTTAGAGTTTGGGGAATACTACTTTTCTAGTGAATAGAAATGGGGGAAAAAATGAATAGTGATCAAGGCCATAAACAACTTATAGTTTTATAGAACTGTTCAATATTCTTTCCCTAAAGTATATGTTTTCAATAATTTGTTCCAGAGATTTAAGCCAACCCGTTAAAAAACATAGATCTGCTGCTCTACCTTACTGCCTGTAAGGGAATTAGTGTTTAAATAGAAGTGACAGAAAACTCCCGTGAAGGCTGGTATGAAGTAGATTTTTGTCATGCATGAACCGTGCTATGCTTACTTAGCATAAATAAAGTTAACGTATTTTTCTGACGCTGTCTTTTATACTACATTAGCTAAAGAATCCTAGCTTAGACTCTACAGTAATTCTGACATTCAGCTGTAACTCCTAATAGGTAGTACTGCAGTGGGCACCAGCTGAAAGGTTTGCTGAAGTTTGCAGAGACTTGGTTTGCAGTGTGGAAAAGCTGGGAAAAGAAGTTGCGATGCTGAAGAACCTCCTGGAAGAGGTGGGTGAGCAGGAGTTGAGTCTAGCATGTGTTGTATATAACTTTCTTGTAAACCCTACAAGATGTCCAACAGGGAAATGTTTGCTATTTTGGTCTGTAAAAGGCTTTCTTCAGCTGTAGTTTGGAATTGCATCCAGGGATTGCAAGCTGCTTGGAGGTAGCAGGAATGCACAGCGGTGCACCTCTCACCTTTCCATAATAGAACAAGAAATAATCTAGAATATTCCAAAGTAATGAGGATGATTTCCAGGGAAAAGTATAGTAGATCTTTTTGTTTCAACCATAGGAAAGACTTCAGTGGAAAGTATCCTTATGTTCATGAGTGACCACTATGGTACAAGTGTCATTTGGAAAACTTCTTAGTTAGGGAATCCTTTGGAGTTACTGACTCGCTAAAGATGTTAAGGTTTTATGGATTGAACAGAGGGCATCGCAGCAAACTCTGCAGAGGTGACAAAAGAAGAGGGTGGGAGAGGTCAAGGCTACATGTTAGCACCACATCAGTCATCCTCAAACCAGCACAGTGACATGCTCTTGTCAGATGGGGTCATTTGAAGTAATAGGCTAGTAAAAGGAATGGGTAAGAGTAAATGGAGCATCAGTGTCAGAAAGGAATCTGTTACTGAATGAAGCCATGTGGAACTCGGACACTGAGCATAATGCTAGTAATGCAATTTCCTGTAGATTAAGTAAATTCAGTGTAATATAACAGCCTTCTCCTAATAAATCACTAAACACCAAATGTATTTAAGAGTTGGATTGAGGTTGCAAGCAAAGAACATTTTAGCCATTTGTGTTCCTTTCTTTGCATATGCAGAAATGAATGGCATACATGTATCTGTCCCCAGGTTATAAGGGGAATGGGGAGAACAGTTACATGCCACTTGGACTTGCACTCATCTCTGCTTAAGGTTTTAGACCCTCCAAGATGAAGTGGCTCTGCATTCACTGTTAAAGAAACCAAGGTGTTAAATGTTAGCCTGGTAACCGCTTAGAAAATACAATTCCTGTTGTATTAAAATACTGCAATGTGTTGTGGATTTCACTGGTGAAATGGTGCTGTGGATTTCACTGGTGAAATGGTGCTGCTCCTAGATCATTATAGAACACTGAGATTTTTTTTTTATGAAAAGTAATCATTTAAATGAAAAAAAAACAAGCCTCTTAATTTGTACAAACACCCTTAAAATCTACAGTAGCTTTTACTAAGCTTAGACATCAGACACTGCTTGCAGTACATATTATGTCTGTAGTGCATGATATTTACATCTTCACCTGTCAAACGAGATGGTTTTCCAAGTATTGTGGACTAGGAAAGGGAAGCGGGACCTTACTCTGCTGCACTTCATGACAAGGCTGCAGTCAGCTTCAACAGATATCTGAGCAGACACTTGTAAGGTACTTTCCTCCCCCTCTTTATCTGCAGGGAAGTCTTTGAAAGTTTTGTGCGTTAAATATGTAACTCGCTGGTTTAGTAAGTCATTGTTTTAATGACTAAATAGCAAAAGTTCTGGTTAAAGTGTCTGCAAATTGCAATGTTTTGGTATTAGATTTTTGTAGCATCTGGTAGTAGTGTGTGTTACTCCTAAGGAATTCTGTTTGTAAACAAACAGCCTGTTTTTGCAATATGTGTTACTTACAAAATGACCAAGCACCAGATAAGATAAAAGTTTGCACACATTTGCTTCAATGGAAGTAGACCTCAGATACACAGAGAGAAAGAGGTAACATACAAACTAGATACATGCAGGTCCTTAGGACTGTGTATTTCATAACACTTCCAGGGTTTTCACACTATTTTTTTTTTATGTTTTTCACATGAACTTAACTTCTACTGCAGAATGAACGGAGGGATGATCCCAGCCGAGTGGAATTTCCAGAAGAAGCACCTACCTTGGAAAACAGATTAGTAAAAATGGGAGTGGTGACATTGTTTGGATTGGGTTTTTTCTTCATTATAACTAAGCTAGCCATCAAAAAAACACAACTTTAAATTTTCTTATGAATACTTTTTGGAAACTTTCTCATATGATGCTTCTGTTCTGCATATGAAGTTATGAGATGAATTGATGTGAAAATGACTGTAGTTTCTTTTGGTTTTTGCAGTATTTACATCCAGTAAGTACATTGCTGTGGAAATAAGCTAGTGACAAATAAAAATTGCTTACTTGAATATATCTTAAGGTTTTGTTTTCAAAATTACTTACGGCATACAGTATCAAAAATCTCGTCAAAGCTGCTTTTTTGGTACACAAAGCTGTAATTAATGCTTGATTACTAGTTTCATTATTAACCTTAACTGTTATTTACTAAAGCTAACATGAGCAAGTAATTCTGATTTTATTGTATGCCTGTATTTAAAATGATGATGCCTTTTTTCTTGGAATATTTTAAAATATCTCCCGATTTTGTGTTGAACATCTGTTGTGGTATCAATCGAAATGCAAACTTCGGGGTGTACTTTTGTTCTATTGTTGCAGTTACATCTTAAATGTTGCCAAAATAGTAATTTCCCACTGAATTGTGCCATTCCAATCGTGGCAGAAAGATGTTTCTGCAGGGAGACTTCCTTCGTTCAGCAGTTTTAAGGATTATAGATTAAATGACATTTAAAATTACACAAATGCAAGCAATTTAGGAGACAGCAGCTGGTTTCTTCTTGCTGTGGCCTTTCACTAGAGCAGCTTCATGTTTAGTGTAAACTTGTCGTAGTATTTCTTAATTTATGAAGATGTTCACAATTCTTCTGTGAGATGTTAATTTCACCTGGTTACCAGTTCCATTTCTTTCTGTGTAGCTGTTATGGTTAAATAATCATGGTTATGTTTTTCTAACTTCAGTTAAAATCTGCAAAAATGCTGGGAGTTTGCAAAGGGACATTCTTCTATCGCAAAGTAAAACAGAAGCAGCAAAACCCCCCAAATGTCCAGCACAAGTGTCATGCTTTAGCTCTGTGTATTTTCAGAGGTGTTGTGTGTAGGCTCTAGTCTTTGATGCTCCTTCCAGAGAGTAGAAAGACCAGATAAAACCGTAGTGCTACTCTGAGTAGTATTTATTATTGTTGTCACCATGGTTTTCTGCTTTTTGTTTTAGAAAAATACGTTGGGTGTTAGTATATCTCCTTTTTATTGTAGTAACTTCACTTCCTTTCTTACCAGCTTTCTCTTTCAGTGCAGGGAACTTCTCACTGAGAAGTGAGAAGGAAAGAAATTTAACTCTTTTTTTTTTTTTCTTCCCTATTCCCATTTTTTCCCCATCCCTATTCCCAATTTTGAGGCAGGGAAGATGTGATGTTCCCACCACCACCACCGCCACCTTCTGCCAGCGGAAGTGGAGAAGTGCACAAAGTATCAGTATACTGACTTGAACCAACAAAGTATGGAAAAGGAACCCTTTGGAAATTAGTTTTCTGTTTCTTCATTATCTTATAAATCACCCTGAACTAACATGACATACATCATAGAAGAAAAAAAAAATCCATGGAAATACAAACGTGTATAGTGCATATGTAGAACCTTACTCATGTGTACAGCAGTCCTTCTCTATCTAACTAGCTTGAGATATAGCTCAAAGTATACTCAAATACAGTTGCCCCGTGATGGGAGAGCTTGTGAGTGCTGATAAAATTTGACAACTTTGCTGCCTTCTTTTTTTTTTTTTTTGGAGGTGAGGGGGAAGGGGGAGAGGTTTTTATTTCGTAGTGTATTTTTTGCATGCACTTTCATCTTAGGTAAGGGGAATTATTTCAATCGCTGGTAAGATTTCCATGACATTGCCCTCTAAAAAGATCGTGTTATTTAGGCTCATTATACCTCAGTTCTCCATTTAAGTGAGCATTTGCATTAATGAAGCCACTTCAAAGGCACTGAAAGTAGCTCTGGAGTAACCAGAGCATTTCTTACCACTGGCTGGCTGTTGTGTCAGTCTCTTGCTGAGACAGTAACTAAAAAATATTTTCCCCATGAATTTGAGAGAAAGATCCCCATGGGTAGAGAACTTCTAAGCTTGAAGATGTTGCAATTGAAAAGATCTGCTCTGGATAGTAGTTTTGTCAGTTTTTAGCTAAGTTTTAAAAGTGTGAATGATCAGAGTAAAATACCTGTGAGAAGAAATAGTGCATAAAAGTTCCAAATGTTAACAAATGTTTTTGAGTGTAAAGTTAAAATATTCTTTGCAAAAAACGGTTGTAGGGATGAATGCTGCACTGAACTGATTTGATAGAGATGAAGTCAACAGAACAGTGATACCGCAGAGTTCAGATGTCTGGATTTTTACCAGTGCAGTTGCACCCGAGCTGTTTGTTTTCTTTGATTTTGATAGGAACATGTTTTGAATCTAATAAAGGAAACAAATTTTTGGATTCTTGTTTTCTTCTAGAGGCTTACAAATTAAAAACAAAGTGTATTTATTTATCGTGCTTTAAGTAATGCCATTTATTTGCTGTACGGTTTACTTAAAGTGACTGCCCTCTTAGTGAAGAGGCCTGATGCTCGTGTCTCCTATTTCAAGTGTTTGTAAGGGCAGTTACAAACACTTCCCTGAGTACACAGCATTCCAGTTAAATGCAGACTCAGTGCTATTAATATCTGTAGCATGTTGCACTGTTCAAGAATAGTGTTTGGAGTGACCTAAACCATCTATGAGGCGCAGGGATCTTGGAATAGCTGTTTTGAGCTGCTCCATTAATTAATCAGTCAAGAACTGTGCTCAGGGAGTAGGATAGATGGTGAGCTAGAAACCAAAGTTGATGTAAATCTACCCTATCATAGAAATTGTGTATTCTCCTCTTCAGCTTTCAAATTCAGACCCTAACAATACCTTCTAAGGTCCTTGTTTCCGTGTTGTTCCAGCACCTTCTTCAAATACACAATTTGTGGAGGTATCACAGTAGGGTTGGGTAGGACAAGAAGCAAGAGATTAGCTCAGGCTCTGGCCCCTGAGCCCTGCACTCACCTCCAGCCCCCACTAAGGGGGGCAGAAACATGAAAATAGCCACCTCAGAGGCCTCCTCCTGCAAGTCATAAAATTAAAGTCATTATCCTGGAATTGTAATCGTGCCACGATTTGCACATCTATAAGGGGATTGGAGGCAAGTGCTAAAGAGCTTTGCATGCTTTAAGCAGGGAAGCCTGCAGCCCTGGGCAGGATTATTCCCCCTTACAGTAGTGCAAATGGAGAGGCAGGAGGATTGAGTGGGCCCTGGGGCCAAATCCCAAGGATAGGCAGTTGCTCAAAGATGCAGCTAGGTTCCTACCAGCCAGGCAGGGTCCTGGGATACCTAACTCCTCACTGCAGATCAGTATCCTGCAATAACCTGTGCTGAATTTTTAGGCTTGAATGAAATTTAGTGAGCCCATAGAAAGCTGAAAGAGCCTGAACATTTGTATTTATAGATGGCTATGTCCAAAGCAAGCGTGACCTGTTTTGGATGTGTTGCATGTTTAGCTTCTCTTCCTGTGCTTTGCAGTTGGCCCCACTCTTTATATTCATCCTGTGGAAAACTGGGCCTTTCATGAGGAAATGTCCAGTTTGTTCTGTTTCAGTTGCAAACTTTAAGTAATTCTACATATGTACATCCTTAAAATGGGAAGGAATGGGCATTTTATTACATTCTCCACCAAAGGATTGTGAATTATTTTTTTTCTCCCAATTTCATCCAACTGCATTTTGGGGCATAAGAGTTAAATCTGAGCTAGGCAGAAGTACTGTTTTTCCTCCTGCAGCCTTTGTCCTGTTCTCTAAGGGGTTCCCCAAAGCTGTAACTTCTCTTGCTGAGTCTAAGTAGGTGTTTGCTGGGATGTGCCTTCCCTGACTCATTTCCAGCAAGTCTGCAAAAGTTACAGGTGATATTTCTGTAATAAAGCTTCCACATTACTGGTGTAGTGTTACTAACGTTGCTTTGGGCCTTACGTCTTGGAGGACTCTTGAGTCAGGCACACTGGACAATTCTCTAGGAATAAATCTTTTTGAGCAATGAAGATGATTAAGGAACTGGAGCATCTACCGTATGAGGAAAGACTGAGCGAGCTGGGCCTGTTCAGCCTGGAGAAAACTGAGAGGAGATCTGATCAACAAGTACAAGTACCTGAGGGGAGAACATGAAGAGGATGGGGCCAAACTCTTCTCAGTGGTGGTCAGTGATAGGACAAGGGGTCATGGGTACAAGTTGAAACGCAGGCAGTTCCATCTCCATATGAGGAAGAACTTCTTTACTGTGAGGGTGACAGAGCCCTGGAACAGGCTATGCAGAAAGGTTGTGGAGTCTCCTTCTCTGGAGATCTTCCAAACCTGCCTGGATGCCACCCTGTGCCACGTGCTCTGGGTGTCCTTGCTCGAGCCGGGGGGTTGGACTAGATGATCTCTAGAGGTCCCTGCCAACATTAACTGTGATTCTGTTATATCTGATGCTGTGTTGTGAAAGGGAGACGAGAAGTGGGCCATAACCTGCCTGTGTTGTCTCCGTTGCAGCTCGTCGGAGGCAGCCTTCCCGCACAGATGCAGAGCCTTGAGTGTCAAGCACCTGTTGTCATGGCAGATTCCTGCTTTTAGAGACACTCACTATCATTTCTTCATTCTGCAGGCTGCAGGGGAAGGCGTATTTGGAAAATGCGGCCCCTTATTCTAATAACAGGAATTCCCAGGTATCAGCGCTCTGCGTGTTATTGACCGGAAGGGTGAAATGGTGAGGTGTAACTGCTGTTGAGTCAATAATGTGTGCATCCTGAACAGTTTTAAAACTGTTTAAATAAGTCTAATTTTTGTCCCACCTCTTTAGGATGCAATTTCATGTTATATGGAGCCCTAATCCATTAAATCTGAGTCTGGACTAAAGGATTTTGACTTTTAAGCCGTGATACTGATGTCAGGAACTGATAGGTATGTGAGAAGACTCCTTTTACTTAAGGCCTTTCGTTACTAAGTGTTTTCCCCAGAAAATACTTCTATGCAAGTCAGCTTCTCTGTGAACTGTATTTACCTGCGCATAGAAATGCAGGTTAACAACATTATTCTCACAGCTGCATGGAAAAATGTCAGCTTGGCTTCCCGTGCTGTGTATTCAGAAAATCATGTTTTCCCTGCTCCTCGCCGGTCTGTTGCCATCTGCATAGCACGCGACACAGTCTCCGAGCTGGATGAGGAATCACGTGTGTATAGTACTCAACTGCAGGGGAATATAGCACGTCAAGCCCAGGGTGCCCAGCATTGCCGCAAGGGAGGCACCAGTGGGTGAGGGAGGAGAGAAGAAAATCCACTTAAGCATAAGAAAAACTTCTCTAGCGTGAGGCGGTTGGACACTGGGACAGGGTGCCCGGAGAGGTGTCGGCATCTCCGTCCTCAGAGGTGACGGGGCGTGAGCAACCCGCTCCGCGCGACCCTGCGGTGAGCGGGGAGCTGGGACGGACAATCCCCAGAGGGCCCTGCCCGGGCAACCCAACGCGGCTACTTGTGTCTCTCAGCGGCCAGGCCGGGGGGTTTGGACAAGGCCGGTGTGCGAGGCTGCTTCGTGCAAGGCTGGCGCGAGGTGCTCGGACAAGGGCTCCCGATGGCACCGAGGCTGCAGTGCAGATGTGGCAAGCGGCTCCCGTGGAGGGGAGGAGGAGAAGGTCCCTCAGCTGCTGCTTTGTGTTGCCTTAGGAACACTGAGGGGAAAAGGAGCTGCCCTTAATGTAAAAGGATACCAGAAAAATCAACAGGGACGACTTCCTTGCCGTGTGACAAAACTGAGAACGTTGGTAGCAGCGAAGGCTGGGCCTTTGCCCAGAAACATCTAACATTCTTTTTCTCTCCCTTTTCGCTTCTTAATGGAACCAAGGTGCATCTTCTGTAACTTCAAAAGCCATGGCATATTGGCCATTATCTGAAAACTGAGTGTTTTTCTCAAAATGAAAATACTTTACCTGGTAGACCCCAAGTGCTCAACCTGTTGGTTTTAAGGCCTACCTCCAGTTAGAGTAACTAACTGGAGCTGTAGCTACCTGTGGGCACCAGCGCTGCTGCGAGGCCGGCAATGGGACCACACTGTCGTGGCCCTTAACCCGCTGTTAGAGCAGTCAAAAGCTCTTCTGATACTGGGGCTTCTTTTCAATATAATAATTAGAAATTGAGACATGTATGAATGTTAGCAGCTCAAAAGTTGATACAATTATACCTTTTACGGTTCGTTTTTGAAACACTAAATTCTTTAGCTGATGAAGTCCTATGTCTGTGCTCTTAAGAAGTCACAGTGAGTGAGTGACAGCCTGGAAGACTGGCGTCTTCACTCCTTGCAGTAATAGCTGTAATTTGCTGCCTGAGCAAGAGACCTCGCAGGGTGTTTCTTAGCTTTCTTTTCCAGCATTTTCACCTGGAATTGATAACTGAAGGCATCTGCTAGGAGCAAGAACTATGCAGTCACGGAGTTACTCAGCGGCCTTCAGAGTTCACAGTCTTTTTTTTTACATTCAAGCTGAGAACCAGGTATCTGCTAAATTCTTGCAGCCCGTAACGATGTCTTGGGTTTGGTACTTGTAATCCTATAATTGACTGCGATACTTGACATTAAATAGAAAAGTCGCTAAACTCGTGGTTCTGGTTATCTCCGGCTCGTGGAAGGGGAGTCGGGCTGCTCCGTGGGCGCTGTGACTTGCACCCGGGCAGGACGAGGCTGCTCCGAAAGGCCGGGACGGGCTGCGGGGCCGGGCGGGATCCTCCCTGACAGGGAGACCCCGCGGGGAAGGTCCCTCCGCGCCCGGGCGGCCGCTCCCGGGGCTGCTCCCGCTCCCGCCCCGTCGCGGAGGCACCGCGGCCGCGCAGGGCGGCTCCG
The DNA here is from genome assembly GCF_059628265.1 of Tinamus guttatus. Lineage (NCBI taxonomy): Eukaryota > Metazoa > Chordata > Aves > Tinamiformes > Tinamidae > Tinamus > Tinamus guttatus. The sequence goes on along the minus strand of NW_028288552.1, from coordinate 957,943 downwards.
GGTTCGCCCCGCGGATCGGGGCGGCTCCGGGTTCGCCCGGAGGCTGCGGGCGGCTGCGCGGAACCCGCGGGGCTGCTCGGAGCAAGCGCGGAGCGGCCGCCCCCGGTGAAGGCGCCGCCGCTGACCCTGCCCGCGCACGAAACGCGAAGAGCAGCGCCCTGCGCCAGGGCCGGCTCGGAGGGGGGCCAAGCGCGGAGCCTGGTAGCGGGGCCGCGGGCGCCGAGGGCTCCGCAGCGCCTTGCGCGCAAGGAGCTGGTGGCGGCGGCCGCCGAAAGAAGCGTCTGGGAGCGGGATTACTGGAGAGCAACTGGCTCATCGGGATTCCTCGCCTAATCAGAGGTGTTACCTCCTCCTCTTCCCCCAGTGTCTCTTGACATCATTTCATCCATCAGAGTTTCAGAGAGAGGAGGAAAAAAAAAAAAAAAAAAGCAGAACCCACCCAGTCTGTGAGCAACCCACACACCAGCCCCTCCGCTCTGCGCTTTGCTGGGAGTGCAGGGAAGAGGCGGCCCGGGGCAGCGGCGAGCGCCGGGAGCCGCTCCGCGCTGCCGCTCCGCGGGCTTCGGCGCCGGGCAGAGCGCGGAGCCCGCGCGGCGTTTGCGCCGGCGGCGGCTCGGCCTGGGCACGGTGCGAGGCTCGGGCCCCTGGAGAAGGAAGCGGCCAAGGTGCTCTCGCCTCTGGCAGTGATTTTTGTCCCATGGGATTTCCTCTGCCCCCCGCGACTGAGCCGATGAGGACCGAAGCGTTTCTAACATGAACTTTCTCTCTGGGATCTGGTGGTCTCTTCCTCTGGTCCTGTTCTGGGCAACCCCGCGCGTCACCTCCTCATGGTGGTAAGTTCTGCAAACGCGAGAATTTTTGTTTGCTCGTGGGAAAGGTGGGGTCGGATTAATCGCAGATTCGGGAGGGAACCCCCTCTGGCTCCGCGGCCGGCCGGAGCTCCCGCTGCCAGCTGCTCCCTTCCAGAAACCCCAGCCCCAGCGCGGCCGGGATTAGGCTGTCTCGGCATCTCCTTCCACACCCAGTTTCTCCTCCCCGGCTTCGTCCTTCGCACGGAAAGATCCTCTTTGCCGCATCCTCGCGGGGCGACTGCCGGCTGCGGGGACCCGAGCGGGCTGCAGCCCGCGGGCGAAGCTGCGCGGGGGCTGCGCGGGGCTCCGCGCTCGCAGATGGGGCTCGCAGCCGCCTCGGGGGCTGCACGTGAGGGTGCCCCCCTGCCCGCCCGCTGCCTCCCCGACGTGTCGCGCCGCTGCGCTAAAAACCTGCGCGGGAAAAAGGGACCCCCCGCCCCGGCCCTGCAGGGAGCGCAGCCCGCACTTCCAAAGGTGTTAGATGTTGTTGCGAGGCGTCCGAGCGAGCCGCAAAAGGCAGCTCCGTTCAAGAGGTAGAATGGGAGCAGAAATCGCCCCCTCGGATTGGGGATTGAAACCAAAGCAAAGCAGAAACATCCTAGTGTGGAAGAGGGCTTAAACTTCTGCTTATAAACACGGCGAGGTGGCGGGGGGGGTACGCTGAGCCTTGACATTGGCTGACGTGGGATCAAAGCCTGATTTATCAGAGCAGACATTTTTCAATAAAATGACTACTTCCGTGTCCATAGTCTATAAACATTATTTATTGCGATGGCTTTTTTGTCATATTGTCTTTCAACTGTCACTTACATATATTTTTTGGAAGTCGCAGTTTAAACGATTTTACGATCATATAAAATACTGAAAACACGAGAAAAGGAGCATTTTCTTCCGTTTGACCGCTTCAAAAGACACCTAGGGCGGTTTGGGTTTTATAAGAGGTACCTTTCTAAACATTTCAGGACTAATAGAGAACATCTGGATACGGATGATGATGTAATTTAATTTTTGTCAAGTTTTCTTTTTTCTTTTTTTTTTTTTTTTTTAAGTTCCGCGCAGAGCTGCAATAGCGGCGATGCGGGTCCTTCCGAGCGCTCCGCGCTGTTTCCCCCCCTCGCCGCGGTTGTTTAAGGCGGCAGCCGCGCAGGGACCGCGGCCGGGACCCCCCTCGCGCGCTGCCCCTGGCCCCTTTGCCTCCCGCAGGTACATGGGGGCCGTGGGCTCGTCGCGGGTGATGTGCGACAACGTGCCGGGGCTGGTGAGCCGGCAGCGGCAGCTGTGCCGGCGGCACCCCGAGGCCATGCTCTCCATCGGCCGCGGCGTGGCCGCCTGGACGGCCGAGTGCCAGCACCAGTTCCGCCAGCACCGCTGGAACTGCAACGCCCCGGAGCGGGGGCACCGCCTGCTGGGCCGCGTCCTGCTGCGCAGTGAGTCCCGCGCGGGCGGGACGGGATGGACGGGACGGGGTGGACGGGACGGGATGGACCGGGACGGGCGGGACGGGCGGGGGCTCCGCGGGCACCAAGGGGCCCTCGGCAGCCGAGCCCCCCGCTCCCACGCTGGTAGCTCAGCAGAAGCCCGAGGTGCTGCAGAGGAGCCCGGCTCGCAGCACGGACGGCCCGTAAGGACGCTCGTGCCATCAGGACTCAAGCACATCATGGGGAGGGGAGATGACTCCTCCTTCCCGGGCCCTTCTGCTCTCTGGCCTGCTACATGTTGGACTTGGCCATCCAGTGAACCCTTGAACGATCCTTTTGAAGCGGAGGGATCAGAGCCATTGAGAGCGCTCCTATCCCAGCGTCACCGTGTGCTGAAGCCCTTCTAACCTGCAGCTCCTTCCACCAAGCACCACACAGTGAGGCGGTGACGGACAGCAAGGCTGTCCTAGTGCTGTCACCGCATCCCCAGGCCATCTCAGAGGGCCTCAGTGGGGTCAGCCCTGAGCGAGGGGACACCAGGGACAAGCCCTGGGGCCACCCTGGCCATGGGGAGGACAGACCGTCCTGGGCACTGACCTGAACGGGGCTTCACAGCCACGGAGCATCACGCGGTGCCCACCCGTCCTCCTGGTAAGAGGTCACTGCCCATAGCGGGCTTGGTGCTGCCTGGGAGTAACCAGCTACGTCACTGCTCGGGCTCAGCTGCAGTTTAGATGAGGTTTGTCTGGCATACAGGAAACCGTGTCTGGCAGATCATGTCCTAAATCTGATGAGACTATTTAATGAAACAGTCAAAATACAGTTTTTCCAAAATTGAAAATTTCTCTGTTGGCTCATGGAGGAGAGTCAAGAAGGCTGAGCCTGATTAGCCAGTGATTGCAATGGGAAGTGGAGCTGAGTATTTCTCTAATTTAAAAGGGAAATATCTTTGATTAGTCTAATAGCTCAAATATAACCTTTCCAAGGACATCAAGTGTTTCTTTCCAATAATAACTTCAGAAAAAAAGTTTTGATATTTCTGAATACATTTTCTCAGAAATAAAATCTTCAAAAGACAGTGTTTTGAAACAAGCCAATTAATCTTGCACGCAATTTTGAAGCTAGTATGGGCGAAGTCAGGATTTCCCCACTGCTGCTGTGAGTTTTAAGACATTGTCCTTTACCAAAGGACACGTGACTGCAGGTCTCATTCCTATCTGAAGCATCTAGATGCTACTGGAAAATGAATACTAAACAAGTTATATAATGCAATGGTGAATCTATCTTAGCCATCCCTACACTAAAGTCACAGATAACACTGACTCTCCGTGGTTCTACTTTTCCATGAAATTACTATATAAGGCCTGACAGGTCTCTCTGACTTCTAGTGCCCTAACTACTGCACAAAAATGTACTCCTCACAATTTCCATGCTAAAATTTTTAAGATATGAGAATATCTTGTTACTAGAAAGAGATTGGGACAATATGACATAGCTCTGTACTGTAAATTACTAAATCTTAAAAATAAACTTTAGCAATTATTGCATTGAGGTTCATACCTGGCAAGGAGTAGGCATAATTTAATAGGCAGAATATGCATAGTCTTTAGTATATTGAAATGTCTTTGAAGGCCCAAACCTCCTGAGCAGCTGGCACGGGCCGCAAGCCCAAATCCTGCCCATGACATGGGCAGCACGACTGACTTAGTGCAACCCGTTAGTGGAACTAAGGTGCCCGGGTTTGGTTCTAGAATGCGAACTTATTTCACTTGTTTTCAGGAAATAACACCAAAGATCTCCTGGTCTTTTAAGCAAGAGCCTCAGAAAAGAAAAACTCAGTTTCAAAAGCTATTGGCAGCAAATTGCAATAGACATGTTGTTTCATTGCCCCTATTTAATAATTCCTTATATCTGTCTCTGAAATAGCACTTCATATATTTTTTTTTCTAAATTGATTAAACGTGGTGGAAATGCCAGCTGTCCTGCTCGGTGTCTGCACAAAACCACCTATCTGTGAACATATACTAATCAATATCAGAAACACGCTCCTAATGTTTTCCAACTCCAGCACTATATTGATGAGCTTGTACGAGGGAGGGGTTCAAGTTTAAGCCATGAGTAATTCTGACTCCAGGGAATGTGTATTTTGTGTGGTTTCAGCCCAGTTTCAATCTTCTGCTCAGCAGAAAGTGCAGGGTAACTGCATTAACTGTTAAAGCTGTATAGGGTGGGGGTAGCTGCTCGGCCGCGCTCGCTCAATGGTTTTTAAAGTTCCCTCTTTGTTTCAGGTAGTCGGGAATCTGCTTTTGTCCATGCCATCTCCTCCGCCGGGGTTGTTTTTGCTATCACAAGAGCATGTAGCCAAGGGGAGTTGAAATCGTGCTCCTGCGACCCCAAGAAAAAGGGTTCTGCCAAGGACAGCAAGGGTCTTTTTGACTGGGGCGGCTGCAGCGATAATGTTGACTACGGCGTCAGGTTTGCCCGAGCGTTCGTGGATGCCAAGGAGAGGAAGGGGAAAGATGCCAGAGCCCTCATGAACCTGCACAACAACCGAGCTGGAAGGAAGGTGGGTGTCCGTCCCCTCAAGGTCTTGCAGTGCTCACTGTGAACTCCTGTAGATCTGGGCCCCATAGGATTTTTATTAACCTCCGATAAACTTGTTGGCCCTCTCTGGGCCATCTTAACAGCTAGAGCGAGTGTGGGATGAGTGGCAAATTGGGACACTGCTTCCATCTCCCTTAGAGACTCAGCATAGCCCACGTTTCCCAACACACTAAATGCCACCACTGCAGTGTTCCCACCTGAGCTGCAGGTGAGGCCCAAGCGTCCGCAGGAAGGCTCCGGGGCGAGCGTGCGGTTCGAGCCCAGTCATTGCACCAGCCCGTGCATGTGGAGAAGTTTTACTTTTGGTTAATAAAAAGCGAAAATTCTTAAGGGAGCCTAGGGGATGCTGAAGGCTACACCGGTGAACAGACATGACTATTAAAGAGCAAATTTGAAGTGCTTTTGGAAAGAAAACAAAAGAGTACCGAGTATTCCTCTAGGCCTGTAATAAACCCAAACACAACATGAGCAAAGGCAAAACACAGTCGCTTCACAGCTGAAGAAAGTAAAAGCCATAATAATAAATGTCACTTGAACAGGATTTCACCTTTTGGCACAGTCTTCTCTAAACAAAAACCCTTCTCTAAACACTGTATTAAAATGATATACTTTAATTTTAACGATAAGTCCTTTTTAAATTGTAGGTAATAAAAATAAGTAGTTGCCAAATACCATAGTGTCTACTGCTGGTGGAAGGACCGAGGAATACAGACACTGATATTTTGTGTTGGTATTTATAAGCAGTAACAATAGCATCCATAACTGCAATGTTAGATGCAGTGTTAGATGCTAGATAGCATCCATAACTGATTCATTATTCAAAATATATAGAAAAATTCCCTGCATCCACAAGAGCTGAGAGAAGGTAGAAAAATATTTTATAGTGCTAACTCAAGCACTCTTAAAATGACTCTTGGAGAATTTGTTTTCTGTCTTTTCTTTGCTTTAACATATCCAGTAGAAAGCTTTATATATAAATATATAAATATTCTTGTGTCCTTTTGTATTAAAAATTTCCCCTAGTAAACTATAAAGCTACTTTGTATCCAAGTTTGGATCCAGCTTTAATTTTTCAATGAACTGTAATGAAAGTAGCTGGTTTCCCCGATAATTTTTTCTCCATTAACATCTTTCCTCCACCTGCTTACTGGCAGCAGCCATCGTTAATATGTAATACAGCCAGATGAGGCTATCCAGATCACCGGCATGTGGTTACTGCATAAAAAGCTGATGCAGTTGTCTTTACGTTGCCATCTAAAAGAGACTGCAGTCCACAGCACAAGCAAAGGCTGCGGCGTGACTTGCTCCATGCTGTCAAGTACTTTCTGTAATAGTTGAGTATCCTAGTAAGTTATTATTATTTTTAATATGCTCAATAATAATACAATATGAGTAGTTTCTTTTTAGAAGAAGATAACAGAAAGACTTTGTGTTTTTGATAAAATAGTCCATGCCATTCCCCAGTGCTCTCACATGGGTTTTGAGGTGGGTGCTGCTGCTTCTACCCACGCAGCGGTGCAGGTTGAGCACCTGCAGTTCCATGGGTACCTCAGCCCCTCTCCATGGGTCTGGCAGGGACATGTGGGTAGCACCAGCTCTGCCCCAGCCTTTCCTCACCCCAAAAAGGGAGGCCTGTGCCGAAAAGCTCCTTTCAAGCCCAGGGTACTCAGATTTTAGTCATTCCAAATGCACTGAATGAATATTAGCAGTGAGCCTGTAGGCATAACAGTTACGCTGTGTTTCAGTGGCTAAAAAGTCCTCTAGCCTAATGTGCTGCTTCAGATATTGAAGGCCTCAGTCCGACAAATCATGTCCAGGGAGCTTAACTGATCTCTTCTCAGATAATTAAAACTAAGCATGTGCTTAAATTCCTTTCTAACCAGAATCACAATTTTGCAATAGCATTATTGGCAATGAAGTAGGACTGTGGGAATGTCAGTGACTTCTTTGAAGTAGTCAAACAAATTGTTTACAAATTGGAAAGTAAATTAAAAGTACTTTGGCTGTATAACACATTCTTGCTTTATTACTAAAAGTGCTTGATTGGAAAATGCCACCCCACTGTGCGTCAGTCTCACTTTTAATGATGAAGCGTTTCTCCCTGTTATCTCCTTCCCATGATCCCATTCCTCTTGTACTAAGTCTAAATTGTTCATATTTCATAAACCCTTAAGGCATAATGTTTATGGATCAAATATCCATATCTTGAGAATTAGCAATGAATTATTTATTGTTTATGAACCCATCTGTTGTTCCCTAACATCATGCAGATAGTTTGAATGTCTGAGAGGAAGCTGAAATGTCTCTAAGGCTATCCAGACATTAAATTAGTAATATCCAGACATTAAATTAGTGATGATGGTGAGCTCTCCTGTGCAAGTTAATGAAGATCTGATTCTAAGATGTTTGTTTGTTAAAAGATTAATAAGTATTTAACAAATATCTTTTTTTAAAGTTTCGCACAGATCAAACGACTAGCTGAGATATGGTGCTTTATACATTCTCTACAAAATTTTTTAATAGGAAATGCCTCTTCCTACAAATAGGAAATGCCTACTTTCTAGACAATATTTGAAACACTGTCTACAACTGCATGCACATTTAGACACCATGACTAGAACTCTCTGACAAACTGCATTTTTTGTAAACTCTTCACAGTAAACATAGACCCAATTAAATTAAAATTTTCTTAAACAATTTAGTCAGCACCGAAAGACTCACAACATCTTAAAGCACTTTTCTCTGCTCATTCAGGGCAATGAGCAACCTCATAAAATGAGACAGAGATGCTCAGTATGGCAATGCTTCAACCTGAACAATGGTAAAACTGGATACCTTTGCCTAACATTATCCTGTCCGTTACCCAGATTGTTTGTTACTGTCCATCTATGGGCTGTACCCTAGTCTGATAGTGTCACAGAGATGTTCAGGATGACTAAAAGCAGGGGGACAGGTAAGACCACCACCCAGTAGACTGTATGGTTGAGCAAAGCGAGCGGAGCAGCCCAAATGTGCGGGGCTGCCTTGATGCTACCAGTGGGTGTCACTACACACCGTGCTTTCAAGACCCATTGCAAGCCTGGCATTTGCAGGATCAATGGAAAAGGATTTTGGAGAAGCATAAACTACAGCTTGTTTTACCTGTGTATATTTTACTGCGTTTCTAAACAGGCCGTGAAGCGGTTTTTGAAACAGGAGTGCAAATGTCACGGTGTGAGTGGATCATGCACTCTAAGGACCTGTTGGCTGGCCATGGCAGACTTTAGGAAAACAGGAGATTATCTGTGGAAGAAATACAATGGAGCGATTCAGGTGGTCATGAATCAAGATGGCACTGGTTTCACTGTGGCTAATAAGAGATTTAAGAAGCCAACTAAGAATGACCTGGTATACTTTGAAAGCTCTCCAGACTACTGTATCAGGGACAGGGATGTAGGTAAGCCTCTATCATTACACATGGTTTTATTTCAGACATTCGTACTTTGAAGGTCAAAAATGATCGTTGATTGAGTTTATATATATAAAATCCATGCATATAATCAGACGGAGAGAGGAAGCCAGATTTCCTGGAAGGACAGCTCTGCACAAGAATAATATCTCCTCGGTGTCTCTAGATGTATGACAGCCCGTTGTTCTAACATAAATTTGGCAAGTTCTTCAAGGCCCTGTTGGGCCATAGCATGCGAGCAGTGTCAGAGGGGCTCTGCAAGACTGACATTGCTATTAGGAGAGGTTTGGAGTGGGTCCAGCCCAGAGGCGGCCACATACACACTTGTGTCATGCAGCAACCCCAAAACTGACGTGTGTGACTACAGTAGGCCCAAGTTCCAGGATGTTTCTGTTATGCTGCCTTCACTTAACATTTCTTCTCTTCCATCCCATTGTTGTAAATGCCTGAGGCCAGAGCAGGCTGGTGTCCCCCATTTGCACATCCCGCTGCTCCCTGGGGCCCTCCTGGGGAGGATGTGCCTCTCCCACAGGTGATGCGAGAGCTTGGGCAGCTTGGGGCGAACCAGCCTCATGGCGAATCAGCCAGGGCAGCCCCGTGAAGCTGAATGAGATCACACAGGTCTGTGGGGCACAGCAAGTCCCATCAAATGGCAGATCTCTTTGGACAGTGTTGGCTTGGTCCATGACAACTCTCCCTTTCTCTGAGGAGCTTTGCCAGCCCCAGTGGGACAAGAGAAAGTTTCAGGGCTGCTGTTAGCACTGTTTTTTCTTTTTTTCTGCTTTCAGAGATTTTGGTAGTTGCACACTTTGCAATGTTATGGGGCTCAAGGCATTGCCAAGCAACACTAATCATACTAACAGCTCTTGACCAGTCTATAGTACTTCCTGATGTGGCAATTAAAAACTAAGCAACTGAAAAAACAGAAATTTGTAAAAGAGAGCCAGAGAGAGTAATGTATGAAAGATGTTGTGGAACTAATTAATAGGTTGTATAACATACCAGAGTGCAACTCATATGACATATCCATAAGTATCTGGATAGCAATGCAGCTCAGCTCTTTTTGGCCCCATCACATATTTACAATCCAAGTTCCCTTGGAATAAACATTGCAAAACAACTGTATTCAAATAAGAACAATATGTGAAATCATGGTCATGTACTATTGACTTCAGTGAACTCAGAATTTTGTCCATTACACTTACATTGTATACCCTTTCTGGTTAGTTAAGCAGGCAAGGTGATTTGTGGTAAAGGTTACAGCTTTTGCAGGTGATGCCTATTACCTGTACAAAAGCATGCTGTTCCTTCAATAGTGACTAATAACGTAAAGTCTAATATTTTAAAGTAAATTCTAATATTCTAATCCAAGTGAGTAAATGGGCGTATAGAGGTATTGTGCAGAGACTGATTTTGCAGACTAGGATTAATTCAAAACTTTATTTCTTGAAACTGCTTCCTTCATTGTGAACTCTGTGCTTGTTTTTCTGCCTAAAAGGGGAGCCAGTAGGCAACCCAACGTATGCCAAAAAGCCGGTTAATAATGTCTTTGTAGTGAACCTAATCTGATACGGCAGAGCCGTTATCTAAGAGGAGATTGGGCATTTTCCCTGCAGTCCATTATCTCCACTTGCCTGACTCCATCAAGGCTGCCCGGAGAACGTGGAGCCTGACATATGCTTTCGTTCATCTCCAGATAACACTTTAGATGACGGGTTTCTTGCTGTTCTAGAATTCGGAGAATGTATTTGTTTTGAAGAGTAGATTTTTGGAAAGTAGTAGTAAATCTTTAATGGGATAAGGGATCATTCCATGCTTATTCTAATGAAGCAGCAAAAGAGTCAGATAAACAAAAATTGCTCTGACTTTCACAGAGATGATACCAGCAGCTGAGCAGAAATTTTTCTTCATCCAGTTTATTTTTTCCCTGTTGCCTGCTCCAGAGCGTTAGCCATGAGAAAACAAATGCTGAGTTTGGAAATACATTGACAGCGTCCCAATGCCAACTAAATATAATACCACAGTACTTCACTGGCTTCTCAAATATAGTTCTTCCAGGGAATTCGAGTGATTTAGTGCTTTAGCAAAGCAGTACATTGAGCAAGAGCAATTGATTAATGTTGGGGCTGAACAAAGCATTCTCAGAGCAAATTTTATTATGACTGGATAAAGTATAAAGTGGGAGGCAGCTTCACCCTTCAGTGGGAGGCTGTCAAATGATAAAGACTGTGTCCTCTGTGGCTGGTATGCGTTAACACTTGTCAATCAGTAAATTAAAGGTGCACAGGAGTTTCCAGTGGTTTGTGCTGGTGTCAGTGGTGCTGGCCACCTTCGAGCGTGGTTTCCTCTCCTGGGGTAGAGGTGACATCCCTGGGCCTTTTGTTACCTTTTTCCCTAGAAAGAAAAGAGTCGCTTTCCAAAGTAATAGAGCATGTTGAAAATGCTAATAGCAACATGCTTAATAGCTGGTGAATGTAATAATCAGCCTCTTGTCTGGTATTAACATTTCACAACTTTTAAAAAAGGGACAAAGAAAGGTTTTTAGAAGTGTTCAACGTTCACTTATTTCTGCTCACCTTAAGCCAAAATAAAATTTACTTGCAAATTTTACTCATAATTCAACAGCAAGTGAGTTAGGACTCCTAAGATGCTTATGAAAATCTTGTCAAGAACTTCCTACCAATTTTGACACATTGCGTAATCTTCTCTTATATTATCGTAAGTTTGCAGCTGCTAGACTGAGTAAAAGCATTCCCAGAAGAGACTTTGGTGGGAATGATAATGATATGAAGGGAAATAAAGTAAAGGTTGCACAAAAGACAGTCCAGGTGTACAAAATATCCTCTTATCCTAAATATTTAACTTCACAAAAATAAATGTTCTGAACAAAAATCTGCATTGTCTGCTTATAGACTTCTGTTAGAAACATTTACATTTCTAAAATATGTGTTATTTTACCATCCATTCAGGGTAGGCTCTTTGAAAACTGTTGCGAGTTTATCACATTTTGAACATGCCAGTGGAAGAGCGGAGATTGCTTCAAGAATTACATGTACCTATTTTTATGGGGATGTAGTGAACATATTAGCAATTTATTGGCAGCTTATTTCTTCTAGATTGTAGCCTGTAGAGTCTGTTTAAGCAGCGGAATATGTTCCTGCTCAACAGGGAGAAGAAAGGCCTCTTGGCAAAGGAGGGTGCCAAGGTGCTGGGTGTGCAGGGACGGCTCCCTGGTGAGGGCACGGGGCTATTTGCTACCGTTCTGGTAGCAACCAGGCTTCAGCTGCGTGAAGCTGTTGGTGGAAGAAGTGTTGCTAGGCCAGGGGCGATTCGCCAGGGTGTGTTTGTGTACCGATGACCTCAGGCTGCTGCAACGGTCCCCAAAGGCCTCCTGGAAAGCAGCGTCCCTCCAGCTATGCTCAGTTATGTGCTGGGTTCTCAGCACTGCCTCCAGGTTCAGTGCTCCCCAAACTGGCTTTGCTTCCTCTCCCCACACGAGCGGTGGAAGCTACCGCAGTGGCTGCAGCCCTCAGGCAGGCAGACGGATGGATGGACAAGGTGCTCTAGCTCTATTTGAGGGATCACCACATCCATTGCCCCAGGCCCACGGTGCTGCAGATACATGGCAGAGGGAGCACTGTGCTGCTGGTGCTGCGGATGCCTCCCCGTACAGCATCCGTGCCGGTGTGCCCAGCGCAGGGCACTTGCCTTGGGCTCTCCACAGGGTTATCTGCACGTTTCTTTCTTTGCCTCACTGCCCCTCATAAGCAATTCACTGCATTTCTGAGATTCATATGTCCCAGCTGGGAGTGAAAGAAAAACGTGACATTAAAGTATAGCCTGTGACATATTGGTGTTAGGCAAGATGTGTTAGTAGTTAAGTATGTAACCTGTGGAGGCCAACCAATTCTGATCTATGTCAAAAACTTTTCACTGAAGTTGGCCATCTACAATCAGTCCCTGTGTGAACACTTGGCCTGTATCTCCCAATTTACGCATTGAAAACATATTGGGTGAAATCCCAGCCCCATAAAAGCTGATGGTACAACTTGCAATGACTTCAATGAGGGCAGGAGCTGATCCCCGAAGAGCTGAGGAAATGCTAGTGATCCTTCAAGCACATTTTTGAATGAGCTCTGGCTACGAAGCAGCATCATCATTCAGAGAGCCTCTTGGATCTTAGAGGTTGACAGCTATTAGTGGCTATGAAAATTTGTTAGACACGTTTACTGTAAGACAGTCTGAACAAACTTCTTCTATCAGCACAATTCTGTCTCTTCATTGCTGGCCTGCAAAATCCCAGCTCTTCCAGACAAGGCTGCCTTTTGCATGCACTGCTGCTTCCCTGAAGTCCCGTTGTATTTTGCATAATGTGTAGGTTGCATGTGGATATTTCTTGATTTAAAAAGCAGCTTCAGAGCTACTTGTGTTGTCAAACTGCATGCGTGGAAACGAATTTGTTGTTGCTGGGGTTTTGTGTTTCAGAATTTGTTTTCAAGTGAACGCCAAGTAATGAGGTTTGTTGCTTGAAGCCAGATTTTTAATCAATAGAAAGGAAAATCTCATGTTATACATTTAGAAGTACATTTATTTTGGTGCTTTGGGAATGGGAAAAGAATAATTTCGACCTTTCAATATGTTTTCCTCAAGTAAATAGTATGAGCAAATAAGAAAAAAGGGTTTGATATGCAGAGTGTAAGGCTGGTAGTATTAAAAGCTGTAGATATATTGGCAGGCAAAATGTTACATATTGGCGTGACAATTCCAAAACTTGAACTAAAAACAAAGTGGTTGTCTGAAAAGTTTTGACTAGTAACAACATATTCCTGCCTCTTAGGAATAATGTGATTAGGAGACTTGTTACATACAGTAGAGAAAAAAAAAATGCCTTGTTTTGTTTATTTTCTTCCATTGTCATCACCACTTTAGTATCCAAATGCTTTCTGGAGTGCAGCAAGTTCTGTGTCTGATCTTTGTCAGTTCATGTTCTTTCACATGAAGGTGAAGGCTGATTTAGTTTGGTATGGCTTTTGAGGCGAGTCGAGTATGTGTGTTAAACATCGCTATAGAGTTTGTGGTGTTTCTCAGTTCCCAGGTCGGGAACACACATACCAAACTGCTTCAGGTCCTGGTCCTCTGCAGCCCAGAAGAAGCACCAGCTCACTGCACTGAAGCAAGTCACAGCTGGGCTGTACAGCCAGTGCCCAGACACGGCCCTGAGCCCTAGAAGCAGTGCAAAGTCTTTCATGATGATGATGGTTGCAGAAGAGGTGCCTGTGCATCAAGGAGCATCCAAGCTTAATCTGACTTGCATCCTGCTTCAGCAGTCTGCAGTCTTGAGGCTCCCCTAAGGCAGGAGTGGAGGCAACGGTTGACTAGCTGAATTCTTCGAACTGGTCTAGAACTCAGGCAAAGCCGCAGAGATTTTGAAGATGCTGTTTGAATTTTTCAAAAAAAATTTTGCTTTTAGTCAGAAACTAAGCTGTTATGTGAATGTATTTTCCCTTTAGCCACATTCCATGGGTAATTTACTCTCCTCACCTAGTGGCATAGTAAATGCTGCTCTTATATTGTGGGTAATATCCTATGATACCGACATCTGACTTTCTACTGGGGGTGAAATCCTTTCTTTTTGAAGTCAGTGGCAAAATTCCCAATGAAGTCAGTCATGCCAGGATTCTACCTATGCTATTCCATTCATGCTCTCTTTTACTGCTGCATAATTTCCCCAAACATCTGGAAATCAGAACTTGCAAGCTGGGAAATAACCTATGTCTAAGTTAAGGAATGCTGCTATACCTGCCCAAGAAAGATCCTGCACCTAATCACAGCAATTCACAATGAACAGGGCCTGACCTTAGGTAAGGGCTGAAGGGAGGTTTTCCTTCCATATCAAGGAAGCAAACAACATAACCCTCTCTCTGCTCGAGAGGCAAATTGAGATGAACAGTTGCTTTGCTTGTTTGCCACTGGAAGCGTGATACCCGGCTGATGGCTGCGTGACTGTGACGCAGTGAAAGCTATCAAGTATCCAGATCGTTTCACACAAATCATAGGCAAAAAGCAAAACATCAAGCAATCTGAAACCTCCTCCAGATCGCGGTTATTATAGATTATTGTCCTCGACATGCTGATTAGGCAGCATCAGCATATCCAGGACTGTGTTGCGGGGCCCCATCAGCATGCACACAGGGCAAGGGAAAGCGAGGGGGAACCTGTGCAGGGAGGTAAACAGGGTTCACAGCAAATGCCTGTTGCAGGGAGGTAAACAGGGTTCACAGCAAATGCCTGTTGCAGAATATCAATCATACCTGTCACAAGCTTGGCAGCTCTTTGTCTGAACTGCAGTTGTTTGATGAATACGTTTGGTCTAGGATGCAATAGGTATTTGTGTGCTGACACAAACACAGGCACTTTACTGCTGATATGTTGCATCGTGTTGCACGTTGAGTAGAAGGAGGTAGCCTAGAAGTGAGTTTGAGGGGTTTCCCGCCATGGATTTCCTATGTGAACCCAAGGGGCTCTACATCTTTCTGAGTCCTCTATCCTGCTTCTGCTGGTGGCACATGGTGACCTCCAGAAGTCAGTTCCCCCCATGAAGGAAGAGGTGTGACAGCAACCCTAAAAGGGGCCGGATAGGCAGGAAGGAGAGAAGGAGCATCAGGGGGATTAGGCAGCTTTCTCTCTTGCAGCACCTCACCTGCAAAGAAGGTGAAGAGCCCCCACCATAGCAGCTCCCATTCTGCTTGCACTAGTGCCCGCTCCGGCCATGCAGTTCAGCTAGAGGCTGAGTGGCCCAGGGGCAGCCCTGCTGGCTGCAGCGGTGCCTGCCCTGGCTCCCTTCACGCTTTGCCCATCACACAAGGGCCAGTCCCGGTGTCCCAGCCCAGTGGGGAGGGCTATGTGACCAGGGGGTGTCTAAGGGGACTGTGTGTCTGGGCATCCCTGCATCCCCTTTGGGTCATGGACTGTGGGGAAGGGAAAGGGGGAGCTATTGCTGTTTCCCTGGAGTTTTCCTGATACAGCACGGCACCAATTTTCCCTTAAAGGTTAGGTGTTCCTTCAAACAGGAGAGGCCTTGCCTTAAGCCACCCTTCAGCTGCCTCCCCGCAGGACTGGGAACGCTGGAGTCAGGGAGGGCAGAACTGGGGAAGGCAGAGCGGCCTTGGGGAATGCCGAATGGCCTGAACCAAAGGCCACTCGATGGGCAGTGGCCGCACTGTGCTGGTTCTCCTCCATATCTGTGGGTGAGGAAGGCATTCCCCATGAATTGGCACAGGGTTGATCATCCTGAGAGAAACAGGCTTTAGGTGGCTGGAGATGCAGGAGCCCGTCTCTGGGCACATCTGAGGACCAACCCCTGGCCCCCCCAGGCTCCTTTCCTCTTTTGGGCAGCTCATGATGTTCCCTCCTTTGTCACCAGAGGCCCTAGAAGTGAAGCAGCGCCAGGCTGGGGTCTCTTCCCTGCCCAGAGCAGCGGAGCGAGAGGCCCGGAAATGCCAGCGGGGCGGCTCGCGGCCCACACCAGGGCAGGCGGCCCCACGGAGCCCCGCTCCTGCCGCGGACGAGGCAGACTCGGCCCATCGAGAGCACGAGCTGAGAGCCAGGAGAGCTGCAGTGGGTCCTCTGCGGAGACGTGTGGCCTTGCCCGAGCTCCTGCGGAGAGTGGGAGCCCTTGCGGAGGGGAAGGGAAGACCTTGAGCTTCCCTGGTACACGGGGTGCAGACACAAAGCAGGGCACCCTCTTGGGTGCCCTTCAGACTTGGAGCTGAAGCTTCCCAGGTGAACCAGCCAGGGGGCCAGGTCAGAGAGTGCTTCAATAAACTGGAGTAGAGCCTATGGGAGGCATGACAGGGCTGTCTCCTGCCCTGGGCATCAGCCAAAGCCTGTGCTGACTTGATGCGGCAAGAACAGAATCCCACATGCCTCGTTTAGGTGCCTTGAAGGCATGAAATCCCATCGGTGCTGGGGAGAGAATGTCAAATGCTCAAATATTTACATAGCGTGAAAGGTCTGATGCCACAGTGGGGGATATGCAATCATAAGCACATTACAGAAAAAAAATAGCAATGAGTTTAGATTTTATTAATTACGGATATCCTGTTTTCTGCAAATTTGAGTTCATGTTTGCAGGCATTGTGTTCTTTAAAAAGGTAAATTTGGTTTCACTTTTTCTGGTCACCCATGAAATAACCGTAACATCCCAATGATATTAAATAAAAATAAAACAAAGCAGATACAATTTCTAAAATGTTCCAAATTAATTTATTCTCTACAGATAATATTTGGGGACCTCTATTTTGTTCAACACCACAAGAATATACTTATAAGTGGGACTAGGAAAAAATATTAAAAGAATATTCACCTCATGGGTGAATCTGAAATTGTTTTAGACTATCAGTAAGTAATGAGATAATAGGTTAAGGAACAAATGATCATGAGGTTTTCAGAGGGATAATCAGTCCATAGCTGTGGTGTAGAGGCTGAAGTACAGCCTAAGCTAACTTAGATGATCGACTCTAATCATTAGATGAATTTTGATTCTAACTCTAATTAGACGAATGTGTGGTACAGTAACTGTTCAGGCATATATTTAAAGCCAGTGTTTGTTGCAAGTACCATAGGGAGGATCACAGCAGCCAGAGGAACAGTCTTAATTTATGTGTTGAATACTTTTCGCCATCAGATGGTACCAATGGGAGCTACATTCAAGAAACTGAGATGCTTTGATTTGGATCAAACAAAATAGTATCCTTTCCCAGGGAAAAATGGAAAAATAAAGAAAAGATATTAAAAATATCTTTTTTTTTTTCAGGAATCTTTCAAAAATAGTCTGTGTCCAGCAAAGCATCTCAAATGACAATTCCTCCCTACCCCTGAAGGCAGCAGCTGATGAGAGGACCGTTTGTGACAGTAAAGCTGCTCAAGCCCTGGAAGAGATACATCCTGCTTATTTTCCCCCTCTCCCATTTCAGTTAGTCTGAAATCTCTCCAGTCTAAGTACAGGAGGCTTGAGAGACTGAAGTCTAAGTTTCCTGGAGAGGTTTATTAGGATTTTGTTAGCCTCATTTTTGAAAGCTCAGTCTATGACCTTTTTGGTCTCAGCGAGTACCAGAACAGCTCCAGTGTGGCTACTCTGCATTTATGCTCTTGGGTTTGGGAGCAGATCGTTGCTGCAGGACAATTTCAGTCACTCCAGAGAGAGTTTAAATAGAAACATATCCCTAATTCCTTCACAGACCCTCTACATCCTCTGGTGGCATCTGGGCTCTCCTCATGGGTGCCAGATTTTACCTATCCTTGAGGGCAAGCTGGGCTTGCAGGGCTGCTGTGGGGAGGGTATTTGCTCACTGGCAAGAATTATGGGGCTGCAGAGAGAGGGAGCAAGGCTCCCTGGTGCTAACAGAGACAGGCAGAGCCTTGAAGCATTTCGCAAATTTATTCCTCCTCTTCTCACCCTCAAAAGTGCCTTCCAGGAGCCAGGCTGTCCAGAATGTGAGAGCAATTTTACGTTCTTGTAGCCATTTCTTTTGGTTTGACATTTAATCCCAGGTGATGTAATGCTGACTCATCACGTACATTGCAAATTATGTTTCTTGTACTTATTTTTCACTTGTTTTCTGCCATTCCTTGAGCTCCATCCACTACTTTCTCAACAGGCCTTTCCTGCATTTCTTTGTAGGCTCTCTAGGGACAGCGGGCCGAGTTTGCAACCAGACCTCCCGTGGCATGGACAGCTGCGAAGTGATGTGCTGCGGCAGGGGCTACGACACGTCGCGTGTCAGCAGGATGACAAAATGCGAGTGCAAATTCCACTGGTGCTGTGCTGTGCGCTGCCAGGACTGCCTGGAGGTGGTGGATATACACACCTGCAAGGCACCCAAGAGTGCTGGGTGGATCTCCCGGACATGACGTTTGGATGATGGCGCTCCAGGACGGCAACATTCGCCCTTGCTGCTCCGTGCAGGGAATGCTTTCAAGGCATTTGCTACTTTTATGCAAGTTTTGCCTTTGTCTTTCATTGCAGAGAAGTTGCTCGGTAATTCCTATAAACTCTACAGCATTGCATTCGCATTTCTACATGACAAGGTGGTTGCATAAATGTCTGCAAACTCATGCAAACAATAAAAAAAAAAAAACAAACTCATGTAACTCTGGATGGACCTGCTGCTGCCAGGACTCAGTAAGCTCGCGTACAGCTGCCCTCTGGAAAGCACTGAGGCAGGTCGCTCAGAAGATCAGAAGCACAGCAAGGTTTCAAGGGGGAGCAAACAATTCACGTGCACCCGATGATGCTTGCATAGCACACAGTTTGCAAAGGCTTCCTTCGAAGGATCTTGTGCTGGTCACACTCCCGCCCGGACGCTGCATTAGCTGGGCTCTACGTCTGAACACTGGTTGGTAATTCCTCCGCAGAAGACAATTTATTTGATGCTGGGGTGCGTACAAGGCGTCTCCAGCGGGGACCACGGCCACCTGCTGCGCTGGGGGGCTGCACTGGGCCGGGCCGGCTGCCCCAAGGGCTTCCCCGGGCAGCTGCCACCGCCGCGGACGCTCTTGCTATGACGTCCTCTGCATGCGGGGAACGTGCTACAGATTTGGTTAGACAGGAATCGACCCAAAGGGGCCAGCAAAGGAAACAGCAAGAAATGTATTCAGACACCATATTTTCATTTACTATTAAAAATTTCAAGCAAATGTCTTAGTTATGTTTTTATGAAAACTTGCCATACAAGCTTTTTTAAAAAAATAAAATTAGATACTTTTTTTTTTAATGTAAAGAATCAAAAAGGGAGATTTGTTTCGCAGCCTCATGACTGCTGGATATCGGACACTGCACTACCTGGATAGGATTTTGTATTTTCCTCTTGCTGAATAAATACAAAAACATTTGCAGGAAGATGACTGAGAAAGAAATGCTTTGTCTCAATAATAATCTGCTTTCATTCAAAAGGATCTATTGACTTTTCTGTTCTTTTAGGTTGAATAAATGAATTAAATGTATCTAAGATGATGCTTTCTGTTCAGAAGAGGACTTTCAAATCTGATTTTCTACTATTACATGCTGCAAAAAAATTAAGGCTGTGATTAAGAGTATATTGACCCTTGATGGAGGCAGTTACAAGGTGAGCCAGGTCTCTTCTCTGAACTTGGCCTTGAATCAGCTCAAAACACCCAAGTGCTGGATATATGTGCAGGCCCACAAGGCCCAGAGATTGCAACCTCTTTGGAGAGAGATGGGGGAGCTACAGCAGCCTGAAAGCAGCTATTTCTCCCAGAAGCAGGGACCAGCAAATGTCTTGGCAGGACCAAAAACAGGGTCTCTGCCAAAATGTTGTCTATGACAGCTCCTGAAAGGCTATGGAAAAGCACCCATGAGGCTGCAAGGAAGGCTGTGCAATAAAATACAACCTGGGGAAAAAGGAGGTTGAACATGTGACAGAAAATGTCTTGGATAGTTGAAAAAAAATCTGTATGAAAATGGAAAAGACTGGAGGCTCCTTAATGAGCAAAAACAGCATGCAAAATAGTAATATACAAGTAGCATACCATGAAAATAAAGTTAGGTTAGCACTCCAGTGTGTTTTTTTCAAAGTATTGGAAAAAAATGCTTGTTTGCATTCAAATAGCCATTTGCAATCAGCCATTTAAATCTGAAATATCCTAAAAACATATTTATAGTATTAAAATAGGTAAGTCATCTCCAGAACGCAGAGTTGATGATGAAAAACTAGGCTGATACAGGAAGGCATTTATATAGATCATTTTTAGCTACAGCTTAGAGCATCATTGCAATGACCATCGTTAGCAGTCCAGCATGTGTCATGCTTGCGGGCATAAAGCAACTGCTGGCACAAAAAGCTCTGTCATTATGTTAGTGTGAAGCGTGTGCATCACACAAGCACACAAATATATGTGCATACACTTTAAGTAAGTTCAGTGGTTATGCTATTGGCTTGATTACTGGAAATTCTGGCTCTGGGCTGGATAAGCAAAATTTCACACCTAATTGTATTTAAGGTGAGCCCTAAGGAGAATTTTTATTAAAATTTCATTGTGAAATTAAATCCATATGTAGTTTACTGTCTGAACTAGATCACGTTTTAAGCCTTAAACTCAAAAAAACTTAAAAGCAGTATAATATTTTATTTTATTGTTTGTGCTGGGTTTTTTGAAAGATTGAGAGAATCCTTTGAAGAGTATAGAAGTTCATCATGTAATAATGTTGAAAAGATTTCAAACTTTTGGAAAAAAGGAAGCGTAATTCCTACAAGGGTCCTTGTTCTAGAGATTTAAATAAATGGCAACGCAATCAGAAGTCAATCAATCTGAAGTGTATCATTTGAAAAAAACAGAAAACATATATACCATATATACCTGAATTCTACAGTCCCCTCTGTAAATGTTTTTGGATCATTGTGTTAAATGTGGAACTTTTATTCTGGCAGAAAAAACACAGGAAGCACAGAGTAAGACTGAAAAATTCACCCACCTTCACCTTACATTAAATTGTAGGGCTAGATGTGAGCCCAGTTGCTTAAATTTTAATTTTATCAATATAAGAATTGGTCTAGAAATAAGTTATTTTCTGATAGAATGCTGTTTTAAATTGTCATTTCTCTGGACTGAGAACGCTATTCAGTTTGTGCCCATTGCTTCCTGGCCTTTCCCTGGGCACCACTGAGACGAGCCTGGGCACCACGAGAGAAGACTCGGCCGTCTCTGCTTCCCCCCAGCTGTCCACAGAGGTGTTTATTCACAGAGAGCAGGAGCCCCGGCGCCATCTCTTCTCCGGGCCGAGCAGGCCCAGCTCTTGCGGCCTCTCCAGGCAGGGCAGATGCTCCCAGCCCCTAATCATGGCCCTTCGCTGCACCTGCTCCAGGAGGCCCGAGCCCCGGGCCCAGTCCTCCAGCCATGGCCTCCCAAGTGCTGAGGAGTGGGCAAGGCTTCCCTCCCTCACACCACTGATGCTGCTGCTCCTGGTGCGTCCAGAAGGCCATTTGCCACCATTGCCACGAGGATGTGTTGCTGAACTTCACAACATTCCCAGGTACCTGCTTCTTCGGCTCGATGAGACCATTCCGACAGGCAGCACCACCACAGGGGAGATCAGCGGTTCCTCCCAAGGCCATGGTGTCTGCAAACGTGCTGAGGGTGCGCTCTGTGCCATCACCCACTGCAGCCACCAAGATGGGACCCTGTACTGGCCCCAGTAGCAATCCCTGGGGCACGCTGCTGCTAGTGGCCTCTCGCTCGACTTTGTGCCACTGATCACACCTCCTTTGAGCCCAGCAGGTCAGTCCCTCTCCAAGCCACCTCACCGCCACCTACCTCGCCTGCACTTCTTCAGGTTCTCTAGGAGGATATTAGGGGAGACAGCATTGAAAGCCTTACGGAAGGCAAGATGAATACTATCCCCTGCTCTCCCCTTGGCCACAGTATTGGTCACTTTATAATAGGAGGCTCTCAGGTTGGTCAAATCCCATTTTTCCCTCATAAATCCATACTGACTTTTCTCATCCACCTGATTAGCCTTAAAGTGTATGGACATGGTTTCCAGGGTACTGCATCAGCAACCAAAGAGAGATGACTGGCCTGTATTTCCCTGGCTCCTCCTCTTGCCCTTCCTGGAGGTAGGAGGGACAGTTGCTCTCCCATTCTCAAGAACCCTCTGGTTGTCATGACCTTTCAAAGATAATCAAGAAAGATTTGCAGTGACTTTGGCCAACTCCATCAACACTTGTGGGTGCATCTCATCAGGATCCAGTGACTTGTGTCTGTCCAGTTTGTTTAAATATTCCCTAGTCTGATCTTTCTCCACGGGGGTAAGTCTTCGTTGCCCCAGACTTGTCCTCTGGTCTCAACGGTCTGGGATTCCTGAACGTTGATCGTAGCAGTAAAGACCAAGGAGAAGAAAGCACTGAGAACTTCAATCTTTTCCATGTCTTCCGTCACCAGGCCCTCTACCCCTTTCAGCAGTGGGTTCACATTCTCCCTAGGCTTTCGTTTGCTGCTGGTTTACTTACAGAATGTTTCCCTTCACATTCCTCATTAGATTCAACCTGCCCCTTGTTCCCTGGTGATGTGAAGGATTTGTTCTGGTCTCCTAAATCTGAGACAAGCCAGAGCTTCTGCCTTCTGCAGCTCAAGTATTTCAGGAGTCAGGAGTATGGACAGGAAAGCTAGCTGTCTTGCACAAAAGACTGCCCAGCAGGTCGAATTTCATAGTCAAGCACAAGCGCCATGTTCCTCCTAAGCTGTAGGAGGAACAATATAGGAAAGAGAAGGGAAGGGAAGGGAAAGGAAGGGAAAGGAAAAGGCAAGACCACAAAACCAGTGTTTCTCCAGAAGAAAATGACATATTTTTTATAGTGCATTGGATGCATGACCATCAGCTGAGCTGGCCAGTTACCTATTTATGGTTTTTGCTGTATTTATATGAATAGAAAAAAAGAGCTCAAGATGGGCTTCTTCAAGCTATAAGGATTTCTGCTGCATTTTCCAGGAAGAAAGCACTCCCCAGAGCTTTTGCCCTTTCTTCGTGGGAAGAGATGTTGCCAATCATAAATATTACTAGGAAAGCTGTCTGACCTTTTGCTAATTAAAAAGAAAGAAGACACAGAACTCGAGCAAGGCAAATTAAATCATTCTGTATCTTACACTATGAAATAGATTTCTACATATTCATGAAGAAGGAATAGCTCTCCCTAGCTAGACAATTTAATGTCAGAAATAGATATGAGGTGAGGCAAAAACTTGTAGGAATTTTTTGAAATATGCAGTCCAATTTTCTTGAGGGAATTCCCTTTCCTTTTGGTGCATGAAATCAAAATTTAACAGCTCTCTAAAATGCTTCCGGCCAGCCAAATATCCTGAGACTATTCCCTCCCCACCATTTTAACCAACTTCAGAATTAAAAGTGTGTTGAACTGTTTTAGGAGAAGACTCAAGAAAAGTGCATTTTTTTTTTTAGCCTGTGGAAAACAGGGAGCCTTTAAGAATGAGCTTGTCAAATGTTAAGTCATTTCTATGTTGCAGCTAAAGGAATTGCTGTGCTTCTTCCCTCTGTCACTCCCCAATAAATTGAGCACCTAAATCCAACAGGTCTGACTCTCCCTGTCTCTGCACAACTGTCCTTGATGGCTTTAATTAGAAATAGAATAATTAAACACCTGTTTCTGGGGCTGTGCTTAGCTGCTGCAGTGCAACCGAGCAGGCTCCAGCCTGGCTCTCACGGGCTCCAGGCTGGGAGCAATGCTTTGCACCTGGCTTCTCTCAAAGTACAGCACATGCTGGCAAGGAAGCAAGCGCATTTTACTATGGATTAGCACTAGGGAAGGGCACATTTCAGCCCTTGGGTTGAAAGCAGGGAAGGCTTTTGCCAGGGAAGAATTAACTGCTCTCAATCTAGCATGGAAGAAAGCATCTTTTGCTAGCCCCGACGTGGAGCTCCCGAGGCCACGAGGCACCTGTGAACCACACTGAACAAGCCAACACGTGGTTCACCCCATCTTATTAGCAGGGGCTACTGCCTTCCTGAAAGCAATGCATTTCTGAGGGCAGGGAGGAGCTGTGGACACCTCCCGCAGCCGCAGGCTCCTCTGGCTGCCTCAGATGGCCTCACGCTGTTCGCTGAGCGGCAGCAGCGCTCTGGGGCCTGTGGTCGCAAACAGGGATCTTTTTTGTACAGTAGCTTATTGAGCTTCATTATATGGATGATGTTAGATCATAACATAAAATCTTCTTTTCCACTGCTGGTGGTGTCAGAGAGGTGGCAGTGTATGAACTGCCAGCAGGTTTTCCTCCTTTGCTCCCGCAGTCCCTCTTGCAAAGCCTGTTCCCCGGGCAGCAGGGATGCTGCGGGTGCCCCGTGTGAAGCCGAGCAGCACTTGGGCTCCAGCCCCAGCCAAGGTCCCCGCTGCTGTCTGCAATGTAGGAAAACGGAAATTTTCCTTGTTTCTAGTGGGGTAAGGACTTGCCTGACATCTGCTCAAAAATGTATTTGGCATTGACGCTTACTTAGCCCAAAGGCTGAACCGAACCCCCAGAGTGAAGGACAGTCTCCCTGCAGGAGTAGCACTCATCTCTTCCAAGAAAACTCGTCTTGGAGTGGCTGCAAATCCTACTTGGCCCTACCTGGCCAAGGGTTTCTCCTTTCGCTCCTTTTTTGTTTTGTGCAGCTTCTAATGGAAAGAGATACTGTGACCAGCTTGTCTTTACAGAAAAAGGAATTTTGAGAATTTTGAGTTTAGAAGTTCCCCCTCCATACACTTACAAACTAAAGATTTGTGTGAGCTACTGTCTGAGCCAGCTTTCCACAGTGTTCATCTCTGTGTTTAGCCAGAGGCTTCCTATGATTATGATCACGGGCTGCATCCTCCTTTTGATCTACGCGATACTTCACAAGAAACATGTCAGAAGCACTCAAGCCTAAGGCAACCAGCTCTGCCCAAAGAGAAAGAAAACTCTTTTGTCTGACTTGCATAGTCTCACAGATGCCTAAAATTATCATTAAAACTGAGAAGATCTTCCTAGATAAAATCCATTGCTCAAGAGTGTGTGTAAGAGAGATTGACACTACAAACAGTAGAAACAGAATTGCATATTTTTGTGTTCCTATAGTTCACTGTAGCAAAAGGGAAGGATTTGATTCTTCAAAGGAGCTAAGATTTTTTTATTATTATTATTTAGATTATGACAGACTATTTCAACACAGATAATAATTTACATCATTTCATCTTCTAAGAGCAGGCTAATATAGCGCCTTAATTGTTGACAAGCACAGCCTGTTGTGCTTATGTGCTGGTATGCAAGCACATTTACATATTAAGACTGTTAATCACAGCAGATGATTGTTGAATTTTTGGCTATATATACAGTAAATGGGCGAGTTTTTTGAGGTGGCTGGGAAGAAGGAACACAAAAGAATGTATGATCCAAGAGGTGAGGATGCCCAATCCTCCTGATCTTTCCAAGCCCTCAGTAATTCTGACAGCCGCCTTGTTGGGCAGACGGGTATCATTACTCCTCCTTTTCCAGCTAGAGACATACAGGAACAGCGCTTTAAAGGTGGTCCCTGGGGCTACAGCAATTCAGATGCAAAGCTGGGAATATAAATATTGGTCCATTTCCCACTGCCACATGCTGTCCACTAGCATTTCTCTACCTGTAATCTTATGCCATATCCTGCATTAAATGTAAGCCATACTTATTTCAAAAAATTGCTTTGCAGGGATAATGGCCAGAGCTAATAAACCTGTCTGGAAATCCCAGCAGCGACCTCACTAGTCACCTCACTAGTTTTACTATCTAGCTGTGGGGCGCTCTGCTTTCCTGCCTTCTCCCTCAGGTCTCATCCTAACGGCTGATTCCTCTTGCTGTGGAGATGGCATTTTGCTCCTAGCACAGCAGACGTTGCTTTAGTGCAGTGCCCTACTAATTTAGGCAAAACCTTTCTCCTGTCCAGACATACCACAAGAGCAAAAAAAAAAAAAAAAGGGCAACTCATCAATGTCGCTGTAAAGAAACATTATCTTTTTTACACCAGCTCTGTCATATCTGCATTGATAAATAAACTTACCTCCTGGTAATCGCAGACTCTTAGGCTAGACAGCACTTCTAAACAACAGAAAATCCTTTGACACTGCATATTTCAAAGTTTAGCTGGCAAAGTGGCATCTTCTTTCTGCTGTACCAATGCCACACTTGAGGGAAGAGTGGAAAAAAAATTTCTGATGGATATAGAGGGCTGTAGTTTCAGTTTTGACAGTTAAGAGCACTTGCTTCAACTTCGAGATCAAATCCCCCATCTTAGCACTGGGTCCATACATCGGCAGGAATGTCTATGGGAAGTAAAGTTTAGACTTTCCACTTACAGTGGCAAGGTTAAAACTGAAGACGGTGTCTAAGTCTCTCAGAGCACAAGGATATCATTTCCTGGTGTAAGTCTGCTGACAAAACACCATGCTATTAACTATGAATGAACTGATACCTGTTTTGTTAATGAACTTCTCGTCTCAAGCAATAAACATTTTATAATGCTGATGATTTATCATTGGAAAAAAATACCTGCTTTTTTGAACTTGAGAGGTACTAATAATTCAGTAAAAACTGAGCAAGAAAGACATAAAAGCATGAATGGAATCACCACACTTTACAGACAAATTTGTCATCAATTCTCTGCCATAACCTATGCTGTGTTCTGCAAATGGCCAAAGCATAAAGCTTCTGCAGTTACTTGAGATAGGGCAGTGAAGTTTGTGGACTAGTTGAAAATTCAAATAAGGACAAAACTTATTTGCAGGGGACGGAATCAGAAGCCCAATGTACCATCCAAATCACCTAGAGAGCCCAAAGCTGCTCTAAGCAAGAGCTCTGAGTGTCCAGAAACCTTGTCTAGACTGTGCGTAGTGGCGAGGGCTTCACCCTAGCTGAACTCTTTAATGAAACGCAGCGAGGCTGTTGCTTTAAATTACAAAGTTCTTTGTGCTGCTTCGTTAACTGAACGGAGAGCCAAGCCCTACTGCGGTGAGGCAGATACACCAGACAGATGTTTAAGAACACAAAATACAATTACAGCTTTGAAGAAGAAGCCAAAAGACAGCAATGCTGCAATACACAAAAGTTTATTTTTAAGTTTTTTCTTTTCTGAAGGCAAAATATAATAGAACCTAACATCAATGTATTTTGTACAACAAAACAGTTTTTATATGAGAACAGACAATCCATGAAGAGTTTTTAAGTCATAGAACTGCTTCCCTTTTTTTTATCATGCTTTCTTGTGGTCAACAGCACGTTGGCACAGAAGATGTCATGGCAGTCGGGCAGAGGGTGCTCCCTCAGATCCTCGTTAGCTGGTGCCACAGACTAGAAGGCAGGATACTTTCGACCTTTTCCATCACAAAATTTAAAGGAGCAAAGAGGGTGCTGAGAAACTGCAAAGAAATCAGAGACACATTCATATCAGAATGCAGCAGACAGTAAGCCTCAAGAGAAAGCTGTCCATCAAGGCAAAAAACTTGCTGCGTTCCTCCATGAAGTCCTCCATCATGATAAAAGTTAACTAATTAAAGCACGAAGCCTTCCTGCCAAATTCTGAACCTTGCATATACACATATTTCTGGATTTTGTAGTCACGCAAACAAGGGACCATTTTTGCAAAGATAAATGTAATGGAAACTACACAGAAGCTTTCACATGACTCATATACTTGATCCAGGCTTAGTCCTGGAAGCTCAGCCCCGAAGCTACCCAGTTAAAAGACAGCCATGTCCTGAAGTCACGCCATCTCTAAGACACAAAATAAGTGTCTTCAGATTCAGATTTAAAACCTGTAGATCTGTGTTATCTACAGAGCTGCTCTATCCACTGACAGCTCTGCTATAGGCACTGAAGCATCACTATCTCAAATTTATTTTAACCTCCTCCTCCCACTGCAAAGCAGAATCTGTCGCCCTGCAAGAAGTTTCAATATCCTAATGTAATGACTGATATGTGCTACAGAATTAAGTGAATGCAGATCATTTTATCGAAGGAAAAACAACATTGCCAGCAAAGTGCTGAAGTACTTGGTCTACAAAATGTATTTAACCTCATGTACAAAGCCTGGCTCCAGTGAAGACGCAGGGGCCCCTGCACCTGAGGCGAGTGGCTCAGGATGCCACCTTCGGTACGAGTCTCCCTGAGGGACGCGCGCCCGCAGCGCCCACGTTACCTTCTCACTGCTACCTCCTGCTCTGCGGTGACACACTCAGTCACAGGGCCGAGAGCCGCTGCTGCGCAGAGCCACCCAGAACCCCAGGAACTGCGAGGGCTCCTCCCAAAGGGAGAGCGAGGCCAGGCCTGTCCCCCAGTGCTGTGGGGCATGGAAAGCTCCTCTCAGCCCACTGCCTTCCAGCACATCTAGTGCAGGGCCTGGTACCAGCTGCAACGCTGCTGAGCCAGCACTGCGCATGGCACTTGGTGCTCGCATCCCCAAACATCCCAGAATCCCAGAATGGTTGAGGTTGGAAGGGACCTCTAAAGATCATCTAGTCCAACCCTCCTGCACACGCAGGGTCACCTAGAGCATGTGGCACAGGGTGGCATCCAGGCGGGTTCATCACCGGCAGCTTTTGTTAGGCTTTTGGCCTTTCCATTTGACATGGACAGTTTCTTACATAGAGCAAAATAAACAGCACCAGCAGTAGAGAAGAAAGCAAGGTGGCAGTTACTGATGGCAGAGCTGCAAAAAGTCTTCTCTATTTTAAAAGAAATCTATCAGCTTGGTTATTCCAAGGCTGGAAGAGAGTGGATTTCTGGGAGCACCTCTGAATATTCCTGTTTCCTGTTTCACACAGAAAGTGTATCTTTTTAAACTTTTCCATTGCATGGCCAGTATCTGCATGGAGGAACTGACTATTTATTGCTCAGTCCCTCTGATCCGCTCCATATGTTGCCTACCTCAGGCTCTGCCGACATCCAGGCAGATGAAAGATCTCCCTGCACAAACCTGCTTGTTGAACTAAGACTCATCCATCATACAGGAAATATTGAAACAGACCATGTCAGTGATCTCAGGCACAGGAAGATAGGAAATAAATCAAAGAAAAATCTGTCCTAAGTTTCATTCATTTTAGTAACTTTTGGTGTAATTTAACTAGCAACTACACTTTCAGACACACATAACTGTTGACTTGATGAATTAAACACTTACTCCTTTGTTAATGTGTGTCCTTTTTTTTAAGGTATATTCTTACTGCTACCATGTTACAAAAACATCTATATTTTCTAAATAAATTTTAACAGTTTACAGAATATTGTTATATTTTTGCATGACAAAACAAAAAAAATTCTAACAAATTCTGTGCTGGCAATTCTATCTAAATCACTGCAATCAGAAATTGGTCCTGCTTATGTTCATACCCTGAGTGATCTCCAAAAGCCTTTTGTGGAAAGCCCAGCAAAATGTCTTAAGTGTCAGCCAGGGGAAGCTCTCCCTTAACCAAGGGAAAACACTGATATCTGTTCTCATTTTGGAGTTACTTTTACCCGGCCTGACAAATCAATCAAACAGAAGAACTGGATTATTCCAATTTCTGTGAGAGAGAGTCAGCTTTACTTGGAAACACAGGTAGAGTGTTATATAATTGGCTAGATGTGGCTGGGAGTATTTGCACTTCCCACTGAACTGGCAGGGCTCAGAATACGTTCTGGCTCTGAAAGACCACTGCTCTGATGAGGTTTGGCAAATTCCAGGGAATCTGCGCTGAACCTCCCAGAAAAGCAAAGTAATTTCAAATACCTTTAATCTCATGTAACACAGACAGCCCTGGGGGACTGTCACAGTGGCACAACCTGCCTCTGGCAACCTCACACGCACAGGGGTCCTCAGCATTCAAGGGCTTTTCCTGCCTTGAAGGGTCTTTTGCTGGCAGGATTGAGCACGTCTGTGGTCCGAGGCCACCCGTGGAGCTGAGGCCCGGGCTCACCTTGTGCTGCGATTCCGTAAGCGGCCTGTAATGGGAGGCCTGCAGGAACCACAGACTTCAAGGGTTCAAGGGCTGACATTTGTTAATCCGCCCTCCGGGAGACCCTGCAAGCTGCCAGTTTTCTCTGATGCTGCTAATTCACTGCCTGTAGAAGGAGCTCTAAGAACAAAACCTCGTTGTACTGCCAGCTTCAGATCTAGCCTTTGGTCTGCAGCAAGGCAGGTACAGGGGAGGACGGAGGGTCATCAACTGTGCCAGCATGAGGGAGCTGCAGGTTGCACTAGAAGAGCCCCCAAAGAAGGGTCATGCACTTCAAAGACTTAAAGAAAAAAAATCAGACAAGTTCTAACACTTTGCTATGATAGAAATAGTATCTTTTGCTATAGCTGATCTTATTTTCTGTTTTCTAGAGCTGATAAAACCAAGTTGTTGACACAAGAACTAGTGCGCTATCAGACTTCTAACTCTGAGCTGGTTGCGTGTTAGAAGACTTCGTTTCCTTCACAGGGAGTCCCTTGCCAACTGTAAAGGAGTTTGAGAAAATCCCTACATTCTGGATTTTGCCATAGCCTGTCAGCCTTGCCTCTTCCACCTCTCCTCCACAAGTCCAATAAAAAGCACTAAAGAAACTGAAATTAAAGCTGGAAGGCTTTTTTAGAAACAAAAGACCTCTCTCAGATACAAATATATTTGAGGAAAAAATACTGCTATAGAGGATATTCATCATTTCATGAATGAGGAGACCATTTTTTCATCACCCTAGGACTTTTCTAAGTGATATTTTCATATCCTAGAACACAGAAGCAGTGATGTTCTTGCTTTTGCAAAAAGGAAAGCAGGTTTTAGCACAACTGACGGCCCTTCTCCCTCCATCCTCCACTATTTAATCATCCTTGTTGGACTGGAAAAGCAGAATTAGCAGAGACCTCCCTAGAAGCAGCTAATAAACGTTATGAGGGAAATACTGAGGCAGTATCTTTCACAGTAGTTTGGGGAAAGAACACGGAAATTTGCCCTCATTAACACTGTACTCTGTTTCTGCTCATGCCAAGAGTTTCTCTTGCACTGTAAAACATGGCATAGTCATTGCTGCTCTGCGCTGAAAAGAGGGGTTCTGCAAACTCTTACTAGATTATTTCATTGGATTACCTATGGAAAAAATATTCCCTTCCCCCTTCACCCCACATCTTTCTTGGCAAAACCATGGGAGATCTAGCCCAACAAAAGAGCCAAATAAACTAGAGCAGACAGACAGCAGTGTTTTAGTGCTTAGCTCCCTTAATGGTTCTTCAATGTCCCTTGCTATTTTGATGTTTGATGTTTTTTTTTTTGTACTTCTGAATAAGTATATGAAAAGTTAAATACCAAGCAATATTCAGCTCAGCTCGGCTACATTTATGTCTTTGTTTACCAAAGAGCAGTAGCAGGGAATACTCACAGCCTTTGCGAAGACCCCCATAAGCTCTGGGAACTGATGTGTCAGGAGGGCTAGCATTGCTGTGAAAGAGCATAGCCCAGCAGTGAACAGGATGAAGAAGGGAAGTTCCTTCTTGGGGTAAACTGAAACTTCATGAAATGCTGTGGAAAAAGAAGAGGGGGAAGGGAGTGCATTGCATTTAAAAAAAGAACATTCATACCTGCTTGAAAATGTTTTTGAAGAAAGAAACACAGAAACACATAGAAGACCTGAATCACCTAAGGCTAATGTTATTGCTGTGTCAGGTATCTCACTGCCAGCTTATTCTGATCTGAACTTCTCACTTTTGTCTTCCTCTGGTCCAACCTACATGCTACCCACATGCCTTCCCTGTGTCAGCCCTAGCTATACTGCAGCTTGCAACAACCAACTCCCCCAGATAAACCTACAAATAAAATGCCCAGTGTTTACATGGGTTAGTGAGCAGCTACATGGCTGCACGTTTGCTAATGCTGCCATAGAGAGGTGGCAGAGGCGAGGAGGGGAAGCAGCAGGGAAAGCAGCCTTCCAGCAGAAACATGCCTGTAGACTGGCTTAAGGTGGCTGTAGAACCATAGCGTTAGTACCAGGAAATTCTAGGAATTGATTCTGCAGAACTGAGAAAACTCACCCCAAAAGCACATAAACTTGTGCTTTAGATTCTACAATTTCAGAGCTCCCTGCATATTTATAATGATCTTTAATTAATAACGTTTTAAAAGTTGAAATTGAAATAAATAAATAAATAAATAATAAAGAAACTAATAAATAATTTTTCAAGGCGTTTATATAAACCAAGGAGGGTATGGAAAGATCATTCGCTCTGGTGGTCTGGAGGAAACAAAATCAAGGCAGCTAAAAGGGTCAAAAGAAGATGATGAAGATTTAATTGGAAGAAAATATCCCTTGCACTTTTATGGTGACCCAGAGTCAAGGTGAAAATTTTTCTGGGTTAGTAAAAGTTCTGGGCAACACTTGTCATCTGTTTCATTTATTTAGTCCATGGTCTGAAGCTACAGTCAAGATAAATGCAGACTCTGAAACATTTTTTATGATTCAAGACCAGTCTTAATGCTAAATTTAAGCTTCCCGTATACTCAAACCTGTGCAATCTCTATATACAAATACTATTCTTCCATTTTGCCTGCTTTCTCTGCTCCAGTGAACAGGTCTCATCTGATCATACCCACAGATAACATAAGCCCAGGGTAATCCAGCAGAACACCTGGCAAGACAATATTCATGACTGCATTCATCCTGAGAACAGCGGTTTCCAAAATAAACAGTAAGAATTTATAACTGTTTAAAACAAAATATTAAGAACAAAAAATAAATATAATTTTGGTCCTGTGAATTAGTTCAGTTTAAAGAATGCTAAAAAGAAAAAAACCCAACTTGCTACTTCTGCTTGAAAGTAAATCTAGAGTTTGGGAAATGCTAAGATTTCTGGCATGCAGTTGGTTGCACTCGCGTTTGACAAACGCCCCAACCCATTGTTCTGGTTTCTTATCCAGTCACGGCAAAGGTTTGTGATTGATATTTTTAATTAGGGCGGCCTACGAGAGCGCAGCACTCTGACCTCACTGCAGCTGACTCTCCGTTTGAGCCCGTGCTATTAGAGGGTGCAGACAGGTATGCAAAACCCGGCATGCGACCTCTTTCTGTCACAGTACGTTAAACCCTTCCCTCCTCAAACCCAAGAGATTTTGCGGTGAAAGGCATTTTCCATAACAGCCAGAGCAAGCCATGACTATCTACATATGCTGTTAAAGAGTCCCTTGCTTCCAACATTTGACAAGAACAATTAGTTTTGCATCTAGAAAGGAGAGAGCTGAACTGTTCTGCATGACTTTGTCATGCCTAAATCTCCTGACACTCCACCCTCCCCAGCTCAGTATCCCTCTGAGTAAAGCAGGGAGAGCACTCTAGGAGGTGTTGTTATAATTAGAGTGATTTTAATGGGGTGGGGGGATGCTGTGAGTTGCCAAGGATTTCCGTGTAATATCGGGGAGAATGCACTGTGAAAGAGAGCCTCACAATGCGCGGATTTTTCCTGTATTATTCTCACCTAATGTTTACCCACATAGACTTATTAAAAGCAGCAACACATTTTTTAGCCCAGCCTCACGAAGTCATGAATGAAAGACTACGAGGGCTGTAAATACAAGCAAACTCTGCATTCACAGCAGAAGCAGCCTGAGTTTGACTTTTTTCCAGATTCCAGATACAGGTTTCTCTTCACTGCCTTTTCAGAACAGAGAGGGTTAGTGGGGGAACCCACTTGATCGCCCTGTGTTTTTTTTCTCTAGCCTGACCCTGCAAGTCCCTCCAATATGTGTGTGCCTCCACATGTGCTCACAGTGACTTCAGTGAGCAACCCCGTGGGAGGGAAGCGTGGGTGTTTGCAAGACTGGCTGCTTTGCTCTTCCTCTGCCCTCTTCTGCTGCAACCATCTCATCTGCTTCCACCGTGAGCCTCCCGAGCGCTGGATCTGCCTCGTTGTCTGGGGCTTGCAAACGCTGGGGACACTGTTGGCACTTTGCTAAGACAAACTACAAACAGGTATGATAAATGACTGAGGTAGTTTCACATCAATCTTTCCATAATAGCACACACATCGCTACATGAAGAAAGGCCTCTCTTGCTACTTAGGGCTGCTTCTCAGGAAATGTCAGAGTAACTTGGCACAACATCTGTGCTAAGGATCCAGCAGTCTCGTACAGGCTTGATCTTGCTGTGGAATTTAAATAGCTGGTTTGTCTAAGTAAGAATGACAAGGCTGGGCAACTGTGCTTTTGCTTTGATGGGATGTTATCCTAGATAAAGGATCAGACAAGCTTCCACTGTCTTGGCAGGAGCGAAGCAGCAAAATCTAACAGATTTATACTCCCTCAGTAATCTCTCTCTCTTCCCACACTGTTGACAGCAATAAAGACAGCTAATCGTTATGAACTATGGTTGGAACGGCCTTTAAACAAGCAAGTGAGCTCCAGAGACTCACTGTCAAGTGATTATGCTCTAATCCAGTGTACCCAATTTAACAGGCATCAGTGGAGACCAACATTGCAAGCCTGCAGTAAATGATTATTTTATGTCAGCGTTAAAGAAATGAATTGAACGTACATGGTAGTAGCTCTCTATCTGCAGTTTCTGTACAAATAGGGTAAGGGTAGAAAAGATGTCCTTTTTCCAGGGGATAGGGGATCATTCTGAAAGCTGAAAAGAAAAACAACATAGAATATAAGTTACTGTGAGGGTGGCAGCTATTGGAAACACTTAACCGTATTTACACTTTTGAAAAAGACACTTAGGCAAAGCACTAATATCAGAATATTTAGTTGTAAATGGTTAGGATGTAAGATACGTAATTAAACACCAAAATCCAAATCTACACTTTAATCTAGAAAGTGCTTATGTTTACATTTATTCTTGGGAATAGGTTCACAAGTGTCAAGTGAGAGCCCTTTACAGGCGCATACAGAAATGCCGGAGCTCAGTCCACTTACATCAGGTCGTCAAGTTTGCACTTTTTGCCTTAGACTTTTAGGCTGAAGAATTTTTAGTTTTCACGAAAACAAAAGCTACATCTGATGTTATAGGTGTAGCCTAAAAATATGACCAGCCCAGCTTGTATATTTGGGCCAATGCTTGTAAACTGCATTGAACATTATGGAAATTTTACATGGAGAAAGATACTAAGCCCAGTGAATCACCCTTCTCACTCCAGCACTCCAGGTAACATTGTGTGAGTCAGCACAAAGAACTAGTTCTCCAACACAGTCGTGTTTTCGTTTTATATTTGGCAATCAAAGATTAATAATGAGTTATTAAAACCAGGTTCCTGTAATGCATTCTTTGAAAATGCAGCAGATCAAGTCAGGTTTCTGATATAAATCTTCAGGTCATGGATTAAATAATAGGTAATCTTATGCATTTTTTTCCAAATATATGTAATATTTAAATTGAAAATAATAACAGAGAGGGAGGGAAATGGATTACTGCATCTGGGCTCTGATGATGTCATAGGCCATCTGAGTTATGCTTCTATGGTTTATGGAAACATCAGAATACCTGACTGAATTATAGCTTTGCAATCAATGCATCGTTTTCCATTATCCTATATATTATTCTCCCTGTTAAAATGTCATCAACATGTTATCCTCACTATTTCTATGAACATCAGTCACTGAAGCAATATTTTCCTTAACAGATGTCCTAGAAACGCTGTATACTTTAAATATTGGGTACAGACCACCCCCACATGACAATACTTTATTATCTTCTGCTCACAAGGCAATTGAGGAATTGTTTTAAAAAACACTATTCAAACACAATTCTCAATTATACACATTGCTAACACAGCAGTCTTGTGCCATTATATGAGTTTATTTTTAATTTCTATTTTTAAAGCAATAAAGAAAGCAGAAATCTTCCAAGTAGAACAAAAATATGGCAGTGTTCAGCTAACACAGGGTATTCTCATAATTCATTACTATTTTAAAGCAAAAACATTACGTATTTAAACTGAGTATGTGGAATGCTGCTATCTGCACTACAGGTGTACTGTTCTAAGGTAAACTGTCTTTTCAAAGTGTATATAAATCACTATGACCTCTGCATAAGGGAAGAACCTCTTTTGGAGTCTGTTGAGGTAAATGTTATCAATTTTTTTCACAGGCAGTAGTAATTTCTTAAACTGAGATAGAAATAATAAAACATTCTATGCCTTGGATCTTCAGAAATGAAAGATTGATAGTTCTAAGTGCTTATGTGAAGAAAAACTACCAATGTTAGTTTCCCATAATGATTTTTATACAAGGCAATGTATTATATTATTGAAATCATCCAAGACCTTCCGTAAAAGAACCTAGAAACCTCAGTCCATCATATAGAGGAAAATATCCAGCACATTCCAGCATATATAGGAAATATTCCAGTATGATCTTCTTTAAAGGCATAACAAGTTCTCTATCAGGAAACAATGAACTGGAACCTGAACCACAAGAACAGTATCTATGAGAAATGTATTTTGAAGAATGTTATTTTCTCAAGATTGTCTTAACATATGGTTTATAAGCATGTCTCTTGTATATAGATAGCACAAAATACCATGCTTCCTACTTGCAAGATGCTTTATGGATATTTGATTGGTTATATTCTGCGTATGTTTTTACTGGTAGCACTGTCATGCTCATGGTTCTGAGCGCTAGGCCTAACACCATCCATCTGCCTCTTTATTCCCAGGTATAGGAATGCAGGAGCTTGACCCATAAGGACTAGAGAGGTTAGCAATGCCTTCCTGCTGGGACCTGATCATTTGCTGAAGGGACCAGGGAATATAAACGTCTGTAGGCCGCAGTCTCTGAAGTGTCCAGTCAGAAATCCTCCTCCTCCTCCTCTCTTCTGCAGACTAGAGTCAGTCTGAAGCAGTGAACATCTCATACTGCTGTCATCATAAAGTTGAGGAAACAGTCTGTGTTTTCCACTGGTTTCCTTCTAGTGCTATTTTCTCACCTCAGAGTCCATTCAAAGGTTTTAGTTAAGTGCACAGAGCAACTGATTTCACAAAACTGATTCACAAGCACTGTGCAGATGTCTCGATCCAAACTAGTTTTCTAAAGCAGGTCAGAGGAACCAGTTCCTATTGCCCTCTATTGACTATAATGGAGTCTATTGAAATAAAATGCAAACTGCACACTAAGCAAGAGGGCTACTGCTGTAAAGATATGTTTGTAGTCATTCTTAAAAAAATAAGTTTCTCTACTAGAAGATGACAGGTCACAGCGACGCTTCTGCTCGCCTTCTGGTCTGCAATCTTTCTCCAGGGCTCGGAAGATCAGAGAATACAAGTGGCTTCTCTTCCTTCTTACCTGGTACTTTAGCAGGATATTTATCAGCTGCTTGGAAGACCGAGCGAAAACAAGATACAAAGTGATCGCCCAGGATGATCCTTAGATCAGGCATGGCTCAGGGAGCCAAGAAAACAGAAATCTTGTTCTGATGCTAACTAGAGAAATTTCATGGAGTTGTTTTATCTCTACAAGCCTCAGTTAGATGCTCCCCGATAAAGGTATAGCAGTATTTCTTAGGGCTGCCATTAGGCCTAATGAAATGCCTATACTTATTAAGAGATTGGAAATTACTACAGCAATGCTCAGGTCAGTACTCAGCAAAAAGGCATCAGAGCTTTCAGACCCCTGTTTGTTCCCTAAGACACAGTCATGTCGTTGCCAGGGACACTATCTGCCAGCCTTCAAGGACCCTCCACTTCCTAAAGTTTAGTAAAGCTACCTGGGCTTCAAAACTTCTGCAACATTAAATCCCTCTTCTTCATAGTGCCCCCAAAAGCCAAGTTCAAGGTCAGTAATTTAAGCCTTGTATAATCAGCAACAAACCAAGTGTTTGTAACAAAAGTGTGTGTGGAGGGATGTTCAATGCTCATTATTTCAAAATCACTAACACAAGTTTCTCCTTCAGACTTGGCTTAATACTAGTATTTACACAGACAGGCAACCTCTTCTGTCTCACCCTAAATCACAGTAAGATAAATATTCTATAAAAGCCCTGAAAGGGACAGTTAGGGTGCTGCTTTTATAAAACAAATAAAAAAGTGGTTGAACAGATTGTGCCGAATAGTACACCAGTTCATGTTTGTGTAGGTGCTCTTGTGCCTCACCCTTACAGCGTTAGCTGATCTTGTGTTACAGAAAGCAGGGCAGGTAGCAGAGTTCACCACTCAACCCCGTGCTGGTGAGAGGTACCCTAACATTTTCATCTTCATGCGAATGATGGGAAACATATGATACAATATTAGAAATTAAGGTAGTGATGAACAAGCACAGCAGACTCTTTCAAACTTGGCTGTGCTTGAAACTACGGACTTTCCCTACAAAGCAACTGGATCCAACCTTACAGAGCAACATTTCACATTGCGTCACTTGGGCTCCTGACTTGTGCCATGAACTGGGCTTTGACTGAGAGAAACAAGAGAGAGCAGGAAACAACCAACATTCCAGTTTGATGATGGTCACTATTTTTATAACCCCACTTTTCTCAATTGTTGAATACAATTTTGGAAAAACTCTAAGTGTTTCAGAGTTAAAAAAATACCACAAGGACATTTCTGCATAAATTCTTTTAGCGACTGCCTTAATTAGGAGTGACCTTATTCTCCTCGGAAGCATTCACGATGTACCCCCAAGTGATTTCTTACTGAAATACAGTACTTAATGCTGCCCAATTCCCACAAGGTTGGAATTGAATAGTATACATACGCACGTATTAACTTCCCATATACAAACTGCTAAAGGGAGACCTGTGGATATTTCAAGCACACTAACAGTATACTAAATTACAAGTACAAAAATA
Organism: Tinamus guttatus; assembly: GCF_059628265.1. Lineage (NCBI taxonomy): Eukaryota > Metazoa > Chordata > Aves > Tinamiformes > Tinamidae > Tinamus > Tinamus guttatus. The sequence goes on along the minus strand of NW_028288552.1, from coordinate 919,328 downwards.
CCTGGAAAGAAAATGAGACCAACTGACCACATATTGTAGACTGCTGGTAAGAACTGGAATTTAGTTAAATTTACTTAAATTTATTTCCTCTGCCATTTTTCAACTGAGTTTAACTTGGACAGAGTTGGGCAGAAATGTTAAGGAAACTTTTTGCAAGTAAAGGACATAAGAGCAATATCAGTAGTTTGACACATCCATAAAGAATTACCCACACTGAGATATGGACTGAAAGTTCAGATTACTGAGCTAAATCCTGGTGAGCCTATTCAAATACACAGTTGCCTTCATATGTGAGGAAAATCTGAACAAAATGCCTGGGGCCTGGTGCACTGTTCATCTCTCTCTGAAATCACTGTGCAAAACAAACTATGGATTTTTATTTAGGGGCAATGCAGCGATCGTCCCTTACACCTTCACAGGCCTACATACAAATATGAATTAATAAAGGACACATGCAAATGGCTGTGAAAGTAACACAGACAGGAATCATTATTAAAATAATTACCGATAGGGCAATGGCCTAAAGTTGCATTATGGGAGGTTCAGGTTAGATATTATGAAAAATTTCTACATAGAAAGAGTGGTGAAGCATTGGAACAGGCTGCCCAGGGAAATGGTGGAGTCACCGCCCCTGGCAGTGCTTAAGAAACTTGTAGATGAGGCGCTTAGGGACATGGTTTAGCAGTCAGGGTGCTGAAGGGTTGGACTTGACCTTGGAAGTCTTTTCCAACCATACTTATTCTATGATTCTATGAATGTAGTTAGATGGGGATGCCATACACTGTCTTCAGGCACAGAAGACTAGATACCCAGTTTGATAGTGAGACTGCAGGCCAGCTGGGGTCTGCCAAAAACTAATCTGTAAATGGGCCCTTGAGAATTTCCCAGCCTGACAAAGCAAAAGATATATTCGGGATTCCTTGCAAATTACTGCTCCATAATGACGGGATAACGAGGCCTTATGCTAAAGGACTTTTACAAGCATCTGGAAGAGAAGAAATACTACAGAAAGGCAAAGCACTGAAATAAGCCACTGGTAAGAAGCTATGAGAAAGCAAATAATAGCCTGGGAAAACCTAGAGGAAAAGAACATGCGGGTAGAATGGAACAAAACAATGGAGCAGAGCAAATCCTCCATGGCAATGGCATGGGCTACTGAGCAGGACATTCAGTACACCTAGGAAAAACAGCCATTGCTTCTTCTGGATGCCCACGCTGCCAATTAGGCAAGTTCAGCCATTTAACACAGTGACTGGCACAGTAAGCCAAGGGACTTTCACAAATAAGTGCATTTCTGTAGGAAATACTGTGCTCACCGACTTTATCTTTCCTAACAAGCTTAAATGGCAACAGCAAATGTATAAAAAATATAAAATACAGTATAAAATACTTCAAAAAAGTGGTAGAAAAAATGAACAAATGAGAAAGGTGAAGGAGAGCAGAAGAAAGCAGAGCTGAAAGAAAGGGAGCTGGATACTGATTAGAGAAATAAAAATATGTGCAGGCCACAATGGCTGGTTCTAAATGCTACTCCTTAATTTCCAGGAACTTGAACAATTTAGGAACAAAGTTAGGTCAGGTCACTCAGGGCCAGGGATGGAGGTCCTACAAACTCATGGCAAGTTGTTCCAGTGCCACTCATTGTGAAAACTGCTTTTTCTTATGCCTAGAAGGAATTTCTCTTTTGAACTTGCATCTGTTGCCCCTTTTCCTTCCACTGTGCACTTCGGAGGAGAGTCTGACTTCTTCTATGCAATCTCCCTACCAGGTGACTGAAGACAACAACTGTACCCCCTCTCCCTCCCTCCTGAAAGTCCTACCAGAAGAGAAGAATGGTTGAACAAGGTCAGCTCTCTCAGCCTCTTCTCACATACCACATATTCCAATCCTTAAGCATCCTAGCAGTTGTCTGTTGGACTTACTCCAGTTTATGAATAAAAATATCTTAAAAACATGTTTTGGTATATGATTTTAACTACATGTTAGTATTTATCTGCTTTCTAGGCACTTTTATAGTTTCCAATAACAAAGCATTCAAATAATGACAAGCAAAACTCTGCAATTCTGCCACGAGGGAGGTAAACTATTATCCTTTCATTCATGAGTAAGAAACAGAACACAAAGAAGATGCGAAATATTGTTCAATATCATGCTAGAAAACAGAACTCGGAACTTTGTAACTTTTTTTCCCATGAAATGAAGCCTGTAGTTTTGGTTTGCATTTCAAATATTTCACTACTAATGAGGGTATAGCTGACACCAAAACCTACTATTTTCTTGTGACATTCAGTGGAAATACACGATTAGCTCATTTGCAAGAAAGAGAATTACTTACTGCCTTCCCATGTACAGTGTAAGAGATTCAATGCCCCCTCTACTCTTTTCCAGTGTTGAAGGTGAAAGAAAGCATATGCTATTGCTTCACTGTCCCCTCTCTTCAGAATATGTTCAGGGGGCAGAATTAAGCTTTTCATTTCTAGTAGATACTGCAATAAAAAGAGCAAAAGATAATTATTTCAGAGGTAATAAAAAAATACAAAAAAAAGCTGCCTGCAATTCCATAATGCATACTGAAAGAAAGCTCTATGTCCCTGAAGTGCTTTCATTCTTAAGTGTTTCATCAAATGTGTAACATCATTAGCTGCACTTGAAGATAATTACTGAATTATTCCCAAAGACTAAGATATGCTGGCAGATGGTTAATGCTGTGCTCTTCAGCTGTACTAGAAGCACCAGGGAGAATTTCAAAATGAGATGTCTCTCTTGTCAAAGGGAAAGAAAAAAAAAAGGCTCAAAGCAGAAAGGAGAATCTAATTACAAGAGCTTTTTAATTAAAACTGTTTAAAACAAAACGAAGAAGGCGTTATGCAGCTTGATGCATATAGTCTTCCTATAAGAAAATATGCACACAGGTCACTTTACTGCAATACTATCAATTACTTACTAGGTATATAAGCATGCCAAGCCTGGCAGGCATCAAAATAGCTGCCACTGAGGTGTTTGTTTTGGGTTTTTTTAGAAGTTTTGCTACTTCTTAGCAAATGTTTTGTGTCCCATGCAACACCTAATTTTCAGAAAAAAAAATGTGATGTTTAAATTAACTTTTCAATAGTATGGAAATAGTATGAAAATGATAAGGACTACAGGCTAGGCCCCCAAGCAGTTCTCCCAGTAAGACACCCTCCATAGCAGAAGGCGAGTAAAAGCTCACTACTTGCTACAGCAGAAGACAGAGATCCTGAGCATCATCCAAGCAAGGGATCTCTCTTCGGTTTCCACACCGTGAGCTACACTGCTACCAATTCAACAAAAGTTCGTTACCTTATCACTGGTGTTACTTCATTTCAGTTTGTGCAGGGAAAAGATACAGACTTCCTTTTTGACATGCTTTGCAGGGAAAAGGAGGACAGAGAAATCACAGGCTGCTGAACCCATTGCTATTTGTTAGCTTTCCTTCACAAAGGGTAACATCTCCCACTTGCGCACTGACTTCCCTTCAACAGGATACAGAAAGGGTGCCTTTTTCTAGGATATCCAAGAGTAAATGTTCTCTCTGCTAAACAACTTAATGCAACAAGTAACAACAGGTTGACTATAACACAAGGACAATTTTGCCGGTTTGTGTTGGATAATTACAAGGGAGTGATTGCCGTGTCAGAAAGGAAGACTTTACATATAAGGGAGGATGATAAGATGTTTTTTTTAGCCACCGCGACAAAGGATAAGGCCCCAAAGCTGCCTGTATAGAAACCTACAATATTTAGTGACAGGCTGTTTGGAAGATTTAAAATGGAGTAAAGATGATAAAAGCACTGCAGGTCTTATAGAGGATGAGTTCTGTCATTAACCAATTTAAAGAAGACATGAAGGAAGTTCAGGTCAATCACCAGCCGAAAGACAGCAAGAACACTGTGCCTACCCACTGCTTTTGCTCTGGGCCCAAAGAACAAGGGCTGGAGAATCTAAGGACTGACAAGGTAGGCACTCACTAGAAGGCAACCTCACATCAAAGATGAAACAAGACTGTGGATGGCATTACCCTCCTCGCAGCTCCTGATGGATGCAGTTTTATGACTGCGAGGGAGGCTTACACACTGCTTCAGTGGTGCAAAGGACAGGAGAAAGCTGAAGTGGGAACGAGTCCAAGTTAATAAGGAAGAAGATGAGTAAAAAGAGGAGAACAAATAAACACATTTCAGCGAGGGAAGGAAGAGGACAGAGAACAATGAGAATTAAGTAACAAGGTACCATGAAGGGCACCTTGAAGTTTTTTCAGCCCTTTTTTGCTTACATTTTGCCTGAAGAAGCCTGGAAGGAGCTAGATAATCAGAGAAATAATTTGAAGAAACCAAGCTCAAAGCAGAAAACCAGCAACACTGGGCAACTGATAAGTAAATCAAAGAGGAAGGAGAAATCACACATATTTCTGATGCATATAACAGTATAAAAGGAAGGAAAGCTGAATTAGTAGCATGAATGCTCTGTGTGCAATATTTTCTCTATATTTTCTCTAACAGGTTTCAGAAACATCAGTTAGAGCTGTAGAGAAAAAGGATTAATGGAAGGAGCTACAATTTATTTGGCAGGGCAATATAAGGAGGAATTAAAATGGATGGAATCAAGAGCTGACAAGATGGAGGGAACAGCCAATTTTACAGAGAAATAAGGGAATATACCTGCATGAGCTGCAGGTCACTATTGTATTAATTCAGAATATAACTCTTATCTATGTATTTTTTGAAAAGGGGCGAAGATAAGTTCTCAATAATTCTATTAAAGGAGAAAAAAAACCCCAAATATTTTAAGGAAAAAAAAACAGTTAAGAATGTCCCATTTCTAGGAGTATTAAGACAAAAATGTGTTATATGTACTTATGTATTCCTTGTTTCCTGCTAATAATTAAAAAGAAATCAAGCGGAAATATCTAACAGTAGGATATATCTTGACATTTGCAAAAATAAATCTTAGTCCTCTCTTGTTTGTGATGATATCTACAACTACTTTTTCAGTCTCCATTTTTCTCAGTTTCAGGAATAAAAAGGTATTTGTAAAAGTTCCTCAAATAAAGACACTCTTCCCTTACTACTCTATCACATCTACTTTCCCAACAAAACTGGTTCTCTAATCTGGTGTGGTGATATTCAAGAAGGCCACACAAAGGCAACAGATGGGCTCGAGTCCCATTTAGGCCTCATAACAGTCTTTGTTCTCTTCTTCTTCATTTCTTCATTGTTCACTACTGGGCCTAGAGCTGCCAGCCAGTTTATTCTGAAGGCACTGCCAGTGGGAACGCTAATTTCACCCAGGCCTGCAGAGTCCCTGCCTGGAACGCTCTGCATGGCTCTCACCATGCACGCTCGGGAACAAAAAGATCACATTGCACAAGTACAGAAAACAGCTAATCAAAGAAACAGGGAGCCTGCTCTGTGGCAGGATGCTTGAGGGCCTCCATTTGTTTAAGATTTCTAAGCCCTAGTAATGTTTACCAAAAGGTACCTACACCTAGACAGTGCTTGATGATTATAATATGGAAAGAGAGACACGGCTGTCCATGAAAATTAGGCTTGTCTTGATATCACAGAGTATAATACCCACCCTTGTGCTGCTGTACATTCAAAGAGCCTGCAATGGCCCTTGGAGCTAGTCCCTCTTGGAGATTTGGCTGCAAGGCTTGGGGCCAGCTAGAGGCAGCGCAGCCAAGGTGTCTCCCTTGCTTTGGTTCCGGGGGGACTGGCTCAACAGACAGTGCTGGACCTGCTCAGAGGTGGATGACCCCTGCTCAGGGGAGCTTTTTTAAGATGAGATTCCACTGCGGGGGACCTGCCTCAAGGTCCAGCCCTGCTGCTGTGCAGCTGGTCTGTGCCCAGTCATGGGCCTCCTGATCCCCGACCTGTGGGCTGACTTCATAGTCTGACCTCAGCCCTCACACTGACCCACAAGCTCATTTCTCAGCCTGGCCTCTGCCCTGGCCTGCTTGTCTCACTCGGTAGCAGTGGTACAAGCCCTTCTTGACAAGGTCCCTACTATACCAGCTGAGAGGCCCCCTCCACGAAGCCACTGGCCCATGCGCTGTCTTGACAGAAAGCACTTCATGCTGCAGATGGTCAAAATGGCTTCTGGTCAATATGAAGTTTACAGCTGGATAAAGAATGGACATTCTCTTTTACAGTCACTCAGGGATTTCAAACCTTGGAGATGCACCCCAAATTGGGAGGAAGCTAAAGGTGGTCTGAGGGGCCGGTGCCACGTCTTCTAGGTGTCCCTGCCTGAGAAGGGGGATTGGACTAGATGATCTTTAGAGGTCCCTTCCAACCTTAACTATTCTGTGATTCTGTGATTCAGTCCAAGTTAGGCCCCCAACCAGAAGTGACGGGTTTCTCCATAACATGGAATGACTGCTGTCTATCCAGCTCCAGGAGGGAGCGGGAACACTGGAAGCTTTGTGAACTCTACACAGTTGTCTTGAAGCAACTGTCTCTGGTAGCCTACATCCAAGAAGTCCAAGGACATCAGGCATACAAAATCCGTATGGACCATATGGATTCAAGGACCAGAGAGTATTCAAGGCCGAGTCTAGTTGGAGGCCTGTAGCTAGCGGGGTACCCCAGGGGTCAGTCCTTGGCCCAGTCCTGTTCAATTTATTCATCAATGACCTGGATAAAGGCACGGAGCGTTCCCTCAGCAAGTTTGTTAATGACACAAAACTGGAAGGAGTAGCCGATACCCCAGAGGGCTGTGCTGCCATCCAGAGGGACCTGGACAGACTGGACAAATGGGCGGTGAAAAACCTCATGAAATTCAACAAGGCCAAGTGCAAGGTTCTGCACCTGGGAAGGAATAACCCCAGACACCAGTACCGGCTGGGGACTGACCTTCTCTGCAGAGAAGGACCTGGGCATCATGGTGGATGACAAGCTGAGCATGAGGGAGCAGTGTGTCCTCGTGGCCAAGAAGGCCAATGGGATCCTGGGCTGCGTTAAGAAGAGCATCTCCAGCAGGTCGAGGTGATCCTCTACTCAGCCCTGGTGAGGCCACATGTGGAGTATTGTGTCCAGTTCTGGGCTCCACAGTACAAGAGGGATGTGGAGCTGCTAGAGAGAGCCCAGTGCAGGGCTAAGAGAATGATCAGAAGCCTGGAACATCTGCCCTATGAGGAAAGACTGAGGGAGCTGGGCCTGTTCAGCCTGGAGAAGAGAAGGCTGAGAGGGGATCTGATCAGTGTCTATAAGTACCTCAAGGGAGGCAGTGAGGAGGATGGTGCTGGACTCTTTTCAGTGGTGGCCACTGACAGAACTGGAGGTAATGGCCACAAACTGAAGCATCAAAAGTTCCACAGGAACTTAATGAATTTTTTTTTAACAGTGAGGGTGACAGAGCACTGGAACAGACCGCCCAGAGAGGTGGTGGAGTCTCCTTCTCTGGAGATCTTCAAAACCCTCTTGGATGCAGTCTTGTGCCACGTGCTCTAGGTGACCCTGCGTCTGCAGGGGGGTTGGACTAGATGACCTCTAGAGGTCCCTTCCAACCTTAAGCATTCTGTGATTCTGTGATTCCCACCTAGGGTCACGAAGAAGGTTATTATGGAGACGAATGGCCAGAATAGCTGTAAGCAGCATAGGCTACTGACATGGGATGCTTGACAGGCAAGGCTGCAATTTGCTGCCTTTCTGGAAGATTTTTACTTATATCAACATTTCCCCTGAAACACTTTGGATGGAATAAACAGGTGAGAATCTGACTTGGGCCCAACAGTCCTGGCATCTATCACAACTGTGTTGACTCATGCACAGCCACATTATCACAGGAACAGAGCTGTAAGGAGAAACGCAGGATAATAATTTCAGAGCCCCTAAAAGCCCTCCCTGCATATGCTAAGTGTGACTGACTGACAGCTTAGCAGTTTGGACAGGCTGCAACATGGCTTGCACAGGAGAGCACGGGACTAACCCAGACACACAGGACTTTCTCCCTACAAGACGTCCACTCACTGCTTTAAAGCAGAGGAAAGTGAATCATTCGCAAAAGAGGGCAAACAAGTTGTCTGCCACTTGGCAAAATAATGTGTTATCTTTAGCAAAGGCATTAGAAATGGCAACATTATCATCTGGAACCATCATTTTAATTGAAAAAGGAATCAGTTCAGAGAAGAAAACCTAGAAGAACAACCTAGTCTTGATCAGCTTATGAGAAAACATTAAAGTTCTCCAATGATTTTTGTCTTCAAGACATGGTTTTACGAGCCTTTGTCTACTGCATTCTTTTGGATTTGGATTTTTGTGGTTGTCTTTTTGGTTTTCTGGACTCTCATTCCTCATCTCAGACATTTCCCTCTCAAAAAATTACCTTTTAGTAATTAAAAAAATACAAAAAAGGCAACAGCATTTTTCAGGTGTTTCCACAAAATGCTTTTGAGCCTGTTACCTGACACTGTAGTAAGAAAAATATGAACAAATGTATGAACGGCTATAGCCATTCTGTACACCTATAGGAATACACTTTTTAGTAAGTGTTTGGAGGGTGGTGGAAAAGTAGTGGAAACTATTTGCATTATTAGAATGCCAGTAGATGCAAACGGAACCTATTTTGTTAGGTGCTGTGCAAACATTTCCTGGTACACATGAAGTGCAGCACAGTGGAGCTTATATTTCTCTTATTTCCTTGAACTGATTGAAAACACGTAATTTATTTTATTGTATTGACAGCACTCTGGACACTAATTCTCCTCTGCTGGGAGCACTTTTAACATTCCCTATGCAATGTGCTACTTCAGTGCCTTTTTATAAAATATATCAACCTATCTGAGAAAGGTTTCCTTCCTTTCCTCAAAAGTGCAATTTGCCTCTGAAATTACAGCTCAGGCTGCAAATAAGCAAATAGTCACTCCTGCACCTGGAGCACCCCTCCAGACAAGAATATGAGAATTTTACACTATTTCAACAGGAACTCTCCTTCTCCCAGTGGACTGAACAGCACAAGTTAAAAACTTGGGATACCACATACACGAAGAAGGCACTTTTAGGTTACTTCACAAATTCTTGTTGAGTTGATGGTAATTTAGAAGTTTCATCATTTTGACAGAGAAACAACAAACAAATCTATGTCTCAGTGAACAGTTAAAAGCTCTCAAATATGTCTGGAATAGTTTCTCCATAATACCATCGTGTGTGCAGAAGAGATTCATTTCCCATCTGGTATATGAATTTGTTTGCATTATTTGTTTCTATTAGCAACTACAATTTACTAGAAACCACGCAAGCATTCGGATACAGCTCTACTCCCAAGAAATTAAAAGGAAGAAGAAAGGAAAGAAATGAGAAGGGATGAAAGCGAAAACAGGTAAAGAAAATACAAGCATTTAACTTAACAGTTGGTTGCATCCTTTAAAGAAACAGGATACATCCAAATCTGGGACTTGAAGAATATCAACATTGAAGTGGTCTGCCCCTAGACTTCAGCAGGTAGTCTCATTAGATCATCTCAAGCCCAGCTTGCAGAGCAAGCCCGTACAGCTATGTGCACCGTGCACTTCTGCGTTGCTTTTAACAATTAGATATATGGGCCTACATCTGTTTTCTCTCCCCTTTCACTTTACTGAATAGCTAAGGTCTTACAAACGACACAGGAGACAGGGCTTTTCAGGAGGAGTTTGAATGCAGGGAGGGAGCCTTGCAAATCAGTTTAGAAAGGGTGTTCCACAGTCAAGGAACATCCCAGAAACAGCTGTAGTATTTTATCAGCATTAGCTTGGGATAGCTGCATTACATATAAACTCCAAACACAACATATAATATTGATAGAGTCTTGCATTTTTTTCTTCCATAAACCTCATGAATTTATATACTCTCCATGACCTAGAAGGTACTGCACTCTTTTCTATATACACCCTTCTAGAATGATATTGGTATCCCAACTGCTTCAGTGATAGTTGTCAGAAATTGGCAATTTGTTTTTTAAACTCCTGAATTTCTGAGCAGCATGTTGTGGGACAGTGTCAGCAAGCTTCCTTGGGATCAACATGCTACAGTGCATGAAACTGCACTAAAACAAAGACAGACTATTCTCTAGAATCTCATTTAAACTGAGATTTTGAATAAAACTCAGCCACTTTACATGTTCACACCATAAAGAACATCAGTTTGATTTTTCATCCTATTAGTATACTTCCAGTTTTCTCTTCAATACTGTGGTTCCCTATTTTCAATCCTTCTCCTAGGAACTTTGCAAATGCTTTAAATAATTTGTCATCTTTATAATCTTTTTCCTCAGTGTGAAGAAGAGACACAGTGTTTAAATTCTAAGTAAGCTTTGAAGAACTATCATCAGTTTTGTGGTATTGTTAGATTTTTTTGTGATTCTGCTTGCTAGAACTTAAATCCATTTGAGAACAAATTGGATATGACTTCAAATATAATTGACCTGGAAATTGAGGTGTAATATCTATACTCTGCATAAAATTATAACCACAAATACATAATTGCCCCCTTAATATCCTTTGGCTATTAGAGGAAAGAACATGAGTCAGAAAATTAGCAATGCTCTCTATTAATCTGTGTTAGGCTACACTACTTTGTTTTGATATTAAAACTCCCCGAATCTGCTTCCTTTTCTACTTCATTATACTGATAATTGATATATCTCATAAAGGTTTTCAATTTAAAAAGTATTCTGAAAAACTGAGGGGAATCAACCACTTATGTGAACTGGACTGAAAAGGTCAGGAACTTACACATGGCAGAGGACTGGAGTTTCTTTAAATCAAAAGTTAAAACAATGACATGGAATTTGCATTTCACAGATGGGGCTATCTGTCAGAAAGGGAGATTCAGCCTTTTATTTAACAGTCACTGAAACAGAAATTGGGGAGCAAGCAGAGGATCATGAGAGATGGATAAAAAGACTGATCTGCAAGCAAAGCAGCATCTTTGAGCTCTGAGAGCGCAGAAGTTAACAGATAACTGCAGCTTAAAATAAATTAGATGTTGCAAAGGAAATAAAGGCCGATAAATATAAACAGAAAACAGAACAAGGGAAAAGGTGAAGACTTAGTCTCAGTTTCTTGATAATGTTGAACATGGGGACAACTAACTCAGGACAGTGAAAGAACTAGTCCTGGAAATAGCTAGGTTGGCACTAATGACTGAAAACAAAAATCTGGTTGGACTAGATATCTCCAGAGGTCCCTTCCAACCTCAACCATTGTGATTCTGTGCCAATGAAGTGATCCTGTACTGAGTAAAAGCTTATGTAATCAGGAGAGACACAATGTGTATTAATACAGACTCATTAGTGTGTAAACTATTAGAAAAGCTGTTGAAGGAGAGAATGATCAAAAGCATGCAGGTAAGTGAGGAAAATAGAACAGGACAGCTCATGCCAGGTAAAACTGATACCTTTGCTTTGCAAGATCATCCCCCACTTCTTTTTTTTCTTTTTACTTTTCTTTTTCTTTGGATTTAAAGACAGAAAGGATATAGTACTCTGTGTGGTCTTCAGTAGAAAGTTTGGATAGTTCCACCCAGAGCAGATAGAGAGGTAAACAGGCAGCCAGCAAGAAGAGAAGTATCAGTGATTGCACTGGGACAGGAACCCATGGGGATGGAGAACCAAACTGTGTTCAGTATCTTCTAACAGCTTGGTGCAAGAGTAGAGATGAGCTAAAGCTAAACGTTGTTGTCTACAACTCAACCATTTATTTGAAAATGGTTGCTCCTTTCCCAGTTATTGCAGAGAGAAGCACCTTGAAAGGAAAGTCTGTATAGAGGAGATGTCTAAGATAATTCCCTTTTTCTTCTGTACAGTTTTCTTTCCGCCCAACTTTCAGATAGTGAAACCACACTATTTAGTGGCTGGCATAAGAGGTATATTTTAGAGAGAAAATTAATTCCGGATACACATGGGGAAGAATTTTCTGCCACACATATGTACACATGGATAACGCATTTTTTTTTTCTTTTGGACCCACACTTGGTGTTCAAATGCAAGTGCTGTGCACAGACCCTGTTTAACAAATCTCAGCCTTCTGCCTCCCAGGGCAGGCTGCTGGCTTTCACAGTGCAATACTGGATCCCACATTAGATTTGGGGGCTGAGATACAGAGGCAGATCTCCAAGGGTGAAAAAGCATCTGCCCTTAATTTGTCTTTCTTGCAATAATGAGTAACAAGTGAGAAAATAATAGAATAGATTAGCCTTTAGTAGCCAGCCAGGAGGCAAGATTCTTATTGCTGTGATATTTATCTAGGGAAGGGGATTAGAGAATTAGAGCATATATCTTCTTTCATACTGAACTTTGTAGTTGCAGCGATTCTTCATCCATGAGCTTTAAGTTTTCAGAGCTTAATGACAGGGTGCTGCATAAGGAATTACTAATGCAATTTATATGAAGCATACCAGAGACTCCAAACTTAGGTTCTTCTGTGTAACATGTTGAAAAGACATTCTTATGCATGATCTTCAAAAACAAAGAAAATATGCTATTTTAAACTAGCTCTTTTATGGCTGTTGTGTGAAGAACAATCTGTCTCTATGTAGACTTCTATCCTTTAACATAGCATCTGGTGGTGCCTACTGCCCCAATCCAGCATATAATTGTTGCTCACAAGAGAAAACTAACTTCACCTAAATTTTCATGGTCCACAGTAAAAGACACTTAATGCGACACCCCAAATGAAAAAAAACACTCCCCATTGTTTGCTCCCATTTCCATAACAGCAGCTTGTTAATCTAACACAAAAACCAGGAGTCAGGTCCCCAGCAGTGCAGACCTGCAACAACAATATTTTCTTCATACTCACTTTTGGCACATGTGGATTAAATTCTACTGCTCTGTGGATAGCTTCTACTGCATTCATCTCTGCTGTACTCAGTCCTCGCCTTGAGGCAGCCTCTGGAGAAAATCTACAAAAGCAAAGACACAAACACATTAGGTCAGAAATGTTAACAAGTAAAGTCAGAAAAGGAATCTAGACCATGGGCCCATGTAACCAGACTGAGCCAATTTCCTATGCTCTCCAAACTTCCATAGTAAGTGGAAACTCTGAGTGACCTATTACGTCAAGGCCAATGAAAATCCCAGCAGAAGTGGAAAGCATGTTTGCATCTAATCATAGCAGGAAGTCAGTTCAAATAATCAGCACTGTCTCTGTCACTAATCTAAATTTGCTCTAGATATCTTTCTAGGGGGGCATATTCACAGCTGAAATTGCAGAAAAATGAAAAGCAAAAAAAAAAACAAAAAAAAAAGCCCAATGCCAAATAATTTTTGAAGAGTTTCTATTAAAAACAGATTTGGGAAGGTTTTAGGGAGGTTCCCAACCCAATGCCCCTGGGTCAGGTTGGGATGGACTCACGATGCAGCAGCAGTAGCAGGTGGTCTACTGGCCACAGCACCATTGAGGGTGGCATGCCCAAACTGTGGGCAAATCGTCTGCCCCAGTGAATGAAAAACCAGACCATGCAATCTCTTTCTCACCTCACACCCCACGGCTAACTCCAGAGCTGTACTTGGCAGGCAGACACCACAGGGAAAGCTGTGACAACCTTAGCCCTGCCCTCCCAAGCTGGAGTCGCTGTGTAGGGAGGAAAGATGTTGCAGTAGGTACTGGCGATCTACAGGACAAAAAGAATGAAAGAAAATTACTTAGATCTTGATGTGTACATACACTTTAAAAGCAAAAACTGTCAGGATGTCAGTTCAGAAAATGGCTTTCCACTCTCCTTGCTTTCCTACTTTAGGGAGGCATTCGACCCTCAGGCACACAGACACAACTCCTGCCTGGGATTTGTGTGAAGGCACCTGACAGCAGAATCTGGATCTGGATCTCTGTCTCACAAGAAGCTGAGCAACCTTTCAAAGTGGGTCAATGCTCTCAAGTGTACTGGCACCAAGTAGATGTGCTCAGCACCTTGGAAGGTTGAGACCCAAGAGAAAAAAACATAACAGGAATGAGCAGATACTTGTCTAAAAATCTGAGCATCGTCTACCTGTCAGAAACCCTGACATAGTAATGCTAAATCCACCTCCTGCTATTTAAGTAGATCAACAGTCTTCTAATAGCACTTGTACAACAACACTGCTACCACTGTGCGCACATTTATGTATTACCTTTTGGGGGTCAGTGTTACACAAAATGAAGATGTTCGGCCACACAGCACCTTTTAGTCGCATGTTCATTATACTACCTAGGAAGCCACTGCTCCCCAGATAGTATACACAAAACCAAAACAAGAACTGAATTTTTGCTATTTCTCTTCTTTTCTTCTTCTGTAATATTTGAAGTGCAATGTTCGGTCAATACAAGTTTTTCTTATATTTAAAAGTCATTTTGTGAATTTACTGCAGGACAGATTCTCCTGCTAACCAAGTAAATTGTCAGGGTGTGGGCTCAGCAGATCAGCTAAGAGAAATTTTCAGTTAAATTGGGATTCTTGCTGGATAGTGGTTCTTATGCACTTACTTGTCAGAGACAGCTCTGGCTTTGAGCAATGCAGCTGTGTAACATATTGTTGCTGATTTTGGTAAGCTTATATCTGTTGAGAAGAAGGAAAAAAAGTAAATATCTGAACCCTTAAAAGCCCGCAGAAAGAGAAATGTTTAACTGATACTTCAAAATGGTATACATTCATTAAAAAAAATCACAAAAAAATGGGATGCACAAAATTGTCAAGTAACCTGAGTGCACTCTGATCTTGGATTTGTAATGCCATGTCACGTGGATTTTAGATTTATATCCAGGTAGTGATCACTGAAACTGCTATTTAAGCAGCAACTGTGTTAATTAGGAAACTAATTCAAAGACTGATGCGACAGGGATATAATTAAAGAATTCATACGTGAATGCATAGATATCCTAGAAAATATAGTTCAGGAAATAAGAAATAGCTGAGGGCAATCTTATTTCTTTCACTGTTTTCACTCAGAAGTGGTTTAATATAAATACATGGCAGTTATACATGTTAAGACAGTTATTTAAGTAATAATAGATTTGACATGCAAGCAAATAACCAGCAAATTTATTGCAGTTAAAGATTAACTGTAAGATAATATGTTCTGCTTCTTAAGGGAATCTTAGACCAAAATATTCACTGGTCAGTCTCTGGTCCTTTTACGCTGTTCCAGAGACACAAACCAGCCATAAATCTGACTTAACCCGTTAGTTCAACTCTATCTATATTTGCTTTTTACCAACGGATTGGCACAAAATGTCCGAAGGGTAGAAATAAATGCTGCTTAACAGACTTTGGCAATAGATTTATTTCTACTATAATGTAGAAGAACTGATTTCCACATTAGTAATGCAGCAGGCACACATACATAATTTCTTAGACATTCTGACATTTAAAAGTTAAAGATAAGGTTTTCTTTCTTTTTTCCATGCAACTGTTAAGTGCTGGATTCTGCAAGCACTTTGACACACTGCCTGCTATGTGCCCATGAATAAGGGATAGAAAGATTATGCCCTTAGATATTGTTTTGATTTCCTATTGTAGTTCTTATCACCTACAATACAATTTGCATTCTGAATTCACTGCACTGGACTAGGCACTCTGACAGAGTGCTGGACGGTTAACTGCAATATTTTTCTAAGAAATTATTTGTCCCTGTGTTTGTCATTAAAAGCAATTAGGAATATGAACAGTGATGATTTACAGTATGTCTTGGAAACATTAGGGGTTAGGAGAATCTTGTGATGTACTGAACTGCCAGTGCCTTGCAAGACAGGACTCCTAGAAGGTGTTAAAGAGGACAAAAAAGTCATCTTAGGGGTCGTTTTTTCACTCGTTAACAACCAGCGTGCAAGCAGGTAGAACGTTGCCTGTCAGACAGACACGTTGCCAAAACGACTTAAGTACTTTAAAGCTACCTGTTAAATTCTCTCTCTCTTTTTTATTTAATAGACCTGTACTTCAAGTATGAGATGTAAAGATCTTGTTGCAGGCTGCCTATAATATATTCCAACTATAATGTCACCAGACTATATAATTGAAAAGACTGAAGTAATTAACTTCAATAGCATACAGGGCAGTCTGGGTGATAGATATCTTAATTACTACACTAATAGAAGCTACGGTAATATATCTGATAACACTTTAAATATTTTCTCCTCCTGTAATTTATAAGCACCTCTAATAACCCTATTTATAGCAGGTTCTTTAATAGCATAATTTAAAATCTATTCCTACCAAATACGTATTATCTTTCTCAGAACGTATCAGTCTCTGTCTTTTAGCACAAACTTTATTATATAATCATAAAGAGAGTGGAAATGTAATATCTTTCTGAATGGAAAAGAGAAAAACAAAAATAAACAAACAAAATAACCAGCAGTGACTTAAATGGTTTTCAATTAACCAAGAGTACATCATATTTTCCCCTTACTTGTAGAGGGATCTGGGTCACTGATCCAACAATGTCACTTGGGAAATATTTCCCATCCATCAATTCAAATCTAGCCCTGTATGAATGACTTCAGTTGGTTTAGGATCAGACCTTTACAAAACTGTTAGGAATGGCACAGAACAAGAGGTAGCTCTGTTACTTAAGAGCCTCTGAAATGTTTCCCCAGACAAACTCCACATAAAAAAGGGATTAATAAAAGGAATGTTTTCCCAGAGCTCTTTGAACAATTTAGTGAGTGACAGTACCACCTCACTTTTCAATGTCTTAAGAAGCTGAAAATTAGAAGGAATTAAGAGGTCAGCAGGATGTATCTGATGTAGCAGAATAAAATCAGTTATGCCAGTGAAAGCTGCCTGCACATTTTCAATGAGAGAAGCAGGGATGCCAGCAAAAGCTAGCATGACAGCAGGAAAATGGCAAGTCAGCCATTAATACATAATTTATGAGGATGAAACCATGAGAGCACTCAATACAAAAATCCCCAAACAACATGCAGAGTGGCTAATTTCTGGATCATTGATTTCTGAATTACTTATGTTCAGTAGAAGTTATATAGACCAAGCTCTGGCGGACATCCTAATCCTTGGCTAGGACTGCATAGAACAGACTAAAATATCACACAGAAGGAACTGCCCATGACACCGGGTGAAACATGCCAACAGAAAACACGTATCACAAAACAAGAACTTCTGCTAGGTAGTAAGTCCTCCTGGGGTGCCAACAACTGAAAAGAATCCAGGTGTATAGAATCATAGAAGCATAGAATCAATATGGTTGGAAAAGACCTTTAAGATCGAGTCCAACCATAAGCCCCTCAACATCATGCCTGTTAAACCATGTCCCTAAGCACCTCACCTACATGTTTCTTGAACACTGCCAGAGATGGTGACTCCACTACTTCCCTGGGCAGCCAGTTCCAATGCTTGATGACTCCTTCATAATGTCTAACCTGAACCTTCCCTGGTGCAACTTGAGGCCCTTTCCTCTTGTCCTCTCCGTAGTTATTCTGAAGAACGGAGCGACCCCCACTCCACTATAGCTTCCTTTCGGGTGGTTGTAGAAAGCGATAAGGTCTCCCCAGAGTCTCCTCTTCTCTAGACTAAATAACCCCAGCTCCCTCAGCGGCTCTTCATAATGTCTGTGCTCCAGCTCCTCCACCAGCTTCACTGCCTCCTTTGGACACATTCCAGCGCCTCCATGTCTTGTAGTGAGGGGCCCAAGACTGAACACAATATTCGAGCTGTGATCTCCCAGTGCCAAGCACAGGGGCATGATCACTTCCCTGGTCCTGCTGGCTATGCTGCTCCTGACACCAGCCAGGAGGCCATTGGCCTTCTTGGCTACCTGGGCACACTGCTGGCTCATGTTCAGCCAGCTGTTGACCAACACCCCCAGATCCTTTTCTGCCACACAGTCTCCAGTTGCTCTGCCTGTAGCGCTGCATGGGGTTGTGACCGAAGCGCAGGACCCTGCACTTGGTCTTGTGGATCCTCATACAGTTGGTCTCCATCCATCGATCCAGCCTGTTCAGATCCCTCTGCAGAGCCTTCCTAACCTCAAGCCTATCAGCTCTTCCTCCCAGCTTGCGAGGATCAACTATGATCAACTTCTGCACTTGCAGAATGATCCACTGTGAACTGCTGGCATCTATAAAGAAGGGAAATGCAGCACCGTGAGGCAAGGCTCCTTAGTCAGGCACACCACCACAGTCATTTCTGCAGAAGGAACTGGATTTTTCAAGGGAATGTTGTGTTCAAATCTGATTGATTACCCATGATCAAGAACAAAAACAAGAAGCGAGCAAAAAGACTCTGGATTCCTTTTGCAACGATCCAAGCGAAATAAGGTCTGAGAGAGGCTACAGCTCTTCCCTATGCCCTGAAACATCAGGAAAAGAGAAGAGCTGTTCACGTAAAGGACAGCATTGACAGAAGAGTAAGCAGTTCAGAATCAGCAGTTTTCTAGGAACTCAATGTTTGTGTCAGATATCCAGGTAGAATAAGGCAAACAGAAGGGATGTAGGGCAAACAGAATAGCTAATTTTAGGACAGAGCTTGCTCAGCTCATGGAAACGATAATATCATGTAGTGAATGTAACAGCAGGGAACCTGACTCACCCAGGAGGCCTCTTCCAGTACTATACTCCTAATGAGAAAGCTGCAATTATTTGAGGATAATACCTAGGGTCCCTTGGCAATGGAAGAAATGCATACAAATGCTCGTGTTTATGTTGCTGTGGAGATAGTGATCTCCCTTAGTAGGTCCATGCCTGCTTCCCCCTTGCGTTTTGTTTTTTGCTTGCCCTGAATTAGACCATAAGCATTTGGCTCATATACCCTGGTGTGACTGCTGTGAAACTTTAAAATCTTCATATAATATAGGCTTCATTTGCTAAACGGAACCCTCATGTTTTAGAGAGCAGCACAGAAGAAATATGTCTTGAATTTAGCATGGAAATCAAGTCTAAACTAGCCCTAGGAGATAACTCTTCTGTCAGGAACCAAAGTGAAGGTTTTCACAAATGAGTGTGTCCAGCTCCATGAGCCATCTGGCAAAATATCTTCCCATATACTGTTTCCCACCCTCCTGTGATTACTTTTGGAGCTCCCACAATGTGCTGAAATATGTGACTGCTATTCTGTTGTCAAAATCATCAGAACATTTTTGCCTAATAAGAGCTGACGTGTCAATCTGAGAAAGAATCTCCTCCTTCCTTGCTGCTTATATCTTTAAACGGAATACAAAATAGTCTAGACTTAATTTATGAGCATTTACTTTGGACTAGCCCCAGTCAGCTCTAGGGAGGGTTCAAAAAGTGAATTCTTAGAGGTGGCTTGCTTTGGAAAAGATTGCTTGTGATAGTCAACTAATGGAAAGATGCTGTAGATACAGACTTGCAACTATAGTATCGCTGCTTCTCTGAATTATGGGAGCATTCAGAATATGTCATATGCTGTCTGAATAGGTCATGGGATCTATTGTTCTCACAAAATAGCCACTAAAACGGGAAATGATGAATCTGGATACGAATTGGTGCAACTTCCCCTGTCCAAATCACCAGGAGTCCCTAAATGTGAAAAGATGGCATGTTGCAAATGCTGTGGTTATTAGTGATTAGTGATCACTAATCTAAAACACTAATCAAAACACTAAAACATCTAAAACATCTAAAATCTAAAACACTAATCAAAAATTATTCCCTGTTTTGTCCCCAGAGTTATTCCCAAGTCAACAGTAGACTCCTATGGATTTAACTCCAAACAAGTGAGCAGTCTTATCAACACATTAATAGGACTTAATATTTGCTAAAATGAGCTGTAGGTCTGGGGTCAGAGTTTGCACAGATGATCTTTGCAGTCAAACTACTGGTTTCTTCTCATATTGCCCTGGAAAGGGATTAGGTTTAAGTTGCTGGATTCACATATTTCTAAATACAAAACGGAAAGTACGTCAACAAACTGAAATAAATTAAGTGAATAGGTAAAAAATGATGATATACAGGACTGTGTAGTTGGGGGGTGAACTACAGCTTTGACTTCCTCTCCCTCACAGTCTCTGCACAGGCTCTGGGTCTACACTCGCCTCTGTCCAGTTCTTTGCACCTGCAGACTGGAGGTCCTGCTCTTGCAGTGGCTGGAGGAAGAACTCCATGTAGGAAAGACTGAAGGAGTCCTAGTAAAGAAACACGTGCAGCCTGGAGTGGGGGTAACAACAGGGAGATGAAGCCTTCTAAAGAGGTACAAGGTTAAGAAAGAAAATGAATTATCTTAATTACTAGGTTAAAAGCAAGGATAGTAGCATGGAATTCAATAAAGGAAAATATAAACTGACACCTTGTCAGAAAGTTCTACTATCCCATGGTATCATCTCTCATGAGAACTAGAGAATGATCATTGCTTGAGTCATTTTTGTATGAAACATAGTAGAAGACATTCTAGAGGCAGCAAACCTACAAACACAAGGATTTAACACTTCCTTTGCACTCATAGCATACAGCAGCCCTGTTTTTCTGGATTTTGGGCCCTCTTCCTCACAGGTAGGACACACCCCACTCCAACAGAAACACAGAGCCACTGCGTTTGTCAAGGCCCTGATTCTGGTTGCCTGATAATATGGGAAAATATTTCAGCACAAAGTAAGTGTGTTTTATTTTGCATGATCACAACTGGTACTCAAACTGTTCAGATATGGAAAGGTTTTGAAAGTCACTATTGGTTGTGAACATTTGTATGCAACCCTTGTTTCAGTGTCTGAGATTAACAGCAGGCAGGTGTCAAACCCCTGAATTGATTATCCTTACTGTACGTAGAAGGGAAAGAATTATTTCTCCTTACAGAATGTTAGAAAGAATAGGATCAGTTGAGATAGACAGACCTGGTGTGCACTTGTACAGGAAGAAGAAACCAATAAAACCTCAGACTCATATGGTAAAAAAGAAACCAGATAGATAGTATGAAGAGGACAAAGAAGCAATGCAAACATGTAGCTGAAGTGATAAATGATACTGATATGGAGGAAAGAAAATAGTTCTTAAAAAAAGAAGCTAAAGAAAATTCAGTGGGGAAAAAGAAGCTAATTCCCTTGATATTGCTGTTTCCCAAACTCTAAGTCTTTCTTTTACACTTTTCTGCAAGCGGGGTTAAGTGAAAGGAGAGTATGTATGAAGTGTTCCTCCTACAGACCAGAAGACTCAGTGGAAAACATTGTCATTTTAAAAGAGAGAGCAAGGAGAGATTTAGGCAGGAATCACTGCATCACTATGATCAAATAAGCAAATCCGATTTTTGATTGCCTTAAAGGTCTGAGGTTTCACACAGTGCCCATGCTACCAGCAAGTAACAACAGAAGCAATTGGCAGCACACACAAGTTAATCAATCCTTTGCTCTAAGTGTCACAAAAAGCAGACCTACTCTACTGAAGAACAATCATTTTAAAAAGCAAGGCAAGAGGAACAGAGAAGCTTTATTTACTATGAATACTAGAAGCTTATTCCATCAGGAACAGGCTCTTCAGCAGCTATAGCTATTTCTGCTGTAAGTAACATGGATATGTGTCAAATCATAGCCAAAAATCCTTTTAGAATTCAACAGTATTTAGGTCATCTGCACTCTATTGACAGGCACTGAACTCTGAAACCATAATGATGTAGCTCAGCAACAGTGCATGCCTTCCCACTAATGAGACACTTTTTCCATGAATAATGAGCATGGACATCAACTCTGTTGCCAGGTACATAATATAAACAAAATTTAACACATGGCTTTTGGTAAAGTAGTGCATCTGCTTGCAGAGGCTGAGGTTTGTATAATATGATCCAACCTTTTAGCCCAGGGTGGGGGCAAGCTACTCAAGGAAATAATTTGTTCATATGTTATCAAAATACAATAAATCAGGTTTGGTCTTAGTCAAAAAAAAAGGCAGCGAAGTGGGACCAACAGAAACTGCAGATAGGAAAGTATAAATGAGTTCATTGTTTTATATTGCAATAAATCTCACAACACATGAAGCTGATGAGTTCTAAAATGAGCTGAGACTCCCTGAGATGGGTCTTCTGAGACTCATGAAGTGTAAGGGTTATACTGGTTAAACCTGTGTTTGCTGAGTCCTTGTGCATACATATTGTACACACACACCTTTGCTTATATATGGCAAAACAGGAATTGAAACTGCATGAGTTCAAACATAGAAGAGTTTTATTTTTAAAAGGCCTTATTGGTTATATTTGCAAACTGAATTGTGACAATACCGGATGCTTTTGAGAAAACAAAACACACCTTCAAGTTTCATCAATCTCCATCACACACAGTGCCACCATGGCCTTGTTTAGAACTAGAGATCAGTCCTTTGGAAAGCAAAAATAGACCTGAAACAGGGGCTAAGTCCAGATTCAGGAGGGTTTGGTTTAATGCCCTGTTCTGCCACAGGTCACACTGCTATCTCACAAGGCCATTATGAGATAAGTACATTCAAGACAACAAAGGCCCTATGGTACCTGCGAAATAAAAGTGAACATTTCTATTCTTTTTTTCTTAATCATAGAGTCATAGAGTGCTTAAGGTTGGAAGGGACCTCTAGAGATCATCTAGTCCAACCCCTTGCTCCAAAAGGGACACCTAGAGCACGTCGGTCAGGGTCGCATCCAGGTTTGAAGATCTCCAGAGAAAGAGACTCCACAACCTCCAGCCTGTTCCATGGCTCTGTCACCCTCACAAGAAAGAAGTTCTTCCTCATATTTAACCAAACTAAGAACAACCAAGATCTCCCACAAAGGCATCACTGCTTACTGCCACTCAAAGCCTACGTAACTTTCTGATCTCTGCTTACAATGATTTGACTTCAGAAAGCATTGAAGACACTTCGGGTTGAGCTAGTACCTATTACTAATATTGACTGTAATCAGCTGCTTATTTATCTTATCTTGAACAATCTTAGCTCTGCTGTAGTATACAGAAAAGGACTGAAATTTGCCTGGTTGATTCTGTTGATATCAAGTCACTGGCTGATTGCTATCCTGACTAAAATTTGCCTCAGTTTGCTAAGTGATCATTTCAGTAGCCATTTCCATAGCACTATCTTCCCTTTTCAAAAACTTTGGAAATCAGCCTTAAAATGTCCCTGTCTGTAAAGCTTTAAGATCTAACAAGTAAGAACATTTAAAATGCCATTAAGACCAGGCTAGAAAGAGCTGAATATCAAAAATAAGGCTACTTAATCCACCTAATTCAGACTTTTAGTTCACACATATATTGTTACATGATTACTTAATATTCTTTTCATCAAATCCCTTGCCAAACTTCAGCACACAGAATAAAACTTTTCTGAGAATGAATGAGGATTGTGCAGTAACACAACAGGGAATGGGGTGGTTGTAGGGGTCCTGACTCTTTTGTTGAAGAACGTGGGACTGTGGATAGTGAGTAAACCAGGAAAAGAATGCAGGAAATGAATGGAGTATTTCTTTGCAGGAAAAGAATGAAGAGGATTATTACTGATAAGAATGCTGCTCAAGGGAACGGAATTTTATTCCCGCTTCTTCCAAAAAGCTTCTACACAATGCAAGGACAACCCATTTAACTTTAACCAAATCAGGTATGCAAGTTAGTGCTTCTTATTCTGTCCATTCTCTATTTCAGCAGACAGTCTCTGAGCTAAAATGCAAAGGCTACAACTGCCGTCAGCAGGAGCTATAATTTGAACACTGCATGAACCAACATGAAGTGAAAATAGAGTCACAGACTGGCAGCTGAAAATTAACATGGAAAGTCCACCAAAACTTTTGAGGTTTTCAACTTTTCTCGATAAAATATGAATTCTACCACTTAAAACTCTTGACTCTGCTGTGAAGATAAATAAATCAGTGTTTGTAAAACACTTGTATGCTGCAAAGTCAACATTCATAAAAACGTCCACAACGGAACTGATAATTCTTTCCACAGAGAAAGGTTTGAAAAGCATGGAATAAAATGTCTGCTGCACCTAAACAGTCATTCATTAAACAGTAACAAAAAGCAAAGAGAGAACTAAAGAGTTGCTATTAAGTGAGCTACCTGTAGGATGAATGAAGTATGAGTTGGAAGAAAATAAAGAATATGTAATCTTGGGATTGGGCTCTGTAAAGACATCTGTGAAGCTTGGGCAAATCATGTTAATGGTATTTCCTAATTTTTAAGTGTGTGATTTAAAAACATTGCTTCTATGAGTAGTATATAGATAAAACACAAACACAGTGGACTTACCGTCATACTTTGCTAAAACTGCTTGGACATCTGCATACGCTTGCAATTCCAACAGAGCTTCTAGTAGGTTTTCGTGGATGTTGAACATGCTGAGCAAAGGAAACTCCTTCATCAACTAAAATCAATAACATATGAAAGGCTAGATTATTAACAGAGGAAGTAGATTCCTGTTCAAAATGTACTGAAACAACCAACATCAAGCTAAAAATCCTGAGTGCCTCCTGTTGTTGGCTCTTTCACAGAGATCATTAATGTGTCTGAAGAATTTTAGAACTCCCAATGGCCTCTGGATCAGGCTTCTTGATAAGGAATGCTTTGCATAAAATACAATTAGCCAAATCCAAGAACTGAGCTGTCTGAATGTACATCTCTCCCCAGGCAACAGGCCTTCTTCCTCAAAGTGCAAAGTGTTATTGTACTAGAAAAGAATATTCAATAGTTGTATAGCTCTTGTGTATCACTAGTAAGCAATCCAGCTCTTTGCTAATAGTAGGAAAAAAACATAAAATCCACTGAAGAAAAATCAGAATACAATCAATGAGAAAGGTTTACAAATATGCAACTATATTTAATTAGTATGTAGAAACACTGTGTACTTAGTAAGCATATCTTTGAAGATATAGAGAAACTGATGAAAAGCGACAATATTAATCCCACAAAGAGATAACAACCATAACCCAGGACAAAAACAAACAGGAGAAGACTCACTAAGAAGTTCAGAAAACGAGAAACAGATAATGCACCAGAGCGCCCTTCTGTTAAGGAAGAGGCATTAACAGGAGAACTTAAGAGCAGATGAACAATTTCTTCCTGGCGTTAACTGTCTGGCATTAGCTACTGTAAAAACTATATTGTCCTTCAGGGCATATAAATGACATATCCATCTAAATTTGACTCTTTGGATAGCACTGACTTTCCTGCACGTTGAAGATTACTGCAGTATCCAAAATGCAAGGAGTACACCTCTGCATATATTCTTTGTATATATCCCTGATATTTGTATATCTCTGATTATACAAATTTCTGGTGAGGATCACGACTGTCCAGACAGCAACTGAAAGAGTGCACTGAATTTGTGCAATGGGAATGGCTGGTTTCAATGGCAGGAGCTCAACCTGTGATAAAGAACACCAACAAAACTCCAGTTTTTCAAAGAAAAAGGGCCCACAGACCTTGGTGAACATCTGCATAAATGGGAGATTTGACAATAATAAAAAGAAATTTAAGTCATTGCTCATCAACAGAAATGACCACAGGTGAGAATTCACATCACTGGACTCATCAGCTACGGTTCCTCCATGGAGTCTACTTCTTGATTTTGTCCTCACTCGGTAATGCGTATTTAAGAGAGGAAGCTGCTACTTGGCAGGAAAAAGCATGACAGAATCTGACCCTATGTAAATAGTGATTTAAAGTTCAGAATGAACATACTGCAAACACCCCCTCCAAAGGATTAAGAAAGATTATCCCTGTTCATTGAGAATGAATAATGGCTGGAAGAATAACATTCCCTCCAGCAGAGAAAAAAAAGGGAAGAGCTGCAGTTAGTTACAGATGTCCTGTGGCCAGTAAATATTCTTTTTGCTCTGGTTCACTTTACTTCTCCCTGACATCACTCACTGATTTTCTTTCCCCTATTTTAATTAGGCTCTGTCAGAGTGATAAACCTCACTTCAGACAGCAGCAGATTAAAGGTCACTGTCTGGACTACTGGGCCTCCAAAGTGGCAGGTGTTAACACAGGTTTCAGCTGGGAAAGGTCAGATGCTCAGAAATCCAACACACTTATAATGAACTCTGTGGATGCTGTAGCTAGGAAAATATAATCCCTCCAACCAGCCACTCACTTTACCCCAACATCGACTGCGCACAAACTGCAGTATGTCTGCCTTAAGATAAAATGAGATAAGGGGAGAGAGAGAGAGAGAGAGAGAGAGAGAGAAGAAAAAGAAAAAAAGAGGCCATGAGCTCATTTCTCTGTCATCTCAGGAGGTAGATTACATAGCTTTTACCGCAAATTATTTTCAGTCACAGTAACAATTTGGTTTTTGAGAAACTTCCCAGAAAGCAAAACTACTTAAGCGGAAGAATATTATGGCAGGTCATCTTTTAGGTTTCACGGTGAAAGCAAACACTGTGGAAGAAATAAAATGCCACAGAGGTTGCAACATGGGCCTGCTGCATGCTCAGTGCAGGCCAACCACTGCCTCATTCTGAGGAGCAAGGGAGAGCAGCCCGAGCCTCCTCTGCTCCCTCGCAGCCAGGGAGAGGTCAGCTCGTGCTCCAGGCCGAGACAGAGAATGAAGGGCAGGCATAGAGGGAGACGTATAGGGAAACGTGCAGGGAGGTTGCCCTGGGCACTGGCCTCCGAACGTACCCACAGCTCCTCAGGGCTCTGCTGCACAGACCTCTACTCTGGACTCCAGTAAAGACAGACGTACACATAGCTCTGTGCCAGAAGTTCAGATTAGCAGTTTTAACTCTCCTTCCATCTTTACCGTACCAGGAGAAATGCCTTCACTTCAGTAATAATCACCACACTTAAGAAACAGGCAAAGGCATCGTTATCATCTTTCTGCACATCTTTAGATCTCAGGAAATATGGTTCATATTTCAACACACAGTGTTCAGATTCAGCGCTCAGTATTTCCCCCTGAAGCCACTATACCTTCTTAAATGACCCTGGTCAGGATCTTGGGACTTATCTCAGCTTTCATAAAGTAGCTGTACTCCACTGAGCTGAGCCCATTTTGTTTGTAAGGGAATACCCACAGATATTAAACACATCACAGTGAATATATGTTCACAAGACTTTTAGTTTGAACTTGTACTGGTGAAAATAGTTTCTAGTGATCAAATTCAGAGCCGAGGTAGTAAGCTCATATTCTGCTCTAATTGCTTTGCATGTTTCGGAGGAAATACATAGATGTGTTTTTGTTACAAGCCTCGTTAGTTGTGCTGTAAATATACAGAAATAGTAGCTTTTGTGGGTAATTAATCCTTTAAAAAATTTTTTAAATAATAATTAGTATTTTGGGAGAAAAAGTTGGCAGAAAAAATCTGGAAATATAGTTGACATGATCAGATAACTTATCATTAGTCCTGGGAGGGTCATATTTCTAGACTCACCCCAACCCATATTGCAGGGCGTAGGTTCCATGATTTTGTGATGGATTTGCAAGAGCGATGATCACAAAAAATGCTGTATAGTTCAGGGAAATCCCCCTCTGATTTACTGGATAAGGAACAAGTTTTATCTCCCAAAGAACAGTTTAATGAAGAGGACTCCCTTCCCTGAGAACCTTTCACTCATCAGCATTTCCTCATTTAGACACAATTTTTGAAACATTTTTAAGGAATGCAGCTTTAACTGTTGCATCTGGTTTTCTCCCTACAATAACATTAACCTCATGCATCAATTAGCAATGATACATTATTCATGTAGAAAACATCTTTAAGTTACAGTTTATGCCTTCAACTAGTCCATACGACTCAAAGGAACAGAGAGGTGGATAAATGAATGATTCTGCATATGACCTGGTGCTGACACATTTATCCTCCATTTGTATTATGGCTGTATGCATGGTCATGTGTTTGGTTTTTTATTTATCAGTAGTGCATGCAACCCAGTTGTTGCTTATATAAGTATGTTCCCAACAAACAAAAAGTGTTTGAATCAGTGTGTTTAGCTGAATACACTCAGAAATATGAAAAGTCAATTCATTTTAAATGGAAAACAAACAAACAAACAACTCAGTACAAATAGCAACACGCTTCCAACCTCAACTCCTCATGGATAGGAAATAGATTTTACTATTTCTGATGCCTGCAGTGAGAACCTAAAAGATTAATCTCTAAACGACTGAGATAGATTGCCATCTTCCAAGGTCGACTTTCAACCGCTATTGAAGAATCAAGCGAAAGGGAGGATAGCACTGCTATTTCCACCAGTGCTTTCTGTAAGCTGCTTTCTGATCTGTAAGAACTGTTAAATGAACAAAACAGAGAAGGTAAAGCATTGAGTAGCTCCTGAGCAGGAAATATATAAATAAATAAATAAAATAAAGAAATCCAAATTCCCTAGAATGTTACCAGAGCTGAATTTTTTGGGTGTCTAAATTGTCAGTTATGACTGAAATTTTCCCTGGGCTTAAGGCATTCACATGTGTCTCCATGTTGACTCCCTGATGTCTAATATGCTGCACTCACACTTAATTTTTTCCCCAGTTGGAGGACAAATATGATCTATCTCCCTTTTTTTTTTTTTTTTTTTGTAAAAGCTGTAGAAATTTAGTTTATCTTTAATTTTTTAAGGAAGTCCTCTGTCAAATTTGTTTGAAATTGAATGACGGATCAAATGCTCCCCACATGCAAAGAGGCAAATGAGCAAGAGTTGATTGCATAAGCTTTATTTTCCTAGAAAAACAGGCACAGGATATCTAGTAAAGAGCATCTTAATAAGCACTATGACACAAGCTGTACTGCTAGCTGCAAAGAAGTAATCTGACCACACATAACAAAACGTATTCAGCAAGTCTCAGGGCAGGGAGATCAGTTCACCTGATAAGAAGGGAACAGAAGAAAAGTTGTTAATAGCCTAAGGTTTGTTCCCAGAGCTCCCTGCGTGCCACGCCAGGCACTAACACACTAAGACACTTAGAAACCAGGCTAACTGCTGTCCCTACCTCATTCCAGTGGGGTCACATTGTGGACTGCGTGAGTGGAATTGAGGCGATGTAAATAGACAAACTCATAACCCAACAGCTGGAAAGCAGTAAGAAGCATTCCGGACCACCCTGAACTACACTTCTGCTTAATTAGAGCACAATTAGGGTTCTGTTGTTTAATGCATTTCTCCAAGTGCTGCATTCCTTTTGGCAAATGATCACTGTTTCATCTGGAAGCGCTGGAAGCAACTCCTTCCTTACTTTATTTTTCACAGATCCGGGAGGGTAAGAGCTAATGGGGCCAAATCTAACAGATCCTGCTGGTCCGCAGCTTGCAAACAATGAGCAGGAGGATCCATGTTTTCATCTCCATATGAAATCCAAGGAATAACACATATCATATGATGGCTGAACATAACTTAAGACCGTCAGTAAAGAAACCCATAACCAGTCTATACCAACGGTGGGTTGGTATAGGTTAAAAATGGAATGTCACTTGAATTTCACGATTTGACAAATGCAACTTTAGCCCTAGCATTTCATACTTGTTTAGGATAATATGACTTCTGTTCAATATAGGATTAACAATTAATTAGAAACAGATGGTAAAATGAAAAATACCTTCCTGAACTTGAAAACATTTAAGAAGTATGGTAGTACATGCAGCCTTTATGTTCTCCATAAATTGGAGGATTAAACTCTTCAGAGTATGATAGGGGCTCTAAGGAATATAATTATGAGAATGCTGTTGGGGTTGTGAAAAAAAAAAGACGTTTCATGAATAGAGAGAGCTTTAAAAGACAGATATAACATGAAACCAGAGGAGGAGCAAAAGTTGCTCCAGATGTATTTTTACTACTAAATAATCACGTTGCGTAAAAGTCATTAATACAATAATAGAAATACCTTACAATTTTTGTTACCTCAAAGATAAGTAGTTTTATGAAGCATGAAAACAAAGTCACTACTCTTACTCCTCAAGGAAAAAAAAATGCTTTATTTGCATTATCCCTAGGCACTTCATGTAGAAAGTTTGCCATACATTTAAAGTTGGTTTTTTAACTGAAATTAAGGTGAGAAAATGATCTAGTAGCTCATAAGAGGGCTAAGAGATTTCAAAAAGGAAGAAGAGACTAATTAAAAGATACATAAAATGTGGAGAAATGCAAAAGGGCACACAAAAAGGAGTTGAAGTTCCCAGAACCTCTACAAGAGAGGGCTTTACCTTAATAGAATCACAGAGCTGAAAACCCTGGGACATACACATTATAGGTGATGAAAAAAGTAAATGCAGTTCTTGGTGCTGCACAGATTTTTATAAGACACTATATCAAACAGTGATGCTGCCTTGTAGCCTCACAACAGAAAGCAAGTATATTTGCTCTATAGGTTTTCGGTTCAGCACATGCAAATTCATTCAGCCCTTTTATTAAATCTTGGTGTATGTCACTAAGCGTACTGGACAAGTCTTTTCAGAAAGCTTCAGTCATCTACTAGAAAAAAATGCATACCTTCAACACATGCAAAGGCAGCCTCTTATTGTACTCTCCTGGCTATGATATTTTTGAGTATAATTCATATGACAAGCATTATTATTTGGCTTAGGTGGTAGTCACCATTTTTTTTTAATGATTTTGAGTA
Source organism: Tinamus guttatus (assembly GCF_059628265.1). NCBI lineage: Eukaryota > Metazoa > Chordata > Aves > Tinamiformes > Tinamidae > Tinamus > Tinamus guttatus. The sequence goes on along the minus strand of NW_028288552.1, from coordinate 888,886 downwards.
GGATCATAGCAATGATGAAAAGAGAGGGGTCTGGGTCACACATAGAAAATGGAAGGGATAAACTATATTAGGGGAATTAAAAAAAAACTCTCGATTTTGTTTAAGAGACCATTCAAATGCAGGATGTTCCAAACCCCTATTTATAGATATCTATGACAAAAAAATATTTAAATATGAAAATATACAGATGTGTTTTCACTATTAAAATCAGCATTTAGCATTTGATACTATCCAGGCATCTGTGTGTGAGAACAAGAACATACTAGAGCAACTACCCAGAGGTGGCGACTGGCAGATGACACAGATGACATGACTAGCCCTCACCTGAAACTTCCACGGTAGCCCTTGGTCTCCTTCAACTCAGAAGCAGTTTTGCTTCCAATTTTAATATATGGTACTTGTAATAAATGCTACAGCTCTTAATAAAGCTCAAATTCCACTCAGGATAAAGAAGCCTGCTGAGCTTAACCTGCATAACCCAGGCAAGCAAATCAGATTTGTTAATCCTTGCCTAAAGCACATGGTAACTGGGAGACAGGCAGTGGCTGTGGATGCAAGTAGCTGCAGAAGCTGCATTGTTAGGTTGCTAGGAATCATAACATCTTTATTAAGAATTAGGAGTCTCTTTTTCTTTTACACAGTTTGATACCACAAGGTGCAGAACCCTGGCCCTGCCAGATATTCCCCTGTTGCTTAAGGGAAGAAAAGGGAATTAGAATTCCAAGCCCAGTGAAAGAGGTTGTCAAGAAATTACTCCAGATTTGTATCATGGGCACGCCAGCAAGAATTCATTAATGCTGCTGGTGACAAAAAGGGAAAAAAAAATCAACTCATGCGCATCATTAAAACTATTACGGGATGACAGAGCCCCCCTTTGAAGCCTTCAAGTGACATGACCTTTTAAACTGCTATGTGTGTCCAGGGCACCCCACGTGTTTTTTTAAAAATAAAGACCTTATGTCCGTGATGAACACACATGTCTCTAGCCGCATCACACACTGAAAACTGATTAGTGTCTGTGGACACATATTATTAAAATATGCACTTTAGATATAGCAGGTGAGAACGCAGATGAACATGTGTACCCCCCTAACAGAAAGATGCTAAACAAGAGTAGCAGAACTAGGTCCTTTAGTGCAATCAGAAGAGTAATTTCTCAGCAGACATGACTGATTACAGAAATAAAACATACATTTCTGATCCTTAAAAGGTGTAGTTTATATTTTACTTCATTTCTCTGCCCAAACTTTACTCATTTCTAAACAAAGCTGCAAAACACGGGACACACTTTATCTCAAAAACATATACATGTAAGGAAATAAAAACTCTGAGAACAAGTTTGTTTCATTTTCTCTCTGAAGATAGAAGTGATTGATCCCTTTTATTCACTTCATTACCATGTCTTCTGCCTGCCACCCTCCTCTCAAACATAGACAACCCTTCAAAGCAAGCTTGGCCCATACTACGAATGTTCTCCAGAACAGTTACAGGAAGCTTGAATTAACTGAGCGATTCACTTCCCTATGTGATACCCTTCCACCTGGATACCCCAGTGAGCCATTCAAGGGAAATGCTTCATGAGGCTGCTCCCGAGTTCAGTGGCACAGGTAACCACTGAGCACGCCACCCTCAAACTGCAGAACAGTCTTTGCGCACCAGCTATACTTCTAGTCAAAGCAAAACATGAAATCCGACACAGCACGTGTCTAGCATCACTGTAACGGGGAGGGAATCCGCGAAAATTGGATGGAGAGCACCTGGTGTCAAATGCTCATCAGTGTGGTTCAGGCCTAGCCCCAGAGATCAAAATTATGCACGGTGAATATTCAGCCTGAATCCTTACTGAAGATGCTGAAGATCCGTTCAGGTCGCCGTGAAGGATCTTCATCTCTGTACATGCCAAATTATCCAATGCTATTCAGAACATATTAGCTTAAATCTTGCTAATTTAATCTTCTTAACAAATAATACAACCAGTCTTGTAGACTGTTTTCCTCCTTAGGGTCAGTAAAAGAAATCAATACTTGCAGAGCATGTTCTGTATAAATAGGAATAAAACTAGAATAACTCTGTTGACTAAACGGGAGATATTCCAATAACACATGAATCAAAATGAGATCACATATTAACACACTCTCTCTGTATATACGTAGTGGCAGTTGAGTTGACAGTTTCTACAGAAGAAACATAGTAAATAATTATCATCAGAAATATAAACAAAAGCAGCACCTATGCTTCAAAAGCTACAAAAGCTTCACCTTACATATTTCCATGAAAATCACAGGTTGGAAGTTCTAACTAATTCAACTCAACTAAATGAACAAAATGAAACCTGCAACAAAGACACACAACAAAGAGACACAATATTGATTTGAATCAGTCACTGAATCCACAGAAATTCCTACTTAATTTCAACAATAAAATACTAATAAACCACTGTTTTTCAATAAATCCCTTGAACAAAATATTAAGGAATGTGATTTTCCCATCAGTGGTATCTATAACTCAAAATCTTATTCAAGTCATCAAAAACTGATTTTCTTTCTATCAAAGCATATTGAACAGAATATTATTATTTTTTTCATCTTCCTAAATTTCAAGTAAGACAATGTAATACTTCAGCAATGTCCTCAGGATGGCCTCACATATGCAGAGTTAAACATTCTCAACTATTTTATTTTCTCAAAGTGGCAAAGACTCATTACATCCCAATCATATTTCCCAGATGGTGTCATGAACCTCTTAACACTTCATTTCCATCATGTTCCATGATTTGAGAAATCTGTTTTCAATCTTTCAGACACAAACAGGGCCTCCACCCTCTGTCCCCTGATGCTAGATTCAGCAGTCCCCAGCCAACATATTCTTCATATTCTTTTTAGGGTGAAGAAATTCACCTCCTCCCTCATCAATCACATAGAAACCATCAAGGAAACATTCATGTTCTTCAAACTTCTTCATAAATACATAGTTTATGTCTTCCATGAAGAATTGGTAGATTTGCATTCAACAAAAATAAATACCTAGATCCTCTGCCCCTCCAAGTCAACCTAAGAAAAAGCATCTGTGAAGGTGACTTGACCCTAGTCTTACTCTTAATGTACTGGAGTTAATACCAGTAGATACTGCTGCTTTTTTTGTTATTTTGTCTAGGGAGCTGCTAAAACTTAGCTCTGCTTGTGCCCAATGAAGTGCTCTAGAGGCATTTAAATTTAGTTTTGAAAATTTGGCTCTGTGTCTGTCTATATGTGGAAAAATACAGAATGTGATGATCTGAGTTAAAGCTCTAGAAGCTGAAATTCTGTCTTTATGCCTCCTTTGTCTTGCATCCAAACTTTTCTTTTTAGCGTGATGTTCCCACAGAGGAATGCATTTTCACTCCTTCAAGTATCTAAGAAAAGACAACTTTGGGTTTCCCTGTCATTGCTGGATTTTAAGATTCACCTTGTACTTTACTTCAACAACACACACAGCCTCCCTAGTGACAGAATAACCCATTTATTCCAAACAAAGTGTTCCAGGACTCACTTCGCCTAAGAAGCCAAGGAATAGATAGACCACCCATGCCCCTGGAATCAGTGCTCCGCAGACACAGTTAACCATACCTATAGGCCTCAGCTGCAGAAGGTTTCACAGAATGCCTGTTCTAAATAGCTCTGTCTTAAAATCACAAAACATTCATTCAGTAGCCCACAGCAAGCTCCAGAAGCTGCCATAATTATAGTGTGCCACATTTGAATGTGAAGTTCAAAACTATATGCTTTTTCATATATTAATACCAGAAGTTAAAATTCTAATGCTTGTCCCCAGGATGATTTCAGTGTTTGAGCCAGAGTGCCTGTAACAAAACCCCTAAAGAATCAGCGGAGATGGCTGCAATGAAAGCAAACCTTTTTGAAAGTAACATTCTCCCAGCTGAGAGTCTTGACCACAAGCCTGCAAAACCTGATCTTTCTTCCTGTTTCTCTTGTACATAGGAATACTATCTTGTAGATAGGAAGATCTTTCTTCCTATCCTCTTGTGTTCCTCTTGTACAATGGCTGCATTTTGATGAGATCATTTTTTACCCTTTTGTCTGGGAGCCTAGTGATTCTGGGGATTGAGTGCTGTGGGGTTGGACATTCTCAGCCTGAGACAGAGAAGAAGCTATTTCCCATTTGCCTGCTGGTAGGTTATGTAGGACAAAGACAGTCCTTGATGCAAGTGTCTAAGCTGCAGAGAAAGAGCCTTGCCTTTTTACTTGTTTTTTTTTTTTTTTTTTCCACTGAATGTAGCAGGAACTTCCCTTTTCAATGTGCAGGTTATGGATTCCATTTTGTATGCCTCAAATTTAGGTCCTTCAGCTTAACCCACCCATCTCTCTGTCTCCAATGTCTTTGCCAATGTTCACTTTTTGTGGAAGAAAAGAAAGTGTAAGAGAAGCTAGAATGGAGGAAGCTGACAAGGAGCTTCACCATCTTTTGTCCAGAGCTCTAAGATTTGAATCACCCCAGTCTTGCTCCCTCAGGCCAGGCAATCACCTATTTATAACTGTGTGCCTAGTCTGCAACCAGGGGATATCACCTAAAGAAATGCTAGCTGTTCATAACAAAGTAAAGCACTTGTACGTATGTGGAACATGCACAGTGCCACAATTGGAGAGCTGATCACCCCCCACCCACAATATCTACTGTTTGGTGTTCACAAAAGTTGCCCAAATTTGCAGCTTACCAGCTTATGACTACCTTTGGTAGCTCCCCAGTGAATAAAGCAGAGATAAAATCCCATTTCAGAGGAAAAGCCGTTCATTATAGATAGTTACTTGTTTTGACTTCTCCGTAGTGAGCCCATGAATGAATGCATAACACTGCCCTTGAGGGTGAACAGCATGAGCTGAGCAGTGCAGCCACACTGCAAGCTTTCCAAGTGGGAAGCAGAATACTTGAGTCTTGTTTAAGTCAGCGTGATCTGCTATCTGTCCCAGTGAAGGAGGCAGCCTTCAGAAAATCTGTTATGTAACTTCACGATCAAATAATTAAAGACTGCACTGTAATCCACACCTACCAGGATGAGGAATTCAGGCTGTAAGGGCAGCCATTCATTTGGCTTCATACTGTCATCTTAGCAACCTTATCTGTTAACTTAATCTTTATGCAAACTGCACATACAAAAGGATTATCAGCAGTACTGCATATAGCAAGAGTAGGCGTTACTTTGTAAGCAAATGTTTATGTTATATTGTATAGAAAGAAAAGCAAACTCACATCTCTCATCATTTTCACTGCTTCCCTGGTCCTTCCCAGCTTCCTTGCACACATTGCCAGCCTCCTCTTAATGTAAACTAACACATTGGTGTCCCTTCCTGTTTAACACAAAAAAGGAACAAAAATAAGAAACAATACAGAGATAAAAGGTCCATTTCATACTATAACACAAAAGTAAACAGAGTTTTCTTGACTTTTTTTGTTTTTCTTGATCATCAGCATTTCCGTAATTGCAATTTGTATTGTCATTGTAATTACAAATTCTAACGATTTAGATGTGGAATAACATCGCAGAAACCAGTGGAATTACTCAACATATACCCTAGTATAAAGGACCCATGGTCTGGCCTTATACCTATGAAATATAGGAAATATAGGGATCGAGTAATCAACTGGGCAAAGGGAACCCTTGCAAGGTGACACTCAAACTCTAGGTTCTCCACACAGCACTACATATCTTGCCAATTCACATACATATGCAGAAGAGACAAGTGTATCTATGACAAGGAATGTTATGATTTGCGCTAAATTTTTTGTAAGTTTAGGTGTATACACTTGTTTTAAAATGCAGCAAAACAAATCCTCAGCTTTGCTCCAAGTAACAGTCTTTTCATTTATGATCAGAAAAATAGTACTACAGTCCAAACTTCCCTTTTTCAGAGCTATTACCTGTAACACAATTAACATCTTCAAATTTCTAACACAGTTAATTATGAATGGCAAATTTCATATATGTCTCATAGAGTGGGAAGTGCTTTAACAGCAAAGAGAACAGAAACTTAAAAGCTGCAAGGTTGCAGCTGTAAGGTTGCTCCTTACTCTTTTTGTAATCCTTGATTTCTCATTCTCCCTATAATTATAATGCAAACTTTTAATATGCTTCTGGACCGACAGGACACATGCAGGCAGCTAATCATCTATAAAATTACCCTATCGAGAAAACATAGCCACCTGCTAGGAATTATCTTTGTGTAATACGCAGTCAGTAAAGACTAGTCTGTGCCCCATTTTCAGGTCTTTCATAATAAGCACAAGATGTGCACTGAAAATATTCCAAGTGCCTACAAATTGTTTTAAAGCTGTGATTGAAATTTTCAGATAGATTAAGCAGCAGGTTGAAAGGATTGCCTCTAGGAGAAAAATTAAATAACGTAGAGAAAGAATTTCTTCAGCTGTATTTTATATTATGTAATTCCTTATCTCTGTACTGAATCCTATCTCCTCAATAAATGATTTATTAGCTACATCTGTTTTCAACATCTTTATGTAGTGTAACTAAGAGGTATACATTTCAGGCCAGGCTCCTTTCCAGTTGGTTCAAAAAGAATGGTCAAATGCCTTTGCTTATTACAAAATCAAGGTAACTTTTCAGGTCAAAACTTTCTGAAGCGATTAATGATTTTATGTGGCTAACATGAGACACCCTCAAATAGAAGGCTGCTTGCACTTCATATAAACTAGCATCTTTTGAAAGTTGTTAAGTTCAGTTACTTAAAATTCATGGCCTAACATAAAATACTCTATGAAAGAGATGGAATACGTAGATAAACCAAAACATAGATCTATCTGCCATTGTTCCAGAAATAATATAGTGGTTTTCACTTGCAAAAGAAGAAATGTAACTTTACATCCCAAAGTCAAAGAGCTGGGAATGGAGCACCACCTCACTGCACAACTGCAGAGTAACTGCCACACAGGCAAGGGAACTGTGCTCTTGGCACAGACACATCTGTCTATAGTCCTTCTTCTGTAAAGAACTGAGCTCTCCATTAAAACACATACAGCCCAGCATGTAATCAAAAACTTCCTACTTGGGGACCCTATATCTAAGGCACCATCTGAGGCTGCAGCTTTTTTAACAGTTATGGGTGCACAAAGGGGGCACTGGAAGGTAGAGACAAGTGGGACAATCTAGTCCCTCTACTGTAGAACAGCCAGAGCTGATCATCACTTTTCGACCCTTTCTGCTCTGTGGCAATGCTTGTACGTGCTCCTGTTATTAAACTGCTTGCTACCTCTGCTCAAAGGACCAGGTGGTGGAATTTGACGATGGCAGTGGCAACACACTTCATTGAGCAGAGAGATTACAAAAACAGCATGTTTACATCCGTCTGCACAAACTTAACTAGGATCTCTTGGACATAGGCATCATGATTAAAGACTGTAGCCTTTAATTACTCTTTTGAATATTTTTCATATATTCATTTCATTTTCAGTGATTAGGATGGATTAAGTACAGAAATCAAGGTTTCACAGAACAACCAAAAGTTTGCTAGAGCCTGAGGAACTGCTTTAAGGACTCATCTATTCCATGTTTTCATTTTCTCCAAAAAAAAAACATATCATCATAAATGTATCATCTTAAATATTAATTTATAAACAACAAATGTTTAACATGCTAAGCAAGCTTTGTAAAGCCTCAGGTTTCCAGGTATAGACTTGCATGCACTTTTGAAGCCAGAGATAACAGACAATTTCACTATGTACAGTTTTTATCGGCAATCTTCCAATACGTGAGATAGCCAGAGGCTGTGAATTCAGATCCTGAGAAACCTGAATAAGCCCCAGAAATATGTCGGTGCTTGTGCTTATGTAATTCATTGGTATTATTTTTGCCTGAGGAAGCCATGGTAGAAATAACCTAGATCTGTTTGCTTTAATTATCTTTTTATTCACTTATTTAATCCTCATGTATTTTTGAGAGATTTAAGAAGCTTCTACTAAATTTAGTTGTCATATCAGCTAAATATACTTATTCAAAACTTAAATAAAAAAACAGAGTTTCAGCTAGAGCACTGTACTATTCCAGTTGTTCATTTTTAATGTTTCTGTGGCCCTAACTTTTCTAATACCACACTGGTGAATGGGCCCTATTACTCTTAAGCATACGACGGAATTATGCGATGTACATATTTACCTTATAGGTGATGAAAAAAAACTGGCAAAGCATCACTTCATTCTTCTTGCCATGGCTCTTTACTATCTTTTAAAAACATGTTTTCAAATCACTAGAGGCACTTCAGTGTGACTTTCTAAAGCAGAGAGAGTCCACTGTGTTCTGAATATCGCATCTCCTTTGGATCTGCTACTTTATCTTTTCTTTTAGGTAATGTTACAATTTTTTTTCTTTTTTTGCCATGACAAAGAATAGGTGCAATCTGAGCATTGCCACTACAGTGACAAAGCCATGCAAAAACACTGAAACACAACAGTTTGGCTCTAGGGACATATTCTAGTTCCTTCTCCCTTACTAAAAGCAGCTAGTCCCTCCAAAAACTTACTGTGTTGAGCTTCATACTGGGCACCATGGTGCTGCAATTGCTGGCTACGCCTGTAACAGCCCTCTCCAGCTTTCAGAGCTTGCTTGAAAAGTTTCTCTGCTTCTACAATTGTTGTTGCTTCCTCTTCAGCCAAGAGAATATAGGCAGTGGCACATCTGCAAAAGAATCAGAGGCAAAACCATAAGAACGTTAGTTCAAGCAAATATTGCTCAAAGACATGTAAACTGGCAAGAACATACAAAATACAGAGGCAATGGAGTTCTGTCCATACGGCTTTCAATTCATCTTTGTGAAGTAACTACTCTGACTAACATATTGCTTATGTAGCAACTGCATCACTTCAGAACTTGAATAAACCTATTAAAATTAGTGAATCTGCCCAGAAAGTAAACCACTATCTTACTTGTGCACGATCTTATGTTGCTAAAATTGATTTTAGATACAGAAACTAGTTTTATGCACTATTGATTTAATATCAAACATCTCCACTACTAAAATGGCATGAAAGAAAATGAGAGAAGAATAACACAATAAGCTTTGAAGAGACTACAAATGCAACAGAACAGATTTCTCCCCTTCCATCTTCTCTTTTCCCCCACTTCTTCCTCCCCGCCCAAGAAGGAGCTTTAGAAATACAAATAAATGTAAAATGCAGAGTGTGAGTCATCTCATTGAGCCTTTAGCTGTCTAATTAGACCTTTCAAGCATCTATTTATTGTGAAAACTCGTCATTCTATGTTTCTCATTGAGAAAATAAATGATGGACTCATAAGCAGCCAAAACCACACACAATCACAGAATGGCTGAGGTTGGCAGGGACCTCTAGAAATCATCTAGCCCAACCTCCCTGCTCCAGCAGGGACACCCAGAGCACGGGGCAAAGGGCAACACCCAGGCGGGTTTGGAAGATCTCCAGAGAAGGAGACTCCACAACCTCTCTGGGCAGCCTGTTCCAGGGTTCTCTCACCCTCGCAGTAAAGTTCTTCCTCATATGGAGATTTCACTTCCTATGTTTTAATATATACCCGTTACCCCCCATCACGTCACTAGCCACCACTGAGAAGAGTTTGGCCACATCCTCTTTACATTCTTCACAAATTCTGCAATTCTCACATAAATTTACATCATATTCCCACACATTATCAACTCAATACTTCAGAAAGTGTTTACAAGTTCCTTCCTTATTGCCTCTATACAGGACAACTGAGAAATCCAGAAGGCAACTCATGTTGTCTCCATGTCATATGCTGAGCAGAATGCACCTCATTGACCACTTCCCCCTGCCGACACAGGGCCTGATCCAAAGCCCACTGACATCAATGGGAAGACTCGCATGGTCACCAGTGCCCTAAGGACCCGCTGGCTGCTTAACACAACATGCAGCTCTGCTTTATTCTTCCCATTACAGCTCTTACTGTGACAGGCCTGCAATCGTGATTAAAAATTACTGTAATAAACTTCCCGCTTTAAGCTATCATCAAGTGGACTTTTGAAAGGCAGAAGATAAATGTTAATGTTGTTGTCACTCACTCATTCAATTCCAAAGCTTCATGTGCTGCAGAAATTCGGGCTTGTGGGTTTCTCTCTCTCCAGGCTTTTTGCATTACTATTCAATAAACAAAGCAGAACAGGGCATATCAGTCATTATAGTATTAAGGAAAATCCCTTGCATTATAAAAACAAAAAATTATGGTCTGATTCACTACAGATCACTTCAAAAAGCCCAGGGATCATTTGAAAGATATACAACCAACATGAGCTTCCGCCCCAAATACTCAAACCTCTACTTTCATTTAATTAAACTTCTTTTCTCGTGTAAGTTTGTTTGAGAGTTAGATTGTGCCAGCTTCATACAGTGGCATACAAAGAAAGAGAGAACAAGCAGCATTTTCCTCTTGGTGAGTTAGGCTGCACAGGGCAAGAAAGAATATAAAGAAAGCTGGAATGCTATTGCAGTTACTACCATGGTGTTGCTTCATGTGAGTGCTAAACGGAAATAGCATACAAGCTAATCAGACTATCTCAGCATTATCCCACTGAGTTCATAGTGGAGGATTCACATTTCTTCTGCATCTGAAATATATTCTCTTTTGCAATTAGGCCCCTAGAATGGAATGCCCAAAAGTCAGGCTCTCCATTTCCCTAAGAGACAAAGAAGATTTGTTTCTTCAGAGACAAATTATGACAATCAAAATCATGATTGTACTAAAATTTTAGCACAGCCAAAGTCATTGCTTAACAATAAAAGCTTAATACAACTAAAGACCCTTATATCAAATTCAGTTCTAAATGTGTTGTTCCCATTTTGGGGGCAACTTCCAACTTCAGTAGGAACAAAATACAGGTTTACTGAGTTTCAGTGTAGACTAAATGGTGTTTTGAGAACATAACTCTACATACTACACACTGCAGCAGGAGGCAAATTAAGCTGTACATGTCTGAAGCCACTTTGAGAAAACAGATAGAAAACTCAGGTTCACACACTCTAAGGGGTATTTTGAAAGACTTCAGCAAGGAAGTAGAACAAAATACAGTGACACAAATTAGGTAACTTACAGTTACTTGTACAGACCTATAACGTCATTCATCCAACAGCTTTCCAAACACAATGAAACTTTTGCCATTATTAATCTACCTGAGGGAACTGATACCTGGCTGAGTTTTTATAATGCCAGTTCAAAACCACTGTTAACCTATTAGCAAAACCGGTTGTTCAGATGGTCTCTTACTAGCATCTGCAGGCCGCATATGATCCGTGTCACATGTAAAGAATGTCTGGTGGTCCTGTGCAGAAAGATTCATATCGTAGTAGGTCAAGGGTTCTCTCCCCGTTACCCACGTATACCTGCAAAGATGCCAACAAAGAAACACTCCGCTTAAACAAGCCCACATTCAGCAGTATTTACAGAAAAGGAAAACATCTGACACCAGAGATGGGCATAAACTAAGATAATCCAGCTGGTCTCCTTAACAATGTATGTTGCATTTCCCTGTGCCGTGATGGAGCTGACCCTAAGCTAAGGAGGGGGCTATAAGACAGGCACGCAGGAAAGGTGTAGCACACACATTCACACATTAAGACTTCATGGAAGCTTGATGCAATTCACTAGGTTGCCTGATGTAATTGACTTGAACAGAACTACTACATTAACATGCTAGATGCACTGAAAATACATTTTCCATTTTTTCTAACTTCAAAAAAATCACTTTATAAGTGAATAAAATAATAAAAACTTCAGAAATATTGAAGAAATAAACTGATGTTTACTCAGAAAACTTGAGAATGAATTTAAATTCCTTTTCTTTCAGAAACATCTTACATACGACAGAAAAACCTGGCACAAGTGCATGTGTCAACAATTTTGTTTTCTTTTTCAATCTCAGAGTTGAGTTAATGAACAACTACAATTAAGATCCTTAACCTCGTACTGCACTGTCGCACTTACCGATTATACTCAGCTCCTCTGAAGAGATTTAAGGGATTTCGCCAGACCTTGCATTCTGTTATAAACAAAAACAGAAACGCAATGAAGTCTCTTCCAAATTACAGTGTTACCTCAGGTTTGTCAGAAATATCAGTTATCTTTGAATGAGTCTTAGCAATTGAGTTTTGAACATGGAAAAATTAAATTTACTGAGAGACAGGTGGTAGCCTGACTGTCTGTCCACTTTCTTTTCAAATACTAATTTCATTACAAATTAGTTTTAACAAATGACAGCATTCCAGATAAACAGCCTCTAACAAAGCTCCAAATGCCAGACTAAAAGATAATACTGATTAGCGTCAGGACTTCCATTTACCATAAGGCAGAACTGAAGAGGGGATCATATTGGGGTTATTGCACTAAAAAACTAAGCAATTAACTCATTCCCTGTGGACTTGTTATTTCTATAAGGAAACTTCACTGTCTAGCTAATACTGCAAGTCATTGAGAATCATATGTACAATTGCTAATTTTAATTCATCTTTAGCTTTAGAAATAAAAATCCATAGCAACATGGCTATGCTGACCTCACTTGAGTTACAGCCACAGTAAGATTGACAAGGGAGTCTATGGTTGATTGCCAGAAAAGAGTTCATTGCAAAGTTATGGGAACACTAAAAGCATTTCATACATTTCTCTTTTAAAAGAAAAAAGAAATGCAAAATCTTCAAATCACAGGCAGGAAGAGATAAGAAAATCCACAAAAACTTCATTTAGATAGTACTCAAAAAAAACACAAGATCATTTTTTATAGCTTTTTATAAGCAGAGGTCTTAATTCTGGCTTTTCTAGTTTAGCTCTTATTTAACATCAGTAAAATTCTTTTTCTTTCAACAAAGAGACAATTTACTAATGTGACAGTGGGACCAGAATCAAACTCAGTACTTGCAACAAAGTCTAAAAGTCATTGGGGGACAGAGGGCTGTATTATCACAAGTCAGTCTCTTGATGACACCTCATTGAGGGCTCTGCAAACGCCCATCAGGAGTTCTGGCCCTCCAGCATTTCACCAGCTGTTTTCCACTACCAAATGTCAGCCAGTACATTTTTCACTATGAAGTTACATGACCACTTCTAGGGAGGTCACTGCAGCATGTTCTTTGTGAGATAATGAGTCAACAGGGTACCTACTGCATATAACATATGGGACATTAAAGTTTGTTCTCTTTACGTCTGCTCCATTAAAGTATGAGACAGACACAAAGAATGGCAAGTCAAATCTTTCCCTTTTTTCATGGACCTATCTCCCATTTCTGAATATGAAGCTAAAGAGGAAGCATCTTACATAAATTATTTGCAATAGCATAATGGCATCTGCAGCTGCACAAAAAAACAAAGGACACAGTATGTGGCCTTCAGAATGGTCCCTCCGCTAGATAACACATGCACGAGCCAGTGACAAGAAAAGGGCAAGAAGACTAGGAAGAGTAAAAGTACTAATGATACAGCGGCATCCTTTAGGCAGCCGCTTCCACAGGCAGTTGATACTGGAGAGCTCCATTAGCTTTAGCAAAAGCGCTTCACCAACACTGAGCCATTCTGCTGCACACCAGAGGGTATGGCTGTTGGACAAGATTTAATCTGGTAATTTAAATAGAATATGGTTTTCAAACCATAATAAATATTAAATAAACACTATAATAGATATTAAATAAACACCAACCTCCCCAGTGGCACAATTCAGTGGCTTGGCTTACTGTATTTGCAATAAACAAGATTAGGTAACAGGAATTTGATCACAACAATACCATTTTTTTTTTGATCTATTTATTTAAATTTTAGTTGTGCTTGATCCAAGCACAGTACTTAATCACCACAGTAAAGAAAGGGGGTGCTGGGGAACAAAAAGGGAATAGTAGAAGCCATTTTATTACCATCCTCAGTCCTGGAGACAGTTTGACAAGTTAAACATGAGGTGTTCTTTTGCTGCGTTTGTCTTGATATCCGCTGATACCATGTCTGAATGCAACAACAAAATTATCCCAAAATTTTGGGATAAGACACAGACACCTACTGCAATACTCCACAAAAGTCAAATGTTAACAAAGGAAGACAGGCTGAATCAAGTAAAAAAGCCATCTTCGCCTATTTGGATAGTGCTAGAAATATCCCACTGTTGATTCATGACAAACTAGAAAGCTTGCCTCTTCTGTTGCATTGTAAAATAATCAGATTATATAACTTATGTCCTTGTTTTGTATAAGCAAATAGGATTTTTTGAAGATTCATCTTTCAGATGCTTATTCAGTGCTCAAGTTTTGAACACTCGATCTTTTTCTTGTGGCATGACTAACAAGGCTACCTGCACAGACATCCTGCACAAACACTGCTACAGGAATTTATAGAATCAAGTGTCTATGAATTGAAAGGCAAATATGTCCTTAACTACTTCTTTGTATCAGAAAAATCGAGAGGCTTGGGAGAACCCCATCAGCCCCTATACTGTGCTTCCACTTTAAAACGGGGGGAGCTATTCTAGATGTGCTGAAGTGAGACTGCTGGTGCTGATGGGCACACGCAGGTGTTCCCAGTTCACCAAACATAGTCTCCTGGCCCATGCAGTGCTGCTATTCACAGCCTTTCTTCTCCTTAGGCGGGAATGCAACTGCTGAATGTGCTCTGCTACATGGAGGCCTCCTGACGTGCAAGTATCCAGTATAGAACAACGTTTTTTGAAACCATCTACATCATTTAACTTGTGATTTTAAAACTATTTTTCCTTGTTTATTTTCATAAGCATGCAAGAGCAGATGTAAAATTGGCCAGGACTGGAATTAGAGATATAGGTATCTCTGTTGTTGAACAATAATGCTTTCTCCTTGACTGAATTTGTTTCATAGACTTTTCCTCATTTGTTAATTCTGATGTATTTTAAGTGCCTACATAGGGCATAAATTTAATGAAATTATAATGTTATAATGGAAAGTAACCATTTAATAAATCCTAGCAGAATATCCCTGAAGAAAGGTAAACTAATTTGCAATAGTAAGATTATGACCTAGACATAAATCTAAGGCTGAAGCCATTAAACTCCATCTTGTAGATCAGGAAGATAGTGAATACCCACAGTTCAAGCCAGAAGCAACAATAGTTGGGCATCTCTATCAATCACGGCTTAAGTCTTCAGTTCATTCCACCCAGATAGCTCTAAGTCACCCAAGCAAGGACCTAAGTTCCCCTGGGACCCGGGGCCCCTATTTAGCCAAAGAACTTGTTGCTCGGAGCTCAAGGGGCTGTTTCATTGTAGGCAGGTCGACTTGTTTCCTGCTGCTACCTCTCAGAGGAATCCCCGGGCAATGAGGCTCCCACCTACAGAGCCTCAGCAAAATCCTCAGCTTTGAAACGTGCTAAGTAGCTTCCAGGGATGGTGCATGTGAGAGCTGTAGCAGCACACAAGCTGTCTCAAGGCAAAACTGATGCTTCCCTGTCCCCATCACGTAAGAGCTGGTTTCTTCAGATTGAGTATCACCTTTACCATTAGGGCAAAAAAATGTGTATTCACTACAGCAATATAAAAATGCATAATGAAAAAGAAATCTAAACTCATACAAATGTACTGCTGAGGTAAGGCTCTCAAAACACTTCCTCAATCTTATGTTTATTCAGAAAAAAATCCATGCACTATGAAGTAGGCCATAGGGTGTCAAAGTCAACTGTCTAAAATGTGATTTATTCAAAAACAGACACCATCAACCTGCTTTGCAGCAGCCACACCTTGCAGAGAAAATCACAGGAGCTATTAACGTCTGCAGCCTCACAAAAAACAAGCCTTAAACGCCTGAAATCCAGCACCCAAAAATGCAGGCCTCTTTTTATAAACCTGCCTGCAATACACCACGGTTTGCCCAAAGTCACAAATCAAATCAGTAGCTGAGTCAGGAATGGAACAAGCCCTTAAGCTATTGAAAACCGCTGTGCTTCCACTTACTAAAGTGAAATCCAAATGTTGTTTACATACTATTTCCATTACCCTACGAATCAAGCAATGAAAGCAGATGGGCATTCTCGACATCTTTTCCTGATTATTTTCTTGACAGTGCTTTAACTATGCTGCAAGGCTCTGTAAAAGAACGAAAATAAAAATACTGCCTGCCTTTAGAAATGGTATTACAGAAAGCACATGCAATTTAGCTGAAGTTTCAGAACAAGGACTGTAACTGTGCATTTGCCTTATCGTAATAGAGTCTGAGTGTTGCATGGGTTTGAGAAGATATAATTAGCTGGAGCAATTATTGAAGCAGTCCTGTCTTTTATTTGACAGCAAAGCCAATTTAAAGAAAGTCTTCTATGGTCTCGTGGTTCAGGATGAAATGATATTTATACCATCTGCCTATGGCAGGGGTTGAGTGCTATTTTTGCCAAGCCACAGAAATCCAGGGAAGCCAAGTTAATCTGTAGCAGCCACCAATTTGACAGACAAGGGCAAGGAGTAGCACCGGAAGCATTTGGCCACTGACTTTAACTATGACCAAAATGTCCATAGATGCCAACTACCCAGCGCCCCAAGATGTGCAAGGGTGAGTGGTGTCTGTGGGTGTGCAAACCTGTAGCTGCTTCTGCATTACAGGCTACCTCTTTCACAGCTCATGCTGTGGCTATTCAGGTTTAGCCACAACCCACCTCCCCAGCATCATACTCTTAACATTGATCCTGTTAAAATGCAGGTGGGCGCCTAATTTTACAGGTCCCAGAGTCTTGCAGGTTCCAGTTTCCCGCCAGCTCGCGGCCTTACGCAGGGGCAGGCCGGGTTATCCTCCTTGGTTTTCGCGCTGCTCACCTGACACGCTCTGGCGGCTCGAGTCGGCGTCGCCGGCGGCGGCGCTGGCGGCGCTGGGCGCGCTGTTGTCCACGCCGCCCAGCAGAGGGCGCAGGTGGCTCACCGAGACCTGCTCGATGAAGGACGTGCCGTACTTGCGGAAGTACCACCACTCGAAGATCTGCAAGACACGCGCCGCCGCGCCCGTTAGCGCCCAACGGCCTCCCAACGGCCGCCGCGCCCGTTAACGGCTGCCTCCCCGGCGCCGCGCCCGCTAACGGCTGCCTCCCTCCGGCCGCCGCGCCCGTTAACGGCTTCCTGCCGCGCGCGCCCTCTCTCCTCACGCCCTGAGCCGGGAGGCGCCCGGCGAGGCAGTGCCGCACAAACGGGCAATCCGAGTGACTGGGAACTTATGGTTCTGTCCGCTTGACCTCAAGATGATTCAAATTGATTTTGGTTTGGGCTTTGGTTCAGATAGGAAATAATAATAATAGATTACTTGCATACTCCTCTTTGATGGCTTACAGACTAAGAGATCCTCTTACACCTGTACTTATATACCTAAATAGGTCTTTATGGCATTTTCCTAGAGAAATTCTATTCTTGAGGAATAAACTGCATAAAATCTGCCTAAAACCTGAAAAGGAAGCGCATTTCATCCAAATTGGAAAAAAGTAATGTAAAAAATATAAATGCATGCATATTTGTAATATCCTAAGGGGCTTAGCAGTTGCTTTTGAAACCAGCAGCCAACCATCAATGTACCAATAGTAGCAAATACCAGTCTTTTTTTAAATGAAAATATGCTAGTACTTTGTAATATTGATTCCACTTGAAATTCTGAATGAATGGTCCTTGCTCTTTTTGTTTTCCTCAGTGTTTTCATGTTTTATGCTGATTCTGAAATCTTTTACAAAATCTCGACAAAACAGGTTATTTATTCTTCCTACAATGGTCCATGGTCAGCAAGGGGATTTACTCATCTTCAGCAAGTGGATTATGATCTTCACAGTGTGAGAGATGCAGATTTAAGTTCTGCTTGGCTAGCACAAAACCAAATTACGGAAGTCCTTTTAGGAGTCTTAAGTACTGCACAGAGGTTCAGATTCAGCTCCACACTTTCCCTCTCACGGTCACCTGAAACACCCCAAACAGTTTCCATATTTTTCCCTTCTGAAGCTCTCTTGAGGTATTTATATCATTGATTTCTATCTCCCTGAGATTATAGACAAGAGATGCCTTAAAAAAAAAAAAAAAAAAAAGCCTTTTGTTTTAAACCTTTCCGTAAGGTGAAAAAAAAACGATGCATAGTCAGAAAGTGTTCATCTCCTAAGGACATCTCCAAAGGATATACTAATGCATTCAGCAGTAGGGGAGCCTTTAATTTTAGCCATGTTATTAAAAAATCTAGAGCAGTCATATGGAGGCAGATGACATGAGCTGCACTGGAGGGCAGTGGGAATTTAGCTGGTGGCCATTTGAATATGCACGTTCACGTATTTGCATTGCACATACATGGCAGCCCCGGACATCAGTTGATCCCCCAAACAGTCTAATGGCTGTTTTATGAGACATCAACGAGGAAGAATAAAACAGTCTGCTGGGAGATGACAGAAGGACTCTGTGAACATATAAAGGTCACAAGAACTTGGGAAGATAAACAGATGGTCACAGAGATGTCAGAACATAAATACACCCAGACTGTTGTGAAATCTGCATTCCAGGCAAAGTACTGAAAACCCACACAGCGTTTATATTTCCTCCTTACGTAGGTACCACAAGGCTTTTGTCACTGCGTTTGTTACTTCTGCGAGTACTTGCCACAGCAAATCACGGTAGCTGGGGACAAAAGTATCTCTATATATTGGCTCTGTACTGATGCACTTCCCTGGGCATCCACTACTGCCTGCAATTCTCCAAATGTTTCAGATGATGGACAGGGATCTGGTGTAGATGAATCTTTGGTTTTAGCTGTTCCCATGTGCTTATAAACACAACATGCTCTAAGGGGCTTAGAGTTTAAATCTTACGATCTAGAAGAGTATCCTAACTGAAGCAGGCAACATATGGCCAACCATGAGGGGCTGTGCCACAGGCTGTGTTTTTGCTTCAAGCTTTGAAGCTTGAACAGACTGCACAGAACTCAAGCCACAGCTGTATCTGTCCCATGGCCTCAGAGGGACTTGCTGCTGGAAATCAAGGGTTATAGTTTTGCGCTGAGACATGGAAAACTCAATCAAGGGTAATTCTGCAGATAAAAGGGCCAGCTTCTCAGGTACAACATAACAACACAGCCCATGGCTGGCTTCTGAGAGGCTGACATGCAGAAAGTGACAGCCTAGCACAACAGCTTCCAGGCTAGTCTCTCCAAACTCTTGGCCATTACTGACTATCTAGCTGGCTTCACACTGCAAGAGGAAGAAAAAAGATTTTTCAAAATGTTTAAATAAGTGTCACACTATATTTCAATGTAACTGAGGGTACAAGCAAAGAGAATGAACACATTGTCACTACTACAGTTCCGCCGAGTGATGGAGGCTTGTTAAAATGTATGAGACAGTTGTAACTGTCTCAGTAGACTTCCAAAAATATTAATTGTAAAAAAGGAAATAAAGCTCCTAAATCATTTTACACAATTTTGAAAAAAATATTTGCAGTGCTAAGTGAATCCAGTGCCAGGAAATAACAAGCGTACCAATGCAGTCCCTCAGAAAATAAGGCAATCAATTGCCACCAGTCTTTGCTTGGTGGGTTTTGTTCAGGGTGTCCAAGAATTTGTAATCTAGTATTGTAGTCAAAATGTCTTCATAGAATTTTTGTACCTTACCTATTTCTATAAGTCAAATTTATTTCTAACTGTACCAGCCCATTTAAGAATGATGTTGAGTCAACAAGCTCTTGACAGCTCAGCAACTGAGAGATCACCTGGCCCAACAATTACTAACTATAAGGATTAATGATCTGTAGAAAGAGATCTGGATCTGAGATGAAATTAGGAGAAAGGTCATTTCTGCACCACTTCTAAAAACAAAGGCACATCATTTCTCTGAGGGGGAACTCATCACTACAGATGTTTCCTTTATCAGAGGCTGGCAAAGGCTTTTCCTGAGTTCTCCCTAGTTGATGCCTGTACTTTCAGATCAGAACAGGGCCAAACAGCTCCAGACTCTCAAGGGATATTTGAAACCTTTATTTTCACAAAAGCCAAGTCAAAACTGTGGTGGTTGGCACATTTCCAGGTTTATGTGTTTAGAAACGCAGATGCAGATTCTTTTATTTTTTAAATGGGCATAGGCAATGAATAACAGTTAAATTTTGGAAAACCCTTAATGATGATTTCTAGCAATACATGGCTATAAAAAAACGACTTACAGGTGACAATTGTATTTGGGTTAGATAAGAGCTGATTAATCACTCCTAACTGTCCTGAATGTTTTAAGATTTGGGTTGTGTTTTGTTTGGTTTGGTTTTTGGTTTTGCTTCTCTTTATAGGTACTTCCCTTCCCCTGTGAAATGAACACATTACAGACCTTCCTTTTCTTATCTTTCCTGTCACATATGGGCAATCCTGGATCATTTCATTTCTCTGTGTAACAACAAATCTATTCTGTATCATTTGGATTATCTGATCTTCCTGCCTGTTTTTTCAGAACAGATATTCCACCACATATGTATCAATTCACAGGAGACAGTTTTGCTGCTTGTTCTCACTGGACCAAATAGTGATGCCTATCGCTGCCTTGAGTTATGCTTTCTCGTTTATCATATCTGAGACAGACATCCTTTCTTGCACGGAAATACTCTCTATAGTCCTCTTCTACTGCAACAGAAACAGTCTTCAATACAAATAGTAAAGAATTTTGCTTACAGGAGATTTTTGCAGCTCAGAGTTTTAATTCAACCTTGCAGTTGGGCTTCCAGCCTTCCAAAGAGTTGGAATACTACTCGGATAGGAGGGGTGGTCACTCGATCTAATGGGTGTAACATGAAGGTTACTCCCTTGAGGCAGGCACACAGCAGCAGACCTGCATTCAGTGGTTATGCCTGTTCAGTAAATACAGCAGACGCCCAGCACAGGTGTAACCCGCACTGCTTATCTGTCAGTTGCCTTGACTGTTCGGCCTGGGCCAATGCCCATGACGGGGTCTGTTTCCAGAAGGTGTTACGGGAAAGATCATCCTGTTTGGCGGCTAAGAGTGCTCATCCATAGGGATGGAAGCTCGGTTGTGCCACTTACCCCTCGTGACGCAAGGGGGGCAAGCAATATTTTATTTAGCAATAGGGGACAGCCAGACAGCCAAGGACTCAAACAGATGCTCCAGTCCTGCCCAGCTCTGTTCTAGGGAAGACTTGTCTCAGTGTCAGTCTTTTAGTGTCTTCAATGGCATCTTTCCAAGCTGAAGGCTATGCAGCCCAATTACTTCTGGATAAAATATACCAATTTGGCACCCACTTAGGCTCTGTTTTTGGATTATGAAAGCTGCTACTTGTCCCTAACAGGGAGTTTAGAGTGAGAAGGTTCAAGGCCAAGCTTGAAAACAAACAGCTTATTCAAAATAACCATCCACTTACACATCTAACCCTAAAAATACAGGAATGGGAAAAGAAAATAATATTTTGTCTGGAATAAGTGCAGTACTTCTCTCAACACTAGGCATGCCCCAGTTTTCAATGCTACCTGTCTCCTGTCTTTGCACCAACCTGCCCTCCTGCAGCCCCTTTCTCCCTCTGCTTCCCGGCAAATTCCAGCTTCTTGGGAGCTCCCAGCATGGATTTCACTGACCTCCTCTGAGCAGAGCAGAAACTTTGAACAATTCACATGTATCACACTCAAACTGCCAAAGACTGTCCCTGTAAAATCATCAGACTTTCTCCAGTATGTGGAAACACCCCAAACTCAGTCATCTTTCTGCCCCTGTGCAGTGGGCTACACAAAGGTAATAAAACAGAAGAACAATTAATATCAACAGAAAATAATGCAGGTCTCCTCAGCGTTACTGAAACCCTCTCTAAGGCTTCCTGTGCTCGCACCATCACTTACAAAGTGCTGAGCCTCTCACATGTCCTGTACGGCCTGGAGCAGCAGGGCCCATGCTTGGCCTCTTTGTGCACTGACTGCCAGACTGAATTCTCCTCTCTCAAAGGCCTGGCATTTTTCTATCAGATCGCTCCTTATTATTCAGCAGAAAACTCTTTAATATCTGTTCCGAGCTCTGAAGCAGCGTAACAAGACATTCCTAATGGAGATTTAAGACTAGGGTTCAATTTTGCCTGTGATTTGTTAGAACTGAGATGGAGACAGTTTGCAATGCAAACACCACCTGCATTTGCTATCCAACACTCACTCTGGTGATAGCTATTTTAGACATGCAGTCTTACAGAAATAATACCAGCTCACAGCATTTCCTTGATCTTAGCTGTGTTTCATGACACAGGTATGTTACCCTTCCTGTGAAAAACTTCAGGCTTCCTTAGATATAAAATACAGGTCCGTTGTATTCTGTGAGTTAGAATCCTGTCTCTTACTGAATTAAAAGTGACTGTGGTGGAACCAATTTCTACTACATTATTTTTAATGCAGACTGGGTTCAATTATTTGGTTCAATTTTTTAATGCTTGAAATAGTGCAGGAAAGAATTAAATTTGTTCTGAGTTTTTCATTTAAGCTATGTGCTGTAGTCAAGTAGTTATGAAGGAGAATAGCTGAGAGAAAAAAAGACCCTTCTGTACTGTCGTGTGCTATTGAGCAAAGTAGAGATGGTTGAAATCCTTGCGTCATTAAAGTGACATTCCCTACAGTGAAGCCAGAATGCGACCCAAGGAATGAAAGCAAGATAAGAGATGAAATAAGATGGAAGAGTAATGAATGTTTTGTAAAGTTGTCATATAGTGTACGATTCCCCCGAAGTTGAACTTTGCAGAGTCACTGTTTCATGACCTAAACATGAAATAGGAAAAGCAAAGCACTCATTTTTCCATCAGTCACCACACTTCTGAAATGATGGAATTTTCCATCATTTCAGAACCTGCAGTACTGTGATTTCTCCTTCTGATTAGGAATTGCAGCCAGCTGATAATGGAAAGAGATCTGCCAGACCATATGGTGGAAAATTCCAAGGAATATTAGTACTTCTAGTCTGACAAATACCTCGGTGATATAGATTTGAGAAGAGAATGTTTGTTTTATGAAAGAGTTTCATTTAATACCACTAGCAGAACTAAGAAATCTTTAGAAATGTAGATGCTGTGTAATGCCCTGATAACTGGGCTGCAGTGTAGACAACTCAGAATGGTACAGGGCCTTTGGTAAACAGCAAGATTATTTAGAAATAGTAAATTTGAAGAATAATTGGGCTAGTGACTGGCACAGTCTCAGCTGTAGATTTATCTTTCCATGTCCATCTCCACTGAGTTCCTTTTCCACCACGCAGTTTACAGACCACATGAAACTGAAACGAGTTCATGGCTTGTTTGTCTTTGAACATTTAGATTGGGGCATATAAGCAACAGAGAACACGGGGCAGCAGTTGTGAAGGTACACCAGAAAGCTTTTGGATCTTCTTGCAAATCTTCCCAGTTATACTGACTACGCCTCCTACTCCTCTATTAGCTTGTTCATAATAAGCATTCAGTGAATATCTTCAATTAAGGCTTACTCAGTTTAATCTCTTCTTGGAAGGCTTCTACCAGTGGATTGATCACTAACAGCATGTCATTTCCAGGTATTTTGCTGTGTTGTGCCTTCTTTCAGTGTCTTAGTGACTCATGGATTGATTTGCTCTTCTATCCCCTCGGGCCGCTGCCTTTCTTCCAACATTACCTGACTAATAATCTTGAATCCTTCTTTTTTTTTTTTTTCCCCCTGTGTCTGCCATTTTTCTCCTTCTTCATAACATGGTCTTAAAAACTCCTTCCTATCTTCTTCTTTTCCATCAAAATACAATATCTAGACTTTTTTTTTCTCGAAGTCTCCTACTGAACTCATTCCTCAAAAATGCCTTCTAGACTACAGTACAAAATGCAACTGCATTTGCAGTCACGCTACACATAGTTACATCTCTCTTCAGATTCCCTGGATTTAATTCTGTTAAATGTTTCCACAGGGCACAGATGTGTCTTTCTCTTGCCACTTCCTCCACCTGTCTTCACTCTCCAACAGTAAATATGCTCCTCTCACTTCTCCTCGTCACATTGGTGGAGGTCTTTGAGTATTTCTTACTGGGTGAGATTACTGAATTTAGCATGCAGCACTTTCCTCCCAGACGTTTTAGTTGGCCTGAACTGAATCCAAGTCCCACCGGTTTGGCCCCTGGACCTCAGTGTTTGTAGTTGAAAAGAACGGTGATTTCTCTGGAGCTCTGTCCTGTGCTTTGGGGCTCAATCCATACACGCCTGATGAATGCCCAAGGTGCAAACATTAAGTAATTGCCTTCTGCTGCAAGCAGGCCCCAGAGCGAGGCAGAAGCGCGGTGCGCCTGCGGCGCTGCACCTGGCACCCTGCAAGCAGCCAGCGAGCGGCTTGCCAGCATGCAAGGGGAGGGAGCTTCTCTGTCTACGTCTGCGGTCAGCCAGATTGTAGAGAGAGGCCCTGAGTCCCCACACAGAACTGAGGGGCCTAGGGAGGAGCCTCGTTAGGGCTCCTTGCGGGGAGCAGGTCTGAGGTGAAGGGAACCAGCCCCGAGACAAGTCTCTTTCTTGCTGCTTTCCACTGGGATCACTACACTCCCAAAACTCATCTCCCAGTTATGTGCCATGTTTGGATGGTGAAGAAAGCATCTGCCGTTCTTACCCAGCAAACCTTAGAGGCATGCAGCGTCCTTTTAAACTAAAGGACTTAACACTCTTTGAACAAACTAGAGGAAAATGAACACAACCTTGATTTGTATATGCAGAAAACAAACTCTCAGCATCTAAGACACAGAACAGCCCAGTATAACCCAAAGGCCCTAAGTACCTCTTGAAGATTCTTAGATATTTTGCTTAAGTTTGTTTCTGTGAAGACATTGAATAAAATCCAGCACAAATGCTCTGCCTTGGACTTCTGCCCTGTCATGGCATTATGATTCACTCCATTGCATCAGTTTGCACAAAGAAGCCCTCGGGGATTATATAAGGGAGGATTTTTTTCCTCCCTACAAGGTTTAGAAATACTCTATAGGCCTAAAAACAAAAGGATAGACATATACTGAGAAAGATTTTAGAACTGAACAGCTGAAATAATTATCCCTTGGAAACCTGGCACTAAAACTGCCTTCATTGCTATATTGCAACTTGCTGTTTTTCCTAATGAGTCCTGCTGTAATATTCTCAACGGCGCTTGCTAAACTGAGGTAGTTTCTTCCTCTCTCTCTCTCTCTCACTCCTCTTTTTCCTCTCTGTTTTTGCAGTACTTGTTGATGGAAATGCATAGCATGCAAACACTTGTTCTGAATCATTATTTGGCTGTTTGCTACCGGTCACACTGTCATTCAAGATTATCTTCTTCAATGACACCCAGCATGGAAAACTTTCTTTTTTAAAGTGAAAAGCAATAAAAGAAATTATGGGCAGTTGAAATACAAATTTAGGAAAAAAACAAGGCACCATTAATCTGGGCACAGCCTCAAATCACATTTTGGGTAATAGATGCAGTATGTAAAGTAATATTAATATATCTGGTACTTACCAAAATAAGTCCCGAGATTAAAGAGGAAGTGCCTGTCAAGGCAACATAGAACTTGGGGGTTAATGTGTTCAAAAACATACTCACTGAAAAAGAAAGAGAGGAAACCATGAGTACAGATTCAGGACATGTTCTCCCCATGTGTCCCCGCCTCCTCCCTACTGTTTTCCAGATTTAAATAAGTTGTTAACTTAATTTTGATTAAAAAATCAGGTTAAAGAACATCCTGTTTCATCTGCCTCACATGTGAGAAGCAGAACACTGGATGCCACATGCAGGCTTTTGTTTCCACACAACAGTCAGTCACCAAAAGCCCCAAGGCACTTGCACCCGGGCCTGGGTCCTTCCCATTCCAGGCAGCGCCCTCCGGATCCCCATTCCAGAATTCCCCGTGACTGCAGTGTCTGCCCTGCTGCTGTTAGAGGTCACAGGAGTCTGTCCCAGTGCCCTGCATTCCAGACTGCCTGGCCTCTTGCGTGATCTGGACCAAATCATCTGGACCATTTTTTTTAAAAGCCTTTTTCTTCTCTTGACCTCGGTTCCTCACTTACTTACACAGTAGGAGATAAAAGCATTTCCCTAACATGTTACCTCACATTAAATATACTGAAGTCCTCAAATAGTGTGGCAGTAATCACTGCATGCAAGAATATAAAACACATTAAGAAATAAACAGGTCTTCTGATTCATGAGGAAAGAAAGACCTAATAACTAGTCTGAATAAGGCCCTGGTCACTCCAAATTATGTGGAATCCAGGCCAGAAGCAAATCCAGAGAAGCCGCAAGGAATGGCAGTTCTCTTCCAGACATCTTACATGTGTTTTGGCAGATGCTGTGACAATCACCCTGGGTTCTCCCTTAGCCCCCTGTAGAAAATTCCTATCGACTTTAGAGAATAAAGTAATTTTTGACAGTTTTTAAATGACACTACTAGTGGGAATTACAGCTCCTTCACTAAATCCTTGAACACAACTTTCAACCAGCCATCACCTCTGTCTTCTGTGAAGGAAATCATTCTCTGTTAAACTACAAGGAGGTTTCGAATATCATCCTCAAAAAATCCACTAGTTTCATTCTTGTCCAATGCCAAAGAATTTCTTATATGTATGTATATATGTCTGTGTGTATGTATATACAAACATACACATATACACATGTGTACATATGCATATATTAGTATTTATATATGCATATACTTTATATATATGCATATAGTTTACACATATATGCATATATAGACAAAAATATTCCCGCCATCTGCATCCATAACTGATGAAGGCCTTGACAAAATGTGTAACGGAAATTTAAAGATTGTAGCAAATTATCAAATAGTTAAAAGCCTGAGGAAAGACCTGGATATACTGTTGGGGAGTCCTCAGCTAATTCTGTTACTTTTAGAAATCACACATATTAAATAATATGGCACCAAAAATGAAGAGAAAGCAGGTTACAAATAATCAAACATTTGATTAATTTTCCATAACCAATAAAACAGAAAATTATCATCCAGAAACACATAACTGAAATAGACTTCAGAGCTGCAATTCAGCTGATCTGTTTTGGCTCTCGTTGCAGCTTTTTTTTTACTTGAAAAAGTCATAATCGCTGAAGTGGGAGTGTAATTTTCTGCTCCATCGGAGTAGCATTAAGCATCAAGCTGATAAAGTGAAGAGCTTGTCTGGTGTTTTTAATTCCATATTACATTTTCTTTCACAAATGAGCTATATGCCAAACTCTCAGCTAGTGTAAATTGGCGGAATATTCCCATTTGGTTGTGTGCAGTAGAGCTACACAGTTATACACCAGCTCTGCCTCAGCAGCTGGGATTTTTCCAAATCCTACCTATCTTCTTCCTGTTCCCATTCTTTCTTTCTTTTTATTATACATAATTTTGAACATCTAATAAAAACTGACTTTGAATTAGTAGTCCCTGCTTACTGCAGCCTCAGTTAAGGAACAGAGAGTCTGAAATAGCTTTGGCTTCTCCAAACCACCCGCGAGTCCTTTAGAAGCAACATTCCTCCTCCTGGAATGCAAACGTACCCCAGAGACATCAGCTGTGTCACTGGGGTATGTCAGAGTGCCAGGGAATGGCTCGCTCGGCACGGGTCGGGATACCCCGCGCGAGCAGCCGCTCCGACGGGACGGGACGGGCCGGGCCGGACGCCCCGCGCGGGGAGCTGGGCGGGCAGCGGCTTCGGCAGCGGCTCCCGGCCCTGCCCTGGCTGCGCAGCTCCGCAGTCCCTCCTGTCCAACTAGCAACAGTACGCTAAGGGAAACTTTATTGCCAAGCGTATGAAGTACAGAAAACTATGCGTTTACCAAGGCTCTAAAGCTATCTAAGCCTCTATGTTTTAGGGTATTCTAAATGTTCACCAAGAAATGCTGCAAGGACGGCAAAGTATCTTAGAAAAACAGCGATCAGATACTGCCTTATCCAATTGCCATTAAGACACTTCCCTTGAGGAGTACGGTCACATCCGGAGGAATCATACCAAGTCCTTTCCACAAATCAAAATCAATCACCAATAGAGCAGAATGAGTGATAGTCCAAAGAGAGTACGTACTGCTGGCACAAGCAACACTACTAGCTTTTGTCTGTCACCACATCTTTTACAAGCAATTTATACTGATTTGTAGACATATAATCACATCTAGGCAGAGATAGGATTTAATGTATCTTTTTTTTCTTTTGTTACTGCTTCCTTCTTCACCTACTTGTAAGTGGTTGCTCATTCATGCCCTCTACTACAAGCTGCTACAGTTGTTCACTCTTAAAACTTAGTCACAGGGACTGGCAAGGGGAAAAGACACAACTCTGGACACTTTTGGATGTAGGAGCCAGACTCGCAGGTAACTGGAATAGCCCCAGTGATTTGCTACCTTTGCACTCAATCAATCACAAGTGCTACTTACCTGGCCTGTATCTCTCAAATATTTTGCTTTTTTTCTTTCTTTTGGTTAAGTAGGAGAATCTTCTATTCCATTAAGAAAAATATCAACTTCTGCCAGCTACAGAGTAATTTCCTCTTCCCTTTATCTCCATACATATTATTAACAAAAGCAAACACTTTCCAATAAGATACATATTTCCAAAACAGTAGAAATATGCACTGGAGGATCTGTGGTCAGACTGTTTTTACTCGTAAGTCAATGGGAATTTTGTCTTTGTTTTGGTGGAAACTACATCAAGGCCTTGTTCTCATAACATTAATCTCCAAGATAAAAATCAGTCCAATCTTGGATTATATTTGTATCATTGTCCAAAAAAATAAAATGAAATGAAATGAAATGAAATGAAATAAAATAAAATAAAATAAAATAAAATAAAATAAAATAAAATAAAATAAAATAAAATAAAATAAAATAAAAAGAAAAAAGAGCTTCTATTTATAGGCAGCATTCTGACACTGGATAAATCACTATTTGTGGTAGCTGTCCAAATATCTATACTTTTAAAGATAATCTCCCTTTCCTGCTTCCTATAATGGACTTAGGTTTCCTTTGGGACGTTGCAGTAATTTAGAACCATTACAGATGTTAATGGTCCATCTGCCCAGATGTGCAGAGCAGTATTTCTCCTCTGCGATACATTTCCATTCAGAAGGAAGGCGCTGAGGAGCAGGAGAGGTGGCCCCAAGGCCCTTCCTCGTGCGTTCGCCCAAGCGCTGCCGCCACGAGCGGAGGGTGACACCGTTCCTCACCCTGCGCGTCCGCTCGTGTCTGAGGAGCACCCTAAAGGGGCACCCAATGAACATCCAAACAGAGACAGAAAATTGCCAATTTAACACCAATTGCCTGATGCTCCCGCAGACTGCAATTGGTGTTAAATCGTGAAATGACTGTTAAATTCCAATTATTTCCACAGGCTTTTGATGATGAGTGATGCATTTTTGGTCGCATTATTGAGATGATGGAATACAGCACAGCCTATTTTTTGTAGAGAAAACCAGCATGGCCTGTGAATGCTGTCTAAAGAAGCCAAGCATGTCCTGGCCTTAGAGATAACAAGCCCCTTTCTTCCCTTCTTTTTATTGTGTACATCTTAATTTTACTTGAGTCACCTAGAATAGGTACTATTTACATTTCCAATACTGCCTACATTACATTCATAAATCATTCCATTCTATTGTATAATATCTAGGGAATTATTATTATTTAGCATGCTCACAGAGATGAATTTACATCCATTTGTGTCAGACTGCTGAACAAAACCACACAAGCCATATCCAGTAGTTTCTGTTGAGGCTCCTCTAAAGAGGTGATTGAAGTTTTCTCAGAAGTTGATGTCATTTCACTCTCGTTATATATTTTATTCATTTTATTCCAATACTTATTCCACATTCAGAATGAATCATAAACGAGAAAAAAATCCAGGTATTTTTCAAGTGACAAAATCCCTAAATCACTAAGAAGTGCCACTTAAGGTAACAGAGCACTACAGTGCATTACAAAGTCCTTCAAGGACTTGAGGCATTTTAATTTCAAGCATGCGAGGAGGCGCGGGACGAGGAATGATACTGGCTGAAGAACCTGCAAGCTGCGGTATCAAATAATTCACACCAGAAGATCTTCAGGGGTGGGAGCGCTGCCAACTGCCTGCTGTCCCCCTTGAGCATCTCCTAGACTGCTGCACCACTACCTACTTCTGCATGTGAGACTACGGTACTTGCTCAATAATTTGCTAATAAAAAATGTAATAGCAGTTTTAAAACAAATCACACAGATCAATAAAGAAAGAATTGCATCATTTTACTCTACCTCTTGGGTGGAAAAATAATTCCCTAGGCAAAATGTTATCTTAAAAAGGAGCCAAACTTAAATACCTGCCAATACCTTACAGTAAATAACAAAATGCACTGCAGACTCAGATCTAAAGATCAAATGTCAGAAATCAAAAAAAGCTGAAATACACATTAAGACACAGCTGGTTTTGAACCTCTATGCTTTTAGGTGAGATAAGGTCAATAGTCAGAAAAAGAGACCAGGCAGCGGCCACCCAGCCCTTCTTTGTGCACGACGGGTCTTTAAGTCATCGTGGTTGTAACACCTGTGTCGCTAAGAAATTTCACAGCATCTTCTGTCTCCATCCTCCACAAAGATATTTGCTTTGTATGCAGAACTGCTTAAACCACCGGCGCCAGGAACCCGACTCCTTTACAAGGGTGACAAGGCAAGAAAGTGGCCGCTGACAGCCCTGCTCGTGGCCACCGGCCGCTCCTCCCTGCGAGGCTCTGTGGGAGCTGCCGCTCCAACGTGCTCTGGAGGGGGCAGGGGCCACTGGCCCCTTTCACAGCGGCCTCAGCAAGGATTAATATGACCCCCCTGAAGCAAGTTTATCAAAATCCTATTGGACTCTTCTACCCAACCATGAGCAAAGCTGGTGAGTTAAAGTTCAACAAACTTACAGTAATAAATGTACAAAATTCCTCTTTCTCACTATGGAGAGCTCTATACTCTTTATACTAGATCCATTAATATATAACATGCCCATACATCAACAGCCATTATTTTTGGGAAAACATGCTCAGGTCATGCTGGACTATGCACTCTTCACTATGATGGCTTCCATCTCAAAATAAATCAAAGAACTCCCACCAGCTTTACAGAGAACATGGGCCATGGTCTCAAAAATAAAAATAAAAAATAAAAAAAAAACACACAAAACTTTATCATATTACAGGGTTTTCCCTGGGAAGCTACTGATATATATATTTTTTGTTATTTCAGACTTTTCAAAGAAATTACCAGTGAAGAACGAAACTTTCTGAAGCTTAAGACTGCTGCAGAGCAAGTTTCATTTTTAATTTGGCTGTTGCAAATTCTAGGAACTTCCTTCTCCGAGGCCCCTGCCTACATCTGTTTTCCCAACCTGACAGGCCTCGTCCCCCGGGGCCGCCGCGGGCAGGCGCAATGGGCCCCTCCGTGCTGCGCGCGAGGACGCGCAGACACCGCGGCCTGCGCTCAATCACCAGCTCTGACCCCAAGGCAAGCGGCTCAGTGAGCGTCACGGTCAGGCACTCGGGGCTGAACCCACCGAGCAGTGGATCCCGTCTGTTGCTCCCAGTGAACGCGGGATCGGGGCCCAGGTGAGCACCAACGGCGATGCACAAAAAGCTGCCTCTTCCTGCAGTACCCAATGGCCTCTGCTCACCCCACAGAACGGCACCTTCCCCAAGCTCTGCCCATGGAGACAACGGGTAAGCGGCAGAGGAAACCCTGCCCTGAAGCAGCAGCACACGCAGCCCTCCCTCCCACCAGCCCAAATTCTGCTCTGCAAGTGCCGGTTCTTGAGCCGGGCGCATTAACCATGTAGCCTGGTACACGTTATGTCCCCCACGAGAAAAATACACATAGAAACATAACTGCTAAGGGGGTAGGGTCGTCACAGAGCTGAGAGCAAAAGGGCTGAGGGGAAAAAAGGGAAAGACAAGGTAAACCAGGAGGGTGAAAAAGAAAAAAAAAAAAAAGGTGAAACTACGAAAAATTTAGAGAAAAGAAAAAGTGAAGGTGAAGCTAGAAAAAAGGTTGGAGAAAAATCTGGGCATGTTTTGGAAGGAGAAACTTGACATACATGTAAACCACAGAAATGAAATCCAGAAGATAGAAAAAAACCCACCACTTACTTAGACACCACTGTGGCTGGCACTATGTGAAATCAGGGGAACAGAACAAGAAAGGAAAACCAGACTGAAAAGAGATGAGATAGGCATTAAACAAAACAATTGCAACGGCAATAAAAATAATGTGTAGGAAGAAAAATAAAAGATAGAGATGGAAATAGAAAAACGAAAGAAAAAGGAGCAGAAGAAATGACACAGCCAGTACGAATGCAAAAAGAGTATTTTTATGTTAGCAAAAGATGGTTTGAGACGCAAGGATACCTTTCACTGACAAAAGTAATAACTGTCGACACTGAAAGTTTTGGTCCTTTTGGGAAGTGGTACCGTCAATAAGTTATACCTTGGTATCAAATACACTCCAAAAGCCTGGTCTCAAACTAAGACACTTCTTACAAGATGCCAGTAAATCCAGCCCCAACTATTTTTTCCTTAGGATTTCCTGCTCCCCTGGAAGAGATGGCAACCACCAAACCACACAGCACTGAGGTAACCTTCAGAATGGAGCTAGCT
Source organism: Tinamus guttatus (assembly GCF_059628265.1). NCBI lineage: Eukaryota > Metazoa > Chordata > Aves > Tinamiformes > Tinamidae > Tinamus > Tinamus guttatus. The sequence goes on along the minus strand of NW_028288552.1, from coordinate 856,325 downwards.
GTAGACTCCAGGAATTCTGCAGCCCCTAAGGACAGCCGCTGCACTCGTCCCCAGGAACAGACGGGTTGGATTTATGGGAAGAGTACCCACTGCTGCATTCCCAATAAAACCATTCTCTCCCGTGAACTCCCCTACTAAACCCAGCTGAGGATGGCTAGGCTCAAGCACAGGGTTCTGCTGTTTCATTTGCCCGAGATCATGAGCTCTCCACCTTGGAGCTTACAGAAGTACTGAGAAGAAAAGAGCAGCTTTCCTCCAAGAAAGCAGCTATTGTAATGCAAATATGCTGCCACCTCGGCACCCCTGCCAAAGGATGGGGATGTCTCCTCTCACTTTCACAATGCCCTGGTGACTCTAGTTAATTACACAGCTCCTGTTAATTGCAGGGTATGCTGACTGAGCACTAGGATTTGCTAATACACTGGCGGCAAAAATGCTGAAAAAAAAGAGAAAAAAAGAAAAAGCAGACTGCACGTGCCCCAGATTGTTGGTTTTGCAGATGAAATAATTTCCTGGGACCATAGAGCCCTTAGCCTGCATCCTAAATTTGGGTTTTGTTCCTGCCTTGTCTCTGACATGGGCAAAGGACTTTCTAAGCACCTCTATCTTCAGCTCTGTTATTCTAATTTACTTACTCTCCAGGGAAGGCACTGGGCTGCTGTGCTTTTCTTTAGAACCAGCCCAGCCATCTAATGCTAACAGCAAAATATTAGTATTAATAATGCAGGAGTGGGAGGGAAGAGCTGGGCAGAGTTAGACATGAAGAATGAAGTACCTTCAGTTCTCTTAAATTATTTCTCCTTAAAGATAAGTAATACCTGTACTGAGAGATGCAGTATGTGTAAAGGCTGGCTAATGTCCTGTTCTTGGTCAGCTTTTCTTGCAACACTCTTTCAACCTCAGTTCTTCTAGAATTAATTTGCTTGCAAATTACTCTAAACCACTTGCAATGCATACTTTTCCCCTGCAGATTTTAGAGTTTTGAGCAACATGCAATGACTTGTCTTTATTTTCCATCAGGGCTGCATTCTGCCTGGGGAAGCGCTCTCGCCTGCTTTAGGCAGGGGGATTTCCCTCACTGTGCAACGCCACAAGTGTCTTCAGAAGCAGGACCAGCCTTGATATTGCAAAGGGCACCTTCGTAGTCAGCTTGGGGTGCCCTTCACTAATGGTGCACATAATCAGCATATACATTTATGAGCAGTTTCACCAGTACAAAATAAGTGGAAATTCTGATACGAAGCTACAGTCAAGTGAGGATGCATCCCCTGGTGACTTCCCATATGATTAGAGTATCACTGCATAGAAACATCTTCTATGTGATTTCAGACACGCATCCGGCTCTTGTGAGAGCAAGCAGCAGTATGGGCTCTTCAGAGCAAAGTGCTGGCACAGTCTATCACTTTGGTGAATTTCGGACTTATTAAGACACTCAGTTGGGCTCCAGCGAAAAGCAATAGCAAAATATCTTATTAGAATAATGCACCTACAAGAACTATCTTATTTTCCATAGAAGCACTCTGTACCCTAAAATGTTCAAACAAATCCACAGAGTAATTTTAAAAATACTGTTAACATCAACTAACTATTGAAATAACTCAATTCTTATGGCTTTACCCAATTTCTACATGTGTTGGTGGTCAGTACTAACATACTTTCTAGCTTAACTGTCCCTTATTCAGAGGCATAACACAGGTTTATGTGGCTTAGCCTTTCAAAGCTGTATTTAAACAAAAGCTCATTACTAAGCCTCATTATCTGGAGTCATTTAAGACAATTAATGGCTTTTGTTCCAAGTACAGAATCAGCACAGCTCTCTCAACAGAAGAGCCTAAGTTTTGCCCTCTTCCTTCACAAGGCCAATCTTGTCTAGGGAGACAAATCACGCAAACAGTTTTCATGACCAGCTACTGGCACTCTGCAAAAGACAAATGCCATGGGCTCCTCCTCCACTGCAGTAGCTTTAGCCCATGCTAGAACAAAAAATAACTCTGTGCTGCCCTGTAGTCTTATTCTGTGCCTCCCTTTCTTCCAGGCAGAACTTGCTATAAGCACTAAACCTGCAGATATGAGCAGCTTTGTCCATGTGTTACATTCGTATGCACACAAATCAAGGCTCGCCATGTCTTCTCTATCAAAACCATTGTCTCAGCAAGGAAAAAAGAATCAGGACATAAAGCTGTTTTGGGGGATTTGACTAAAAATTTGACCATTTTTCATATACTTTTTTTTTTATTCTGAAAATGTACAGTTACAGGCATTCCTGTTCTGACACTGACAGCCTCTTTATACACTCCCATCTGTTTGTCAGAGTCCCTAAGATGCTGCTTTCTTTGCACACACCCAAGAGCAAGGTGCTTCTTGGAAGAGGTAACTGGGAAACATTTTCATAATAACAGCCTGCAACTTTATGAAAACTCCATGAAAGTCTACGGAGCTAATATCATTATCCTGTCATTGAAAACTCATTTTTGCTTCCTGCTTATAAGATGAATAAGGTGTTCATGCTGTTTTTCTCTAAGTTATCTATGATAAATTTCTTGATGTGGCAGAAATGTTTTTATAATTAATGGTCTTGGTAATGTGACACAAAAAGAAGGGAAAAATGCATTTTCCATCAAGTGAGGCACATTATTCTTATGCATCTAATAACCAACTTTCCCCTTCAAAGAATTTTTAAAGTTGAGTAACCTGTACAGTAATTATACCAAAGAGAAATGAAGACAAGTAACACAAAAAACTGCCACCTCTTTGTCTCCAGGCTGGGGATTTGCTATGAGAGATTTATGCTAGGCTGGACAAGTGCAGTACAATTTCTACTGTCCAAGAGTCTCTTGGGACAGTCAAATTTTACTAAAATTGAAAAGGTTCTGTGGTAACTCTATAAACATCACTGAAATCCGCATTCAGGTCCTGACTGATAAGGAGACCAACTTTGATGAAGAATCTCCTATAATAGAGATTGTCAATACAGTGAGCTATAGAGAAAGAATTTCCAACTAAACACTTTGGAGATGGCCCTAGTGGAGCATCTGTGTCAGTGCTGCTCACATGCACCTTATCAAAGCAAGGTGAAATTGGCCTTTAAAATACTTCAAAATCTTTTGGCAGAGGTGATGCCAATGTCACTACAGAGAGTCTCTCTGCAGTGCTATTTCCTCCAAAGGTCTCGTGCCTGCTAGACAAAGCTAATTTCTCCCTTTTAATGGCTTGTTTGGTTTCATGAGAAGACAAAGATAAACCACTGCAACTACCTTGCTAGCATGAACCACAAAGACACAATTTTGTTTCGCCTTTGGTGAAATCGCAGGAGCAATGGCAACTGAACGCACTTATTTAGTTTGGCTAAGATTAACATTCTATACAATTCATACTGTCTTGTTTAACTTTCATTTCTTATATATAAAAGGATTGACTCTCTTCAGATACCAAGACAGATACCTTGATGAACAGTGCAGGACTACACTACAGTCTATACTTTCTCCCCTATTGTTGTCCCAGTCAGGTATTACATTTACTTCAAGTTAAAAATTAAAAGTGTATTGGAAACATTCATTCTCACATTTTGATCCAGTCTGGAACCTGTGAAAGCAAATAAGCATATACTTATCCAAAATCTCCAGGTGAAAACCAAGCAGCGGATGAGACCAGCCCAAGAGATATCTCCAAATTTTTAGGAAAATATTCTGCGTGCCTTGCTGTCTTGAGCTAGAGATAACTGATAGCAGCTGGAGTGCAGACACCACAATGCAGAATGTACTTTAAGAAAAAAAAAGAAAACAGAAGAACTCTCTTTGCGTTTAGCTGGCCATGTCCTTATTTGCTGCCCCAGTTTTTTCAGCCTGCCCCGCGGCAGTTAGCCCGTGGTCTGCAGCGTCTGCCTTTCAGCTCCAGAGAGGGGCGCCCACCGCGGTCTCAGAACGCGGGCAGGAAGCTTGGGCTGCGTGTGGCAGCTGAAGGCCCTGCCTGTCCTCCCCTCCAGCCTGGATCCGACAGCCTCAAGCAGCAGGCTCAGACAGCCCACACTGCAAACAGAAAACGCCTGGGGCAGTTGGGCCAGGCGGGCAGTGAGTCAGAGAGGAGACTCAGCTGCGGAGCTCTGCCCTCCATTCTCTGCGGGGAGGTAAGACCTGACACGTGAACTTCTAGTGAACCCGGTAGCCGCTGCTACATGACCTACATGACACTACTTAAACACTGCTCCCGAGTACCGGTAAGAAGAGACTAACTCAGAAATACTGTGTCTCTTCCATCCACTTGCTTCTATTCCCACTGTATCTGAAACTAGTAACTATTGCTACAGTAATTCTCAGATACCAGTTAATTATGGCAAGTTGGGAGATTTCTTCTGCTGCTGCTTCTTTCAAGTTGAAAGAAAAAGATATTTCTTTTAACTTGACCTACTCAGATCATCCTGGAAAAACTCTTTGAAACTAATACTAGCCATATTTTCTCTTAATACTGTAGTAAAATTTGAGTATTTTTGTGGGAGGGGAGAAGACACCCAGGCAAAAAAACTCACATCCTTTCCCACGTGTTTCCCGCACGTGTGGTTAGGGGTTGGCTTCCTGTCTTGCCCTTGAGAAAGAGCAACAGGGAAGCGATTGCCAAGCGTGTGGCGCTTGGAGCAGATTCCTCCCTAACCCATGCATCTGAATAAGCAACTATTTCAGCAGAAAAATTCAGAAGAAAACTTTGAGAATGGCAGAATACCAAAATCAATACAGATACAGATCCAAAGAAGGGTCTCATATAGAAACTCAGAGGGAACACCAAAGTATTGTGGTAGACTACTTAGTGCTTTTCAAAATGCCTATTGGCTCCAAAGCAGAGAGTTCAGAACTGCTAATTGTGTTTAAGTGCTTTGAATTATGGCATTTAAATGACCAACAAGCCCCTTATTGCTCATTATTCAAAGCACAAAAATACCACCAAGAGCTGGGTTGCTGACTTGCTAGCTAGAAGAGTCCATTAGAGAGAGATGTGCTTAGGGATGTATCCACTTGAGCACCACAGAATTGAGAGTAAAGTTTGCATCCTGCTTCCATCTTCATGGCCGACTTGCCTGTGAGCCTTTTGATGAAATGTTTGAAGCTCAGTTTCCTTGCCTGTGCTTTGTGAAGAGACCTAGATAACATTAACAAGTTACCTTCACGCTCATTTATAGCCCAGCTCTTGGCTTGCTCACTTCCACGGAGTAGCTCTAAAAAAAATCCCTGGCCAAGTGAATTGCTCTGGCCTTGTCTGAAGACCTGTTTCAGATGGTACCCTTGTCCAAACCAAGAAGGTCTTACGGAATTCAGTGGATTATTGCCAAAGAACGGGATTTTATTCAGTGCTTTACAACAGACCCGATCTCGGTCTCATCCGTACTCCAGCCCATGGCAGCCCACCCCGGGGCAGTCTATGGGGCAGACTTGCCAGCTGTCTTTAGGTAAAGGAGATGGAAGATGAAGAAGCACAAGGGAGTTTGTAAAAGTGATTAAAACAAGATCAATGCAGCTTCACAGGCTTTAAATTACTCCTGAAAGCAGAAAAAGTGAAAGCTACATGCAGTATACTGTGTTGGGTCTGGGTCTCCTAGTATTTGGCTACCTTTTTTTTTTTTTTTTCATTTTCCTCTTTTACTTTTGTTTAAAGGAAACTAGCTCCCAAAAGAAGGCTCCAGCGTGCCCAGTGCTGTTGAGGAAGGGCCCCTTGAGGAGTTCTTTGCCCTGTCATGCAGGTAATTTTTCTCTGCATGGTGAAGAGCTGACCCTGAGCCGAATGGTTAAAACTTTGAACATCATCAGTTGGGCAAAAGTACAAATAAGGGAAACGACCTGAGCTTGTTAAGGCATCGCTGCCCGAAGGAAAACTTCGGAGAAGGGAGTCCAAGGGAAACACGTGATGTTGGAGCGTTCCCTATGGCTCAACAAGAAAGCACAAAGTTAATGCTGGCAGCAGAAGCTAAAGGCTGGAGATGCCAATAAGTCTGTAAAATTGAAAAGGTATCAAAAGATCTTAACATTTTGTAGCCATATTAAAAATATTTGGCCGACATGTAGTAGGGAGAGATTTGGTTATTTCTGCAGAAATGCATCTACAAAGGAATATTGCAATAAACCCTTCCCAAAAGCATAACACTAAAAAGAGTTAAATACTTTTTTTTAACACACAGCATTTTTTTTTCTTTATTTCTCTAACCCTGAAGATAATTAATTTCTAAATTAAATAAATCAATTTTGGTTTCTTTTATTTATGAGTTACCAGGATGGCTTTGAAGGAAAAATACACCTCTTGAATTAGAAATCTTATGAGAGGTTTTGAGGACTTCACCAAAGCGGTGGTTTCCTTCTGCTGAGGAATCAGACCCTTAAGCAACAGTGTCAGGCTTGCTGCTCATGAAGTGCACTAGTAATTTGGATTATTATCTAAATGCTGCCGAGTCATTATCTTTTCCCTAAAGCTACTTTTTTATGCAAGAGTTTTCCCTAGCTGATTTAACCTTATCGAATAGGTAAATCCTTCAGAGATTAGCCTCAAGCTAGAAATCTGCTAGGCACAAGACTTATAAATGTTTGGTTTTCTTTCCCAAAGACTAAGCATGTTGTTCTTGTCGGTTTTCAAAAACAATGAAGTATTTCTAATATTAGGCTTTCCTCAGAAACTGATCTGAGGGACCACAGCAGACAGGAGGGCAACAGGACACTGCGTGGTGAAACAAAGCTCTTCACCCTGACCGTCAGCCTCATCGCTGGGGGGCCGCTACGCCGAGAGAAAATGCCCAACATCAACATACGTCAGGAGAACCAAAGTGCCCTGGCATGAAAAAGCAGCTGCCGTTTTTCACATACTGAAGTTTTTGGAAACGTGGGCAATAATGCAGAGAAAGTCATCCAGGATGAGCCTCACTGAGGCAAAATTACAAGTAAACACGGAGCACAGAAATTCCAGTGAATAATTAAAGCACCTTCCGAGCTGCCGCCTCACGGGGTGAGAATCAGTGCAAGACGAGCGCCTCATGGGAGGCCTCTCGCTAGAGCGGCCCAACAAGATCCCAGAACTTCACGGACCCACAAAACACACCGACACCAAACACTGCAGCTTTCCCTCGGCTGGGGTTTTCGGAGAAAATATTGTTTTATTCTGCAGTTTCATATTGATTTTATGTGGAACCAAAGATTTCTTCCAAGCAAAATTGAATAAAAAGAAAAAAGTCAAGAGATAAAATGAAATAAATCTGTGGTTCTTTATTAAGAGCTATTAACCTCATAAATTCATTTCTCTTTTTTCTGTCTTTTGCTCTGAGCAGATTCAGGCAGTTTTCACCATTACTTTATCCCTTGTTTATCACTAGGAGCACCTCACAGAGCTGACAGGAAAAGTACAGAGGCTTTTCCAGCATCTGGGCTAATTAAATCTTTTGCTTGAGGCCAGCATTAGTGGAAACTCAAGTGCTCTATGCACAGCAGATTACCACGTGTCTACTACAGACTGAATTATTTTTGCCTCCATCTCTTCAGGGCATACCTGAGGTGAGGAAGTTTAGCAAACGAGTTTCATTTCCCTAGCACTGAAGTTTCCTATTCACGAGGCCATCTTTACTTTCCTTCATGCTGCAGAAGCTTTAAAGCTTCTCCTTGCTTTCATTTCCGTGATGAACATCCACCGCCTGCCTCCACTGCGGCTCCTTCCCTCCTCTGAGCTCTAAATTATTCATTTGGGCTGTCATCTGGTTCAATCTAGATTCAAGCTGCAATTCCGCTCGGAAAAAACACACTCACACAAAGCATCCAAGTAGATACATCCCCTTGCCTCTCTGCATGCGTTGGCGATGGCCTCACAGAGGAAACCAGGATGTAAAACTTTTTTTTCTATTTATTTTGCTCTTTTCTGCCAGGAATAGGTAACAGCACCCAAGTCTCCTGCATCACCTGTCACTTTTCCTTATACAGTCTGATCATATGGTAAACAACATTGGACCAAACATATCATTAATGCAGATGGGTGGAAACTCTCAAAGTGCCTGTTGACAAAGAACAATTTTCAATTTTCCTGCTTCTCAATTTTTTTTTCAAAGCTTTTCCTAACTTCAGGTTTCTGTACCTGAAAATAATAGAAAACAGACTCCAGGGTCTGAAGAACGAGCAGATCTGAATGAGAAGGACTGGTGACCAGGACATGCAGTAGTTTATTTTATTTAAAGGAAGACTGAAAAAGCCCATTTAACCCTGAACGAAAACAATCCTCTCAAAGGAAAGGAAATGCTCTTCTGTTGCAGGAATGAAATGTGCAGTGGTGGAGCATGGTGGGGCTCCCCAGCAGCGATGCACGAGGGGTGAAGAGCCACCAGGACCACGGTGACGGCCACCACAGCTGCTGCTGTCACCCCTAGAACAGGGTGAGCTCTGAGGAGCTCGAGGTGCCCCCGCACCTCCTAACACCAAGAGCACTTGCCAGCTCTCCTCTTCCCCCGCTTCATACCTCCGTGTGATCCCTGGACAAAAAACTCTAGACAGTTTCCGAAATGACCTACATTTAACACGGGCTCAGGAGAGATTTCCAGCCCAGGCACTTACTTTGCCTTCAGTTAACGCTAACAGCAGCTACTCAGCTACATCTTTGTGCACAGCACCAACATTTTCGCCCCTAGAGTCTTCTTCAGGCTGGCGGTGTCGTCAGATTTCGGTTGCTGTCCTTCAGCTCAGGAGCTCTTCCAAAGCCGCCCCATGAGCTGAACACGCAGAGCAGAGCAGTCCTACACACAGCAGCGCGGGTTACTCTGTGCAGCTGCTCACCTGTGTCTAGGATCAAGACCTTTTTGGGGGCAGGTGGGCATTTTTCCCAATAGTTTTATGAACTATTAAAAAGGGGTGATTCACTCTACTGTTTCAGGGTAAATGTAAATTGTCAGCCTAAAATCACTCTGTGGCAAAATCACACAGGGGCAACTTTTTTTCCCCCGATGAACAAAAAGAGATCATGTTACTTCAGGAAGACTGATATTAAGTGAAGATGACAACTCACATTGCTGATCCTATTTTTTTCCCCCCAATCTGATTTCTTGAAAACACTTCTGGATCAATATTTTGCTGTATACTTTCAGCCTGATTATTTTTAGGTTTGCCCTTTCACATAACAGTACAGGAAAAAATCTTCTAATAAACTAACTTCTATTAACCATTTTTGTGCTGTTTTTTTTTTCAATTTATAACATAAAACCCTGTAAAAACCTATAGCAAATTATAATTATCATTTTGATTATGACTGTTTCAAATGATGTTATTAACTAGCATCCTTTGCATTTATATCTTTTATTTCATTGCCCAATAACTTAGTAAACAGGAATTAAGCCTTTTCCTAATACTGCAAAGAATCCTGCTTAACATTATGCTTATTTTCCAAGTGCCAGGATCATTGCTAACCAGACAAACCGAGGAGTGCACCCTGAAATTTTGATTCTCCTTTCTTTGCATTCAATAGTTCAGATGTCCTATTTTTAGATTTCCTGTCTGGTCTGGAGCCTAAAATGTAGAATTCAATGTAGCTGCTAGAATACAGCTTAATAATGTTGCTTTTTAGTACAAAATTACTAAAAGAATAACTTCTGGATATACCATCAAATGGACTTTATTAATGAAGTCACATGTACAGAAAAATCTCCCTTGCAAGGAAATCTGGCACTCCTGGGAACTGTAAGAGCACTCTATTTTTTTTTCCCTCACTTTGCAATACAACATGAAATATTGATAATAAACAGAATGCAGGACATGCTATCTGTATCTGCAGTACATGGATATGTGCATATTTATCTTGACACAGGAGTAAAAACAGGTACAGAAAAAAAATAAATAGAATTTTGAAGCTCCTGCCAACCAAAATCTCACAGTGTTTACCTAATTACTCATTTTGGTCATGCTAAGTCTGTTTTTAACCTTTGCACTCTACCATCAGACTTCCTTATTTGGTTTGTTATTTTGCAAAAATAAAAAATGAAAATTCCAGGAAAATCTAAACCAATCTCAGTATGTGAATGGACTGAAAGAGAATTGGTAAAGAATTAGGGATGTGACAGTAATCTCTTTAAAATGCCTTTTTTCAGTTAAATTCGGGTCTCTGTATTTGCCAGCATCCAGCAAACCACAAGATTCCTAGCCCTTCCAAACCACCTTGTTTCCATCTTTGGACCTTTGCAACTATAGGAAATCTGCTTCCACAACACGGAATATACCAAAATTTGCTGTTCAGAGGAAAGCCTTTACAACCCAAAGGAAAAAGGAGCCCAGTTAAATGGCATACTTGCACGTGTGAAAGCTCACCTGTTTTCACTAACTGCAACACTTTGTCTGATGAGATTATCCCTCCTAATGAACTTGACTTAGTGCTTCAGCATCCTTGCCACTCTCCATCTCAAGCTGCTCTGCTAAATGGAGTCTACATTAAAATTTGCATTTTAAAAGGGGAAACTCAGATACAGAAGAAGGTTTGCAAACATGGAAACAATGGTTGATCTCATGAAAGACTCACAGGGGAAACACAGACTCACTTTGCAGATGGACAGTTTTGCTGCTGATTTTAGCAGAGCCAGGATTTCCCTCTTGCAGGCTGTTGTCTCTCCCATTCCCCGATATGATTAACGTGTGCATGGGAATTCTCACCCAGATAAAGCCATTTTCCTAATTTGATCTCATCTCCAGAGCGCTGCTGTCGTTACAGCAGCAAGTTATGCGTGGGGATAATTAGGTGGTTCCCACAGAACACCCAGCTCTCGGTTCATACCTTTTCCCCAGCGCAGCAGTTATAATTAACAATTTAACATATATATCAAACTCAGAAGAAAGCATCATGTGAGCCCTGCTGCCAGATAATAACGATCCTAGAGCACCCATAAAGAAAGTCCTGATAGAAAAGAACTTCTGTTTCAGAACTGATATCATTATTTTGTACATCAGCTCATTCATTCCATTAGGTTTTAATGCACTCTGCTTCAAAAAAAACCTTTACTAATTAGTCACTAAAAGAATAATATTCCAGACTGACTAATATTCTGTGAATTGCTCCCTTTTCTGGACCTCAGTGAGGGGAGTGATGAAACAAAAATGGGACTGACCCAGTTTTCCTGTTGGCCAGGGTGTGTTTGGAAGGTTTTTTGATTTTTTTTATTTACAGTTTTGATGGTCATCTTCAGTTTATTCACCTTTTTAATCATCCACTGCCTTGGCATTGTTCTAGAGGGGACATCAACATCTCCTGATGTCGACTGTCAGCAGTACATGTTCTATCCAAGTATACTAGACATAGATCAATGCAATCCTTTAGTAACTGGGGTGCTCAGCTCCCCTCCTTGCCCTGAAGGGGTGAAAACTTCAGCTTCTTCAGCTTTTGACACTTGCTACAAGCTGAGGGCAGCTGGTTAGAAATGAACCCAGATACCCTGTAACTGCATATTCACATACTTTCTCTTTACAAATAGAGTTCCATGCATTTATTACTGTGCTTACATACTAATAAAAATCTGTTAAGTGGTTCAAAATCTAACAGAAAGTTCTCTGCTTCACCAAGTACTCTGAAGCTTTATACCCGCTACTAGCTCAAGCCTTGTTGATTCATTTTATCTCTGAGCCTGAGGGTGTGTTGAGATGGCCTCAAGCCTTTCTAGCTCTGCTGAAAAGCCAGGAACTATCCCCTTCCCTGACCCTTTCAGGAGCTGTGAGGGTCCAAATCCAGGAAGGCTTCTGGTTGCCTCTGGGATCAGAGTGCAGTGTGGAATTGTGCAGCACCATGATGAAACCTCCATGGAAATGTCCTTCTCCACCCTCAGCGAGGGCTTCAGCAAGACTTGTCGGGAGACAGTCCAACACACAGTGTCTTCCACAGGCCTATAGCAGCAGAATTCCACAGAAGTTACAACCAAGTTTTTAAAGTCACTTAAAACAGCACTTCAGCTAGAAGATCTAGGCAGCCTATGCTGGAAAAATACATGAAGGTGCTACCTTTAGGAAGAGCTTAAACAGACCTGCAAGTGAGCACTCTATCCACACCTGAGAGTCGCATCTCCCAGTACTATCCTCTGGTCATCCCCCACCAGACCTAGAATCTTCCCACTGCTCTTTGAGGGTTGTTGGCATTACAAATAACTAGGAGGCATCTGTTTCATTTCCTCAGACAGCTCTTCACTTCCAGAGCTTAATCTCTTCTCTCCTTATATCTTTTTCCAGAGTAATATGGATGACTGAAGACTGAGCACCATCACAAATTCTTCAGAAGGGAAGCCTGAGATGTAAAACCACATTTCTGTAGGTTGATGAGAACATTTATTTTGCGCAAAGCCTATTTTCTTTCACGGAAATCTACTCCTATTAAAAAGGGCCTGTTTTTCATCTCCCATTAGCATGTTTTGTACATGGCCTCCAGGAGATGCAGAATTAATAATCTGGAGAGTTTCTTGGCGCTAATTGAACTTGGAAGTAATATATCTTTTGGTTAAAAATAATGGCTCTGTCTACTTATTAATGAGAAGTATATTAATTTGAATGAACTATAAGTACGAGCAGTGACAGCCACCATGAATAGGAAGCCAATTGTTGGAATTTGAGTCATCTGCCTCACCACTCAACATACCAGAACACAGTATGAATGTGAATTTATGCAAATTTATTGCAAACCATTACTTCACTAAGTTGTCAGCATATTTGAATGGAAAATGTTTCTTAGGACAGTAAGATGCAATCACAGATCAAGATTTATGAAAATACCTTATAATTTTGGAGGTTTAAATCGAGGCATTTTAAAAGCTTCTGATTTTGAGGAACAGAGCCCACCTTCTGAACAAAAGGACACTTTAGAGTGCCTTAGATAAAGCATCCAGTAAAACTCGATTAAAAAGAAATAATTACCATGAGTTGGCTTAGAAGAAATACGGTGTTTTTCATTCACAGTAAAACATTTACAGGTAGAAAAGGAAAAGCCAAACACCAACTAGCAATTATCACACAACTTCCCTAATAAACTAGCCCTTCAGCATAAACTCCCCATGAGCAAACATAACACTCAAAAAGGCGCAGGGCTGCCTAAGCCATCCACCAAGGCGTGTTGCAAAGCTCCCTGAAGACAGCTTCGTGGTCAGAAACCCTGAGTGGTGCCACGGTGTGATGCCATGCAGAGAAACTTGGGTCCAAGAAGACAGCAGCAAAATCCCACTAAACAGCCTGTAGGATTTTGAGGGAAGTGCCCCACAGAAAACAGGATGCTTTGGTAATACTCAGTGTGCTCACTTGAAGCTCTCTTGACTGCACAGTGTGGTCGTACCCTTTGTAAGAGAACCTCGGCTCCGCCAGGTCAGTGACCAAGCACTTGCTGACTTGCTTTGCCACTCAACCTTCATGTTAAATTTCTATCTCCTGCTGTACGCAGAAGGCCTCAGGTGGCAGTTGACTCCAATGAGACCATTTCCAAATCATAAAAGGTCTCAGATAAAATGGCACATTCATATTTATTTGAAACGTTGAAAAAAAATCAGTCTTCTCAGGCATAATTAAAATTTAAGTTCTGTATATACTTTTTCCCTCTGGAAAAATAATGATCTATGTTTTCAAAGGAAAGCATGTTTCTATGATTGGCATCTGACAGATTTCATTAGAGTCAGATTTCTTTGAAAGAGATCTCTGTAATTCTCTTTAATGCAGAAGTCCCTCTGTGCATTTTGTATGTGTGTACAGTGAATGTGCCTATCTTGCCCATCTTCTACCTCTGATAGCAAAGCTCTGTTGCTAGTATGAAAGAGCAACGCACTGAAGGAAGTAATGTAATTTACGTGTGTGAATAATACGGACTTTATATTTTATGGACTTAGTGCTAACAGCATGTTTCACTAAAGTTTAATACGTGAAAGAATGGTTTGCTTTCCCAATAGAAAACCGCCGATCAAACCCTTCAGGATTCTACTTCCTGGGTGAAGACGCACTCCCGGCAACCTCCTCACCCACATTGTGAGATGTCTATCTGCGCTGCCAAGGTTTTCCTGTGCAAGCACCAGTGTGCTAAGTATCAAAAGAGGGGAGCAGTTTTTTTCCCCACTGCTATGGAGGAGATTCAGCTGCCCATTCAGATTTGCTTATCAGCCAGTGCTGATTTTTGAATGCTTTTTCCCTCAGTGCTTCCTGTGGTTATTGTAATTATATTTCAGGATCCATTGGCTGGGAAACTCTAATGACATGATATGAAACTTTCATTTATTCTTTCTAAAAAATAATACACTTTCTTCTAAAAAAGAATAAACTGCCCAAGTTTTTATCTCTAAATGTCAAAGACGAGAATTTACACCAAGATTTGCATCAAGTGAGACTGCATTTTTTTAATACTACAGTTAGCAACATTAATTAATCACCCTTTCTATTATATTCTTTCTTCTTATAGCTACTGTATTATAGTTGCTATTATTATGCTCAGGTCATTTATTATATTGGTATGCTGGATTCTTAAGTGATTCCTACAGATGTGAATTCAGAACTTCAAAGGACCTTTCTTCAAATATCCCTGAGGTAAACCCTGCTCAAAATCTGCAATCAGTATTTTATCAGCATTATTCAGAGGTATTACTAATAGAAATAATTAATACTTAATAATAATAATGAATAATTATTAACTATTATTAGATAATAAATATTTATTATGTAATATTTAATAAAATATAAGTATAAAAAGTACTAAAATAAATACATGTAAATAAAGAAATATTAATAACTATAATAAATTTTAATGTAATATTAATATTAAACAATTATTATTAATTAATAATTAATGCAGTAATTACCATTATTGTTTTGATCACAGGAACTAGAATTATCTACCTGGGACCAAAATAAGCTTGCATCTCTCAGTAAGTTATCAGTGTTTCGCATATGTGCGATATTACTTTTATCAGAGGATAGCCACACTGTCTAATCTGATAGTTGAAATGGAAATTGATGGGTTATTTTTTCACGGGAGCTGGTTCTGCTTTTCCCATCAGGGGAAACACAGTTAAGTTTTTTAGTGCATATAGGATTGAAAGAAGGATTTGGTTTGAATCAGAAGATATGTGATGAAGGAATCTGGAAGTGCCTGAGCATTAAGCTTCGAATACCTATGTAGAAGACACAGGTAGTTGCTGAGCTCAGTGGCTCCCTTTCTCCCAACACTGAGTGGAGTCACAGAAACAAGAGCAACGGATGCTGCCACGGATGTTGCTAGTAAGCTCAGAGGGAGGAATGGAAGCGGCAGGAATCCCATGTCTTACAGAAAAAGGCAACAGCGAGAGCACTGGAAAGGGCAGTCTCTTCCCTTTCACGGAAGACAAGACTACTGACAGTTGCACAGATCTTCCCCTGCACTTACGCAGGCGGCTGCAAATGCCGCCGCAGAGCAAAGATCACAGAATAGCCCACAAAGCCATAGAAGGAAGGGAACCAGTAGCGTTGCTTAATACTCTGCTTATTTTACAGTCAAGTGGATTGCCAAGCAACTCAGCTGTAACAAGTCCCATATTTAGGAGAAGAAATGTTTGTCTCCTGTCTGTCGCGGCTTGCAAATGGCAAACGGAGGGTATTTCTAAGCCAGAGTCCTCGAGTACAGCATGTTCCACACGCCTGGAGCCCGGCTGCTGCGCGGCCGCTGTTAATGACTGCAGCAGTTGACACGCGCGCCTTGCCAGCGTCCAAGTTTATCATCGTCACTCTGACTTCTACCCTGCTGCTCAAAACAAAAAACAAAAATAAGAGCCTGGCAGTTCCTCAGGCATCTGAGATTTCCTCATTGCTTAACACGGCTGCATCCCTCTAGGATTACATAAACTGTGCTGCCCTCATGACAAGGGGGGCCCGACGCCGTCGCAGAACCTCGCGCATCGAGGGCTGCGCGAGACGGCACGAGGCGCCCACCACCATGCGCAGCACGGACACAACCTGCCTCTGGGGGCCAGGCACGGGGCCTGACGGACAGGGGAAACGGCTCCCCATCTTATGTCACTTTTGAGGACTCGAAATATTACGTTTTCTTTCTTCTCAATACCAGCAGACTTTAAAGAGTCTCATCCAAGAAAACTGCCCTGTAAAAACAGTTCGCAAATCTGAGGAAAAACACGGCTGGACAAACATGAACAAAATCGTTGCTATTTAAGGATTCAGAACAATAAGCAAATGTTAAAACTGTTTCTTTTTGCAATTCATTATTTTCCTACAAATCAAGGATTCAGTTATTGACAAAAAAAATGCTATTTTCCTTCAATCTGGAATGATTCTAATAATCGAAGCAGAAATAAAAAATGAAAGCATCCACCAATGCTAAAATTTAACTGGAATAAGACTAAAGTGTCTTTGCTTGGGAAACTTCTACATTTAAAGCCACCGTTCTCACCTCCAAATTTACTAAATTTCATATCCTTGACTCAGTTCCTGTTACTCTCTCAACATTAAGAAAATAAATAAATGAAATCAGTCCACTCTTTTCTGCTCAGGCAGCCTACCTGGCATGTCAGTGTGGCTGGAACAGAAAACAGAACATCAAGTTCCTCACAATGGAGAAAGCAGAGTCTGCAAAATTCCAGAATAAAAACTAAGTTTTCAGGAAGACACTGCCTTCCAGTCTGAATGATCATAAAGAACATGAAACAGTGGAACATTCAATGATATTCTCCTTTGCCATCTTCAGATGGCAGCTTTTCCAGTGTGTTCCAAATATATATTTTGAATATAAGAAGATTTTTAGAATGAAAGGAGTGACATCCAGCTGCTATTTCTCAGTGAGGCCATAGCCAGTGGTACTGAAGAGGTGAATAGGCCTACGCTGAGAAATTTGAATTCCAAACAAAAATGCTCACAGAGCAGCTGGAAGCTGCAGGGTATCTAATAAAAAACTAAAGACTTCTAGTTATTTCTCTTACCTACAGATTGCCAGAACATGTAGAGCAGGCAGTGGATTGAAGGGGACCTTACAGTAGATGCAACTGAAAGGAGAGGAGGCATCGCAGAGAGCGACATAAATGCACTTGCTGTATTCACTGGGTCATTAGACAAAGACAGGGGGCGGGGTGCAAATTAAATAGAAATGTCTCATTTTCACAGAAGCTGAAAATAACACAGGAGCACGTGGGGAGGCACAGCTGGCACTCAGGCTTATTGCTACCATCAAGGCTGAAAGCAGGATTAAGGAGGAGCCAGGCTAAAACAAAACAGCACCCGGCGGCTTCTCCGCTGCCTCCCTGCCCCAGTTCTGCTCTGCCGCGCGCCCACTCGCACCCGCTGTCACTGCAGCGTCGGGCACCGACCGCAGGGATCTGCACAGGAGGGCACGGCCTGGGCTCGGGCACGTTCTCTTAGGGCACAGAGTGCGGCCAGTGCTGAGGAGGGAACCATGTGGGAGGAGGAGCACGTGCCAGGCTACTTAACTGGGGCTTTCAGGGTACAGCCAGGAGTGACAGAGCTACAAAAAATTACAAAAAGCAGTGACCGTAAAACAAGGTAAAGAGAAAGGAGGTTGCCCCCAGCCCAAACTCTGAAAAGGCTGGAAAAAACAGCATTAGTGGCAAACCCCTCAGTGCTGCATGAGCTTTGCTCTTGTCTGTTCTCCTGGTAATTTCTTCTAGAGACCCTGTCCCATTTTCCCAATCAAAGCAGAAACAGGAGCACTTTAAATAGCACTTCTAGATCTTCTTTTTTTAAAAAAAAAATTTACATTTTAAGAAAGACTAGTGGTTCCTCCATGGGAATTGTGGCAGTTCTTCATTAAATGAGGCATGTGCTTCTAGGGATTTAGGAAATTTCATCATCAGACCTGTTCACATCTGCCTCCCCTAGTGCTTTTTTCATCTATATAAATGTATTCTGCTGCCTCATAGCCCATTCAGCAGATCACATTTTAGCCCTCACGCATTCTAAATCCTGCATAATTTGAGAATTTACCATTCCAGGATCTTTCATGCTGCAGACTTCCTTCTCTCTTCTAGCTCTACAGGCTTCACAAACTTTCTTGTTGCTGAAGAATGAAACTGATTTGGTCTCCTCCTCCACACTCACAAGTGTACGCTTGTTTCAGCGTCCACAGCCCAGCTGTCTAGCCAATATTTCATTTTAGAACAGCTTATAAAAGTGTTTTGTGCTCCAGTCCTTTTTTTTTTGTCAGAATCTCTGAAGTTTCTAAACCGGTTCAAGCTCAGTGACTAGATCCAGACTAACACCAGACTACAGGCATGGTGTGAAGTTTTGTGCCATGGTTTCTGCTCTTACGCTACCTTGGTTTAGGTGCTGAACTCGTTGAGGTGAGGCCTCGTGCATGTGCAAAGGTCCTTTTCAGCCCCAGTCCTGACAATCGCTTGTGCTGCACTGGGCTTGATCGACAGATCTGCCTCTGGGGCTCCCCACAAAGAAGCATCTTGGCCTAGCAAGACCCTATGTGCTGGGGGCAATTACCACTATCCAGTATCCACTTTATGGCACATTCCAATGTCTAAGATGAGTTTTGCAGAAACATCACCAATGGGCTGATTTCTTGGCAATAAGATCAAAGGAACTAAAGCTATTCATTTGTTGTGCTTCGAAACTGTAGCTCATCTGTGGCAGAGAACTTCAAAGTTTATCATCTGTACAGGGCCCTCTGTGCACAGTGAGAGGCAAGAGCAGAGCCAACAGGCTGACATTTTGCTTTTTGTTCCCAAAGGAGGTGTTATGAAGAACTAAAGTAGTAAACCACATCATCACTCTTATACAAATGTTATTTTGAAGTACTTTGACCTGTTTGCACCCACATTTCTATACAGAGCAGTTTATGGACATTCCCATTTCAGTTAAATTTCCATTAAATTTCAATTTCATCTTATTCCCATTAATCATAAGTCTATGCCTTGTTAACTCAATCTAATCCTAACTGAGAATTTCTAGATTCTTTTGTAGGACCTTAATTAATCTCGTTTAAAAAAAAAAAAAAAAAACGCACTTTAGGTTAAACCTAAGCAAGGGCTGCAGCTTTGTAGAAGATCAGATACTGTATTTTGGAGAAAAGTAATCGCAAAAAAGGCTGATGCTACCAATCAAAGCTCTTAAGAGTCCAACACAAAGGTTTCCACATACATTTAGGACAACATTTTCAGTGCTCTAGTAGCAGATTTTCCAAACGAACGCGTGACCAGCCACAAGGAGACAATACTGAAACCTGACTGCAGTGACTCGTAGCGCAGGACACCTGCTGCTGCTGGGTTAGTTTGGACATTAGCATCCTGTGGTAACTTGGGTGAAATCCCTTGCACAGAGACAACCAGAGAAAATGTGAGTTCATGAAGCCCATGTTTTGACTTTTCTCATGTATGAGGACATAGGAAAAAAAAAAGTTTACAAAGAAAGAAGGAAATTAACTCTACATTTACTCATAGCTAATGCTCCATTTTTCTCGTAAGGAATGAATGAAAATTAAATGCTAGAGGTGAGTGAATCATGTCTCCCTCCAACTTTTTTTTAAAAGTGATCTAAAATATTTCCTGTCTTATTCAAGATTTCTTGTTCACCCACTATTTACTAAACTAAAATAATGGGTGATCAGTTTGGGATTGCTGATCACTATTTTATTTTTATTATTTCACTGTTCTTTTATATTTCATTTGGAATATATTCACTAATAACTTTTGTAACTGGCCACCTACATTTTCTTCTTCCAAACTAATCAGTCAGACCCATTTTGTGAGTTTGGGTAATACCATACAGAAACCTGGCTCAGCAAATAATGACCTCCAGCAGCTACAGCAACCAATTTCCAGATATGAAATGGCAGTTTCTGAAGGACAATTTGGCAGCACAATCTTCTCTTACTGGCACCTGAGGTAGAACAAGTCAGTCACAACGCTCCTCCACCCTCACTTCAAAGATGCTTCTGCACAAGAGGGACTAGTTCATTTTCCAGACACGTCAGCTTTTGGGTTCCTACATGTAAGAACAAGAATCACCACCTGCCGAGGTCCTGGATTCCCATTTCCCAAGAGAAGCTTGGGAAAAGACCAGTGCTTCACATCAGCCAGAAAACGTTACATCGGGAAGCAGTTTCAGGCTCTTCCTTTACTAGGAAAAGAAAGCCTGGTTGACTTTAGTTTACTACACGCAGGTACAATCCTAGTAACTGAGAGTCTAAAAGCTACCCTTTTTTTTTTTTTTTTTAACACAAAAGTGCTTTGTATTTGTATATTATACATATATTTACATTATACACAATTGCATTTACATATATTTCATTTATATGTTATATTTTATAATGTTAGGTATGCATAATATTTATATATTTACATTTTGTATAGTTTTATCTATTTTTACATGCAGACACACGCATATAAACATATATATGTGTATGCATGTGTGTATACACACACATTTATACACAGGCACAGGGAATTTCTGAATAGTTAGACTGCACAATGAAATAAAAACACCTCATTCCTCCTAGTATAAACCAAAACACCTTTGAAATACTAGGCAAATCAGGGAAGGAAAGCAGAGTAACTGAAAACACTGCTGCTGGCAGGGACTCTCCGAAATGAAGGTGACTGCTCTGATGTTCGGATTCCAGAGTGAGGCTGCCCTGTTCCCTCGGGGAGCATATATGTTTAATGGGATGCCATTAAGGATGGCAAGTCCAAACACTGGCCTCTTTTTCGCCCTTGTCTTTTTGCATAGTTCTGTGTATTTATACACATTTTATTTTATGGAAGAATTAATTAAACGTCACGACAGACACACAAACAAGAGATAACCTGTCTACATAAACGCTAGGCACTTAGATCACTGAACTCCTACAGTTCAGGGCACTGATTTTACATCTCCAGCTTCATTCATCTCCAAAACACAGCCAGGGCCCGTGGAGGCCGCCAGTCATTCACATACAGGTAATGCTCTCCAGTGAACAGGCTCATGTGTGTTTCCGTGCAGATGGGTCCCCGCAGGCTGTGATTACCAAGAACCCGACCGTGGGGGCGCACATGGAGGTGTCTTGGCACAGCAAGAACACCAAATGTTGAAGTATTTATACCCATGAAGACAGGTGCACTTTCTTTCTGGCACCCCTCTCAGCCACAACAGATCACCACCAGGTAATTTAATTTCTTGGTCATTGTAGCTCTCATGTTCTTATGGGCTGGGGCGACACCCAGTAGTCCCACTACAGAACAGCACCTAAAACTCTGATTTTACACACTGAGGGATTCCTAGTCCCCCTGTCCTCTTCTTGTGCTAGCATAAGTTTCCAGCTGAAGTCTCAGAAGGAAATTGTTGATGAGTCAGAAATCCTCTTACAAGAACATACTCCCATCTGCACCATTCCAGAACCTACTCTGTTATTTTAGAAAGCACACAGGAGCCTGAACCCATCAGGCCCATCGCATTTGGGTGGCTTCTTGGGGAACTCCCACTCTGGAATTAGTTTTTAATGGCTCAGAGCTCGCTGGCTTTTCCCTAGCCGCTCACTTGCACCACTTGGGACACAACAGTAAGGGCTTCCCTGGGCTATCCCTACAGAAGGGGCCAAGAGCAGCAGAGCCACCGCGCTGATGTACAATGCTGTGCTGCAGCAGCACTTTCCCCAGCACAGTTAACCCTCCAACAGACATTTGCCTCCACTCATTGCTGTTGAAATCTGTTTCTTTTTTTTAGTTTAACTCTTTGGTTTCACTTCCTTGTGGATGACAGTGCTCAGCATGGGATCTATGCACACAACTCAATGCATTTCTTTAGCAGCTAATTTACATTTCTGATACAGTATATGTGCTTTGAGAATATAAATCAATGCTTGAGAATTTTTTTTCAGCAGATGATTGATCTAAGGGCCTGGTTATTATGTCTGTGCAACAGATTGTTACCACTGAAGACAGCCTTAGGTACCTTACTAATGCCAGCAAAGGCAGCAGACAGGAAGAAGGGTTAGCAGTGCTAGCAGATTCCACATTCAGCTTTTTTTCATGAATGTTTAATCTTTCTTTTTAGCATGTTCCAGCATGTTAATTACAACAATTTTTTTTCCTTTGTGCCCAGCAGTATTTGCCTTGCGCTGAGTTAGTTCAGCTTGAGTCATGCTAAGCATTGGAGAGCCAGTGATTTATGAGATTCAGGTTCTCTTGGGGTGTTATCTACTAACAGCAGTTTTTCCACTCCTGCCTTGGATGGAGATCTTGCAGATGGAGGAAGCTGCCATTTTCTGTGCTCAGCAGAGCTGTGACATGTGCCATTCCCCTCCATAATTTGCTTTCTGCTGGTGTCCTTATCAGATGAGCTTTTATTACTTTTAAAAACTCAGAGAACATACAAAGTGAAAAATATCCCATCCTCTTTTACTACTTCCACCCAGCACCTCTTCAGATCTGTGACTGAGTGCGTTTCCCTTTTGCAGCACTTGCATGAGCACAAGTCACCAAAAGCAAGACCATATCCTCGTGAAACTCCTCAATGCACCACAAGACGAGTTACTCTCCATTGAGGTGACTAGAGCAGGAAGTTCAAATTCACGACAGCTTTCCAAGAACCATTCCTAATGGCAACATGGAAATCTGCATTTGCCAGAGTGACTACATGCATGAAATCATGTTGTCATTGTAGAGGCAAAAATCCCTGAGCTACTGAGTGGTAGCTTAAACATGAGACAGGCTAGCAAAAGGAGACACAACAGTCCCACTGGCATCTCTGAAAGCTCCTCATGGCTTTTTAGGCTACAGACCGTTGGAGCACAAAACACATTCCTCCAGAACTCATTCTCACCGCTCTCTCATTCTTCTTCCCTCTTTGGTCAATTCCTTATAAAAATTATAAAAGGCCTACACAAATATGAGAAATCCCCTCTGTAACAACAGTAGTGACTTTGAAAAACTCACTAACTTGCATACTCGGATAGTCACCTCAGTATCTTTCCTTTCATTGCACTGGGGAAAGAACATCCTGAACACAGTATTTCTCAGTGGAGGTCAGACTTACTACAGTTTAACTTTACAAAGCTGTCGTACAGTCTCACAATTCTTCACTTCCATTTTCCATATACTGATCAAAACACTTACTATGCCTCAAGATGCCATTTCAAAATAAGCCTTAGGAAATCCCAAATCTTTCCATATAACACTGGAAAGCAACCGTAACATTTCTTGGTCCGTCCGAACATGGCTTCACTCACACTCCCAGCTATTGAGCACCTTAATGTGATTTCCTAGCATAGGCTTCACCTTGATGAACCACATCAAAACCAACTAGCTTCCCATCGAGCCACACTGGAGTCCAGGTAGCAAGAGTGCTCTGTAGTTTTACAGCTTAATTCTCTATAATGAGTCTTCATGTCCTATGGGCATTTCTGCTAGTGACTAGTCTGCTGCTACAGATAGTGACCTCCATATGAAAGGTGCTGAACAGTGATATTGTATCAGCAGTTTCAGTAAACAGAAAAAATAACTGCTCATCCTGAAGCTTGGAATATCATCTGAGTCCCAAATGCTCTTTTTATACATATTTTAGACATCTCCCTACTTCAGTGTCATGTAAGTGAGACTAGGCAGGGTGTTCAAGCTAACAGGAAACCAGAGCTTCGGCTCTTGTGCAATGGGGCTGTTAGCTGTGCATAGCCAGCACTCACACCAAACCGCACCAGAACGGCAGCAAACTCGTGGGCTTCTGTGCCAGCCTCCAGCACCACAACGCAGGGACTCCCTGCAGCCCTCCCTGCGCGGGCGGCGCTTCCTACACGGGTCACGTCGCCCACTGGGACTCTGTATTTGCCCCTTCCTGGCTGTGCCCATGCATCCCCAGTTCTGTACATTAACTTGGTCAAAGCTCAACACTTATTTTGACCTTGCTCTATTTTGTAAATATGCAGATGGCCTGAGGAGATATCTTCCTTTGAATGTAGCATTGAGGTTGCTCCTGCTTTAAGCCAGGGGCAGATTCCTTCAGCCTAAATTATTCGAAGGTTTCAGCTTAGAAAGATTTCTACCTTTCAGCTCTTTAGCTAAAACCTGAGAGATTTTTCAACACCTTCAACCAATCATAAGCCTTTCCATTAATTATGGCCAATGCTTTTAGCTAAGGTAAGCACTTGCTGCAATTAGACACTCTGAATAAAGAGCACCCTCCTTGCTACCTGCAACTTGAGATTTCTTCCCAATTGCAGGAATTCACATGAACAGAACCTCAAGGGAGATTAATTTTTTATTCCATCTCTTGTAATCTCTAAACCCTTGAGATAGAAAACGTGATCTAGGGCTACAAGGTCCAGATTGCCAAATGCATGAGGCAAATCTAACTTGCAAGATTAGCATTTTTTCCTGGTGAGAAAGAAAGGGCACCGCTCACTTCTTAACTTTCCAAGCCTGCAAGCTGCCCAGCACAGTGCATTTAAGGGGCAGGTGGTGCCTCGCCTGAGAAGACATGTGAGCTCCATGCATGCTTGTTCCTGAGCACACTTACAGCTGAGCACATGGAGACACCAATCCACCCTGTGCTTCATTTTAGCTGTGATGGAATTCACAGCATTGATATGAAAGAAAATTTTATCATAAAGCAATCTTTATCACATCCCTACAGAACATGATGTTTTAGGAAACTTTTGGACAAAGGACCGTTGCATGTGGAGGCTGGGGGCATTAACCGGAATGTGACCTCACTGAACTGAGTCCTAGCCCCCCTTGCTGTGCACACAAGCCAAATCCCTGATCTTCACTAGCAAAGGAAGCAGCACTGCTGCCTGTGCATGGAGCCAAGCGACGGTAAAGCCGGGGCAAGTTTATCCTTCTTCCAGCTGCCAAGAACAAAGAGGTCAAGAATTTAAAAGGCCAGTTCTGAGGTGTGTAGTGGGGAGTACTGGCAAGAGATGACGACATCAAGACAAGGTTCAGCATCCACAGCAGAGGAAACCAAGGTGCAAGAAGCAGGGCATGCAGGTAGTGACCTAGCAATTCTAGCACCATCTGTGTCCATTTACATTTAGAACCTCACCACTACTGTGGCAATGGCAAGTCCTTCCTTGCTAGCCCCAGAGCTGGGAATGATGCTCCCCGCTGCAAAGGGTGCTGAAGGATGAATTACTCAGTAATTTGCAGCACCAAGGTATCAGTCTCCAGGAAGATGGGTGTCTACAATGGCAGAGGAGGGATGGCTGCACAGTTGCTTTTTAACAGCATCGCGCGGAAACTCCGGATTGAGGGCGGCCGGGACTTGCACCCGTGACGTGCTCAGCGCGCAGGGCGAGCGTC
Source organism: Tinamus guttatus (assembly GCF_059628265.1). Classification (NCBI taxonomy): domain Eukaryota; kingdom Metazoa; phylum Chordata; class Aves; order Tinamiformes; family Tinamidae; genus Tinamus; species Tinamus guttatus. The sequence goes on along the minus strand of NW_028288552.1, from coordinate 831,112 downwards.
GGGCAGCGCAGTGCAGCCAACGGAGCCTACACCAAATGCAGAGCCCTCCTACCTTGCACATTTAAAATCATACATTTATTTATAAAATGGTATCAGTCTACCCCTTGCCATAGCAAATCCTCAAAAAGTACTCTAGGGGGTGAGTCTATGTTTTCCCTCTGAAAAGCTATGAAGTTTATTGTTGATTTTTTCAAATTTATTACAACTCCTTCAATCTCAATCCCTTTCATAATCCAAGTTTATTCTGGCATTTGAAGCTGCCAAAGCTAAGCCAGTCTTTTTGACCCAGTTCTGCAATTTGTTCAACCTCCCTGACTCTGTAGGGTAGAGCAGGGACCTCAGCAGACGATTATGTTGGTTCAAAGTTACAGCTCCTGTAACCTCTCTTCATATACAATTGCCTGAGAAACCAGTGTAACATCATTGTGAAATTCTACCTGTCATCTGATGCCGGGTACCTGTTCTTATTGTTATTACTGGTCTCGCTAATGCCAGATTGCAGTGGGCCGTTTATGCTCAAGAACAGCACGTTTTGGTCACCTGCCAGTTTGGCGGAGCCTGCTCTCCCCACGGCTCGTGTCCCAGCACAGTGCACGCCGCTCTGCCCGTGCCTCGGCTATGTGGTCCCAGCTGCCTCGTGCCAGCGTTCCTGCTCATCCTAAACCTTCCCAAACCAACCTGGGAAGCAAACACTGCCCCAGCTAACCGGGTTTTGGCCGGCTCTGCCATAGATCACCCTGATCCCAAAAGAAGGAGCAGGAACGGTTCTGGCCAGGTTCTGGCCCCAGCGCTGGCTACCTGTGCAGCTACAAAATTGGGTCCTGAGCAAGCTGCTCCTGAAGCATGAGGCTTCAGCTCCGCTCCAGCATTACCTGGAAGCTACAAGGTGAGGATCTCTTTTAAGGTGGCTGAAATTGTTCTTAATATCCAACACTAAGGTCTCTCTTTCCTCCACTGCTGACTGCTGATAATTTATACAGAATTTTGTAAGACTAATTTTCCCAGGGCTATAAAATCAAATGTTTTTGTGCAGCCATTCCCATTTATTGCACTCTGGCTGAAAGCGGATTTGGAAAAGGGATAGGAACAAAAGCACTTTCTGAAGAGGCGGATCAGCAGAGGGTTCCCTGAGCTTGGGACAAGTTCAGCAGCTCTCCTTGTGCAGTCGGGCCAGGGTTCTCGTCCCTCTGCAGGCCTCGGCCAGCTTCCCTCCACCGCTCTGTCTCGAAGCGCAGCCGCCTCAGAACCACCTGGTTAGGGAGTGAGTTCTGTTTGTCCCTGCTTCTCCCTCATGCCCTCTGGCCACCTTTTGCACTCCTTTCTCCGTTTCCCAGCATGGGCCTGTTCATATCCCAGACAGGAACCACAGTGAGCGTTTCCCTACGTAGACCAGACTGCAGCAACCCCTGCCACATCTCCCGCAGTTTCTCAGCAGGCCTGGTTTGGAACTGCTGCTCATTTAATACTACAGCATGCGCAACACAGTAGCACTGGCAACGTCACCTCAGCCTCACTACGCGTGTGGGGTTCTCATCACAGGGCTGGGGCATGGCTGGACACGTGCCCGTGCGATTCCCTCCTCCCTAGAGTTTCCCCTCAGGTTATTTGAAGCATATCTCATGCAAATCCAAAAACATGCACCAATCAAGCTTCCTGCACGTCTCTCTGCTACCTTCATGGCCTCTGAACTACACTCACACAGTCACACAATCAACATTTCATGTTGAAAAAGACTTATTTCAAAACAAATGTTTAATCAATCAAATTCAACCTTCTGCAGAACCTGAAACAGCTAAGGCAAGCAGGTAAGTCTGTCAAATCAGCTAGGGAGGTGACATGAAATAGACAGTCTGACACCCCTGCTGTGTGTGGAGATATCTATCTATCTATCTATATGTATATATATCACCATGGCACCACATTCAGCGGCATGCCTACATATGAATCAGCACAAAAGCACGGAAGAACAGTCTCCAGTGCCGGTGTTTCCCACAGGTACTATGGAGAGGGGACCAAGGGAAAACCCTGACTTTACAGAAGTCACAGTACGGCAGTTTAATGTCTGAACCAAACAGAGCTTCCACGTTGCATTTTCCTTCCTAGCTAATAAGGTCCTTGCGTTGGCAGCTCTGTGCGCCAGGTACCGTCTCCCCCCGCAGCAGGCAGCTCTGCCTGTGTTTGTCTTTCCCACCTCTGGGATGCGATAAGCGCGTGCCGGCTCTCCCCCCGCTGCCCGCATACTGCCCTTTGCACTTTTTTCCAGTAAGTGTTTATCAAATAAAAGAAGATATGTTTCACGTTTACTATTTTTCTTCTTTCTTTGCTAGAGAGAATCATAAGAAAATTAAAAGCTATAATTCCTAAGTATTAAGTGTAAGCAGATAGATTAAAAAAATAGTAGTAATAAGATGCTCATTTCATGCTTTTTGAACAGCTACAGAAATGGCTTCTGCAGTGATTTCAAGGATTAGATGATACTGAATCTTTTAAATTTATTTTAACATCATGAAAGTCTATTTGACCCAAAACTATTCTATCAAGACAGCAATATAAACAATTAGATAGTGACACTGTTGTCATTTGCTTACTGGAATACAAAGAAGGAAAGGATGGGGCTGGAGGAAACCAAAAAGCCCTTATCTTGATTCATTAAAGCTTTAAAAGGAAAAAATATACGTTCCTCAAATACTAGTATTCTGCATTACAGTATGACCAAGACGGTTACATAAGGGCTACCCTGCCCTGTCAGCCATATAAGATACATTAAGAATAATGTGAATAATATGAGTCAGGATCCTGGAGCGGGTGCCAGGAGATCCCATCCAGGCCAGACGTGAGCTGCCGTTTCTCCAGGGGCCGCTCTGGCGAGAGGCCCCTATTCCAGGTCTCCACGGAGGGCAGTGGTGGGAGCAGCTGGACACAGAGCGAGGACACAGCCCCACTCCGAGGGGCGCAGGGAGGCACAGGCACAACCACAACCCTGTGTTGGGTCTGCAGCAACGGTTCATCCTGTGCTTGATCCCGTTTCAAAGACAAATAGCACCTCTGGACCTTCCTGCTAAACTGGCAGAGGCTTATGTAAAAGCTCCAGTCTCCCTACTCTAAATTCAGATCTGTGGGAACCATGGAAACAAAAGCACCCGCAGCTGTTGTTGGTACCAACCAGTTAGCACACTGGTGACTTCTTTAGCTACAAGCCCTGTGTGACAAGCAAGTCCTTACAGATACACCCCACAGAACAGGAGAGGGCCACGAAAACGAACCACGCCAATTACTCCTGCCTTTGCAAGCACGCGGCATGTACTCGCTGCAGGAGGATACTAGGTACAAGGCTAATTTTATCCTAAAGCCTGTTCATATGCATTTTACACAGACACACACCCTTATGTTCACAAACTGTACCTTATAAATCTGGACGTGGCAAAAACAGACGCAACTACAGTATTCAGAATTCCTAATCATACTCCACTGACTGAGATCTTCAAACGCGCTTAAGCAATGTTTGAAAAATGAGTCTCAGAACAAAACAAACTTAAAAGCAAATGTTGTTTTCCTTCTGTGTGACCTTGAGCAGTCACTGTGTCCCTGTCCGAGGAGGTGGGCAGCCGACACGGGGAAGCAACAGGACCCATTAACCCTTTGGGAGCACAAAGGTTTTGACAGCTAGGACTATTCTGACCACTACTCCTTAGCAGCCAAGCCACAAAAAGGTTTCCAAAGTAGCTACACGAGAACATTACACCACACTGCACGCCAGAGTGCTCCTGAAAAGCCATTCATTCATATTCAGTTGAGAAATGTTTTCAACACAGAGCACTGCTGTACATAAAATATAGGGCGAAACAAAGGTTTTATATTTTTCAGGCACCAGATAACACTCTCTACAGCTGCACTGTCACCAGAGGCATCATCTCCACACAAACCCTCTGTCTTCATCCTCGGCCAGATTTGCCAGTTGGTTGTTCTTCCCATTGAAGCCAACCCAGCTTCTCTGCAGTGACTTACGTCTACACAGCCTTTATGCAGCAGACTCGGTTAGATTTTCTGTCTCAAAGGTTACAAATAAATTATTTGGAATTTTTCACCCCATATTTAGGTTTCCACATAACCAATTTAATTTTGTATTCTCCAGTCACAAGAAGGATCTCCATAGAGCCTCCTTTCTCAAAGGAGCAAAAATGAAGGAAATGACATGGTCTTTTCTCTCAGATTCAATCCTTCTTCAGCTCTTACCCACCTAACGCTGCAGCCTCTCCCCGTCCCTCTCACATCGCCCGTATCCTCCGAGCAGCACGTTCATTACAGGGTTTGCAGCTAGAGATCATTGACAGTTGCGATCTTATCAATTAACACAGTCGAGTGAAACTGCCTCTTTCTCTGCGTTTCTCTGTGGCCTGGATTCAGCAGCGCTAACAGCCCTAAGCTGACTTGCCCCTGGCCTCAAGGATGCGCCCGCAGGGGACGCAGACGCATCCTCTCCAGCACCTTTAGCCCCTTTGTAAACAGCCCAGAGCCGCTGCTCTTCGCCGCAACGGAAAAGCAAGCGCTAAGCTAACAAGCCCTACACCGAATAGAAAAAGGATGGAAGTGGCATGCGTTTACTTACATGAAGATTCGGTGCCAAACATGGCTGGCCCCAGATGCTGCTATTTAAAAAAGAAGAAACAAGAGTGGAAGAAAGAGGGAGCGTATGAAGTAGCGATGAGGCTGCTACGCAGCAGGGGTCATGGAGCCAGACAATGCAGTCCGAGCTCTCCGAGCTGCCAGGCTCTCCTCTCCTCTCCTCGCTTCGCCCCTCCTCGGCTTCACGCTGCAGACAGCCCAACCAAAGCAAAGGTCCTTCTTCACGAAGCAAAAGGCAGCAGCTTCTGGTTTAAATCCAAGAGATAAGGGCAGGCTGGCGTCCCTCCGTGACACAGCTAGGCATAAATAGGTAGCGGCCACCAGATACCGCAATCCCCAGCGCTGCTCTGGGTAAGACAATAGCGGGGCTTAGGCACAGGCTGGATGACGTCAGGACACTGCAAGGACTGACTGCTGTTAACCAGCGGCTCGCAGGGGGCTCGAACGGAGCACAGCGATTCAAACGGGAATTCCTTTGTCACAAAATGCAGAGGACAAAGGACCAGACACACATTTCCCTCTGCGATGATAAAATCCTCATCCGTGCTTTAATGACAGCACTACAATTTCTGTGTTGAATTCACACTCCTTTTTTCAGCTGCACAAGATGCAAAGTGTTCCTTTGCAAACACATCATGCAGAATAAATTTTGGGGACAAATGTCCCAGTAAAATGCTATGTATGGCATTTTCAATAAAGAATAACCATGAATTTCTATCACCAACGCTTGGTATTTTTCCTTCAAAGACATATTCAAATCATGAACTACTGGACACATTTTCACATCAAAGTGCTACCCATTTGTTTAATTTACTTATACCTATTGTTGAATACACCGTTGCAGAGATCTAAGCACATGAAAGGAGTCACACACTCAAATTAAACACCCATCCAACTATGCTGATCTCCATAATATAAAGGCATCCTAGCAACCAAAATATATTTTCCTTTATTTTTCTTTATTCTTGTAAACAATCTAAATTTAGTATTTCTTAGCCCCTGCAAGTCTATTTTTGAATTTGAGTGCATTTTTTCCTGAGACTCAGTAATTAAAAAATGTTAAAGGGTAGAAACAAAGAGCGAAGCTGCCTCCTTCCCATCCTGCCGCAGACAAAAGGAGGTTGGGGCGGGGGAGCCCAGCTCACGTCTTGTGCCTGCAAGAGCAGCGAAGCAGCAAGCTCATGGTTCGGTGAGATGATAGCAGGCATTAGGAGGCATCTGTAAGCAAAGCTATCTGGAGGGCTAAAAATCGGAACACTAAAAAGAAGTCTCACTGAGCAAGTAGATGAAGCCTGTGGAGAAGAAGAAAGGAAACAACACAAGTCCATTAAATAAGGCACTTTGCAAAAACAAAAATTAAAAACAAACTAATTTCTGGTCCTTGGAGATTAAGCATTATCAACCACTTCTATTGCTCTGTTTGCTGGAGATTTTTCTATTATTGGTAAGATATGTAATGTCGCTGTAATCACCATGCTGGCATCGACATTTTGCCCTTGCAGTATCTTCCACAGGAGGACCCCTACATGCCCAGCGGCTGCCGCACCTCCGAGCCAGCAGCCGGGGACACCACGGCACGTGGAAGAGCCAAGGGCAACCCCAGCCCCAATCCTCGTCCACGTCGCCAGCTCCTCAGTTCTTGGCAGAGGGAATGGAGCTGCGGTTGTGCCCAGCGGTGTCAGAATGGACCCTCTACACCCTGGGCCACAGCCACAGTGAGGAAGGAGGCAGCTCTCTACCCCTCTTCTCTCTCCCTCTCTCTGTCGAGAGCCTCTACAGAGCCTGACCTGCTCCTTGTCCTCCTTGTTCTGCTGCAGAGCACTGAAGGGCACCCACCCTGCACGCTGGGCTCCTCCACCAGTACGTGCTGTTGGGGCAAACCACTCTCCGTGGTGCTTTCCGTCCCTCCCCTGACCGTATCCGGCACACAGCACAACCGGCCGTCGGGAACACTTTGGTGTATTTCATCTCTGGAACAGGGCCCGTACCCTGGCAGCAGACATCTCATAACATGCTCTTTAATAGGCAGCTTTTATCTATTCTCTTCATTGGCAGTTGGGACGCTGGTGCACTAAGACTCAAATCAACCCCTAGGTGATCAGTAACCTGTTCAATGATAATAAATATTCGGAGTCATGCACCTGAGTGCTCAAAACCACATCCAAATTCTTGCACCCATAAAGCTCTACAGGAAGTGTCACAAAACCTCTGACAAGGACCCTCTTTCAAGGGCACAAGTTGTGCTATTCAGAGGGCAGAACTAGTCATTCTGACGATCCAGACCTGTTAACACGCGTTCGGTTGCCAACAGCTCCCAGCACCTTTAAGCACAAATTGCTGGAATAAAACCCCTGGTGGTAACGTGCAATGGCTTAAGAATAATTTTTGTACTGATGAGCAAATCTGAGCTGTCCACAGCACTGTTTCTAAGGAAGGTGCAAAAGCAGAGAGCCTTCCAAAGACATGGTTTAGGTGTCACAAAGTTCCTATGACCCTGACACACTGATTTTGTAGAAAAGTCCAAATAGTCCATGTGTTATCTGGGTTTCATAGTCTGATATCTGATGTTTCACAATAATCTATTTCATAATTTCATGATAATCTATTTCATTAACAATATTTTTGCACTGTAGGGAAAGTGACCCTTGAGAGACTAGTAAAAGATTTCCTCTGAAATCCCTATAGAAGTCTATCCAAAACACTTAGTGAAATGACTTACAGAAAGGATTAAAATCTGTTTCCTATTTACTGTTTTTGTAGGAACATAATCTTATAGTTAGATTTAGCTGGCAAGTAGAATTAAGAATTACTGTTTTCTAGTTTGAGCTTTGCCATTGGTTTATTCTACAAAGATGGGCAATCTCTTCATATGATAGTTTATCTCACACAGCTGTCCAGATAATGTGAATTAGTGCATAGAAAGCGTGAGATGGTAGCTCATGTAATTCACAGCATTGTTATGGTTTGCTCACAATATGCACAAGATACAGTTGAAGAGATTCACTTACAGTATTAACTTCAATACATTTCTCTGCAGCCAAGCGTGAAGTTATGAAGGCAACATATATATACAGTATTCAAAGCTCTGCTACACATACTCACATTTGCAGGAGAAAAGGATGCGTCCCCAATCACCACTACTCTTCAAGCAGCTATTGCCTCTATTTGCCCCCTGAAGGGGAGATCTAATGGAAGTTTATAGACACCTGACGGAAGGGTATAAAGGGGACAGAGCCTGGGACTTCTCGGTGGGGCCCAGTGACAGGACAAGAGCCAAAGGGCACAAATCAAATGCAGGAAAGTCCACCTGACCCCAAGGAATCCGGAACCTGTGCGGGTGACTGAGCACTGGAGCAGGCTGCCAGGATTCCTCCTCGGAAACACTCAAAAGCCACCTGAACAGGGTCCTGCGCAGCTGGCTCCAGCAGAGCTGGGGGATGGACCAGCTCATCTTCAAAAGGACCTTGGCTATCCTGTCATTATTACCAAAGAAGTTTTTTATTTTGCCTGGATATGCATCTCTAAATCACAGTAATAACAAAATTTTGTACAGATAGGAATTTCTGATATAGAGAATAATTTCTCTCAAAGAAAACTGCAAGCAGGAAATTGTGACCTACTAACAGAGGTATACTTAGATACATTCTTTATGCTGATCCGTTAAAACAGAAATCGTTATTCTCTCTTGTCACTGGAGAAATATTTCATTTTGAGCTTAATGCTCCATTTCCACAGTAGAAACTGTGGGAAAGAAAAATGAATCCATTAAATCTATTGGAATGACACAGTCATCTTGAGAGAGGAAGTCTAACCAACCTCCCACCACGGTAAGGAAACTGACCCCAAAGAGTGAAGTCACCAGAGGGAGAGGAGAGGATAATCTCCATCATCTTCAAAGATGAGGAAGGATTTTTATTTAAACTTCGCCCTATTCTCTAAATTGCCTATTCCGTAAGCAGTAAAGTTTTTTTTTAAGGCATTTTGGGTGCTATTGGTAATCCCTAAGTGACTGTGCAGTAAAGCAGATGATTCAGAAACTGCCAAAAGGAATTTATTTTGCCTCCAGTAGTGCTATTTCCCACTTGAAAGTGTGGAAAACTTCCAGACTTGCAGTCATGCATGATGTGGAGATCTTCAGCTTCTATAGCTTTGTCGTCTCTGGCAACAGCTGACACAAACTATTGATCTGTATGGGCAGCAATCAAATAAAATACTGCAAGGCCTTCTTTTTCAGGCACTAGAAAGCAGTGAAGAGAAACAGCAATTATTTCTAAGTTAGAGGTCCTTGATTTTTTACTTTTTTTTTTTTTTTTTTTTTAAACACTTGGCTCAATTCTCAACTTGAACTTTAAAAAAAGCTGAAACGATGAACAAACCAGGGAGAAATTACAGTAAAAGCAAAACTTCAGATGCTCATCTCGCAGGATCATGTAGTTACATTAAGAATAACCCCCCACGACAAGCAAAACCTACAGCGATGCTACAAAGCCAAGTCAAACGCCAGCAGGGTTCCTCTCTCCCTCCCCAGGTCTCCGCAGTGGCTCCTCTCCCCGGCAGGCCCTAGGGGCCATTGCCCAGAGAGGGGCTATCGCACACGGCGGGTGGGAAGGAAGCCCCGAGGATGGGCAGCTTCCCAGGCAGGAGCTCCCTGGAAGGGTCTGTTCCAAAAAGGTCCCACAAGTCCATTGGCTTGGATGACATGGAAATAAAAGCAAAGGAGAGCAAAGTTTCATTGTAAGGAAATTAATATAATGCCAAGACATGTCTAAAATGTCATTTTCCACTGTCAGGACAGTGGAAAATAACCCTGAGTAACTGGGCCCTCTTCAAGTCCTCCAAATTTTGTGTTCTCCTTGCAAACAACTCTTATCCCCTTCTGGCAGCACTTTTCCACAAGCATTCCCTCTCAGCAGTCACCAGCTTTCCTATGCCATTTGCATGGGAAGAAATCAGCTGGCAGAGGAGAAGTCAAAGCCTTTACTCTGGGCAACATATAAAGTGGATTTCCTTAGAGCAGATTGATTAATTGACTGCAGGCCTGTTTTGTTTGCTTTTTAATTATTTGTTCTTTGATTGTATTTTGATATATCGCTGTGTAGTTTATATCGCTTCTCCACAATTCACGCAGAATTTGGATTCTGTTTAATACAACAAATTCTACTTCTGCATCATCTTTTACCTAAAAAAACTACGTATTTTGAGCAAATCTACACACGCACACACAGACGACAAGAAGGACCGAAGAACAAGTATTTAATTCCGCCATGCAGAAGTCTTTTTACAACTGCACTCGTCATTAGCTGAAAGTTAAACTTCAAAAGACAGAATTCTCTCTCTAAGAGGCACAATGAACTATAATAGCTAATTATGAAGTTATTGCAATGTCTTTCAACTTCAATTAGGAGGAAAAAAAGGGCTTAGCTTCAAGCTTGCTGCACACACGACAGTGCAAGGCACTCATTAGGGCAGCTCTGAGGGAGACACTCGGCTAGTAACAGGGGAAGCTCTTTGTGCCCTGCGCCTCCCAGGACACCTTTCAGCAACACACCTAAGGGAGAGGAAGCTGCAGCAGTTAGGAAACGCTGAAGAACTTTGCATGTACCAAGTTATACGGAAAGAATATTACTTCAGTGTTTGCACCACTCGCTTTGTGCAAACCCAGCCTTGAGCTCGTCGTGTCACTAGCGAGCAGGAGTGCAGAGCCCAACGCCAGGGACATCAGCAGAGCCTTTAAAACAGGCACCACAGGAGCTAGTTTCCTGCACTAGTCCCTCGGCACTACTTGGACACATAGGATGAAGTAACAGAAAGCAACACGACCGAAATACATTTCCATTCCTAGAATTGTTTATCTACGAGTATGTGGAGAGTTACCAATGCAGGAGAACAATGTAATCACAAGTGCAAATCACATTTCAGGCCAGATGAAATGTTTTATCTTTTCAGCAACATCAAGCCCTAACTCTCAATGGAGTATGCAAAGATCTTTGGATAATACAGGTAATTCCGTGAGGCAACAGGGCCACTACTGCATCTGAAAAAATACGCCAGCAGAACTCACCACTTCCTGAGTGAGAAAACAAAGGAAATAAGCAATAAGAATTACGGCTAAATTAAATACATTTAAATAATTAACTGTTTAAATGCATTTAAAAATAGCAGAAGTGTGTTTATTTTGCGCACTGAAATACCTGAACTGTTTCTGATTTTTTTGGTATCCTAAAAGCAGGATCTGTGCTGTAGGACTGCACATATGAAGGTGCACATGAAGGTCTCAAATGTACAAACAGTTTGAGGTGGATAACAAATGTAAAAGCTATTAAAAGCAAACATTTTTTATGCAACTCCATGGCCTGCTTGAATAAACTGCATGTAAACTCACATTAGAAACAAGATGCCTGCCCCAGAAAAAAAAGTATGTAATTTATATGCACGTAAAAAAAAATAGAGGAAAAAAAATAGAACAGTAGGAAACATTGCCCACATAGCATTATTACCCATAATAATAACATTGATATAAAGTCAAAATTGTATGGCTAAGAGCACTTTGGTAAGAGAGGAAGATCAATTATCTCAGTCTGAGTAAACATAATAAGAACATTAAATCTGACATTATAACAATTAAAGCAATGATTTCATTGTACACATTGGGTGAAATTAAGAAGGACTTCTAGCCCGATGAGGGAATGCCTGCAAAGCACTGGAAGCTGTCCGAGGTCTCCAGCTGGGCTTCCCAAAGGCAGTAAGGGTCACATGAACACGGCGTGTTTCTGCGCGTGCATGTGAGTCCCTGCTCAGCGACTTGGAACCAGTCAGCAGACCTGGCTTAGCAGAAGGATAGAATACAAAAAGTTATCCAGTGTGATTTGTGGAAGTAAATAATTAGAGAAGTTACAAAGGTTGCTACTGGAAAAGAGAGTGCCTTGTTGAACATATGCCTTAATAGATATAAAAAATATATTCGCAGGAAAAACTTCAATTAGATTTTTTTCTCCTAGATAGATATCTGTGCATATAACACTGGCCAAGTTGACATTGCAATCTTAATGTAATCCAGTTGCAGTCAGTCAGGAAACCAGCTCCACTGGAAGCTGGTTCACTAGTTCCACAGGACAAAAATCTATTCAGTTCAGGTATTCAGATTTCCCAAAACACAGCATTTCGGTAGTGCCTCAGCCTTTGTTTGTGCCACTCACTTTCCATTCAGTGCCTGTCTAGTGGACTGGAGATGAAAATTTTTCTCTTAGGAAAAAGAAAGATCTTAACCATAAAAAAAACAGTAAATGTTTGAATTAATTTGATCAACAAAAGCTTTCCTTGAGAAAGAGGAGCTTCTTAGACTCAACAGTATAATCCATGCAAGACACACCTGGACCAAATCCAATTGCTGGGCTGATGAATGTCAGAAGTCCCTTTTCTATGCAGACACAGAAGTCCACCAATATGGCCAAGGCTGTAGGCTCAGGGCACAAAAACTGGGCAAAGCAATGTCATTTGCTACATATTCAACCATAAAACCTCTCCTGAAATCTCAATAATCAGTGTTCTCAGTGTTCTCCAACTAAAGAAGATTTATCTGGGAAAGGCCCACCTTGAAGAACAAATGTTAAGGTGAAAAGTAAACTTCCATCAAAGCACTTAAGGAAGTTAAAAGCAAAGTCTCACTTGCTTTTGGAACTAGGCTTTCAAATGTCATAAACACCTTGGAAATGTTCTCCTAAACAAAGCACTGGAGAAACCTCAAGGCATTTAGTCACACTAACAGTGGGCTTCCTTATACAATAAGAGGAAAATAGTATTGGAAAGGGTGGGGTCACCTGCCCTCCGAATGGCAGATTCAGCGGCACCAACATCCTTCCTGCCAAATGCCAGCCAAAAAGGAAAACTGCACAAACTCCCAAGTCCCACTTCATGTGGGAACTCCACTTTGGAAGTGCTGCAGACCTTTTACAAGGAGTTCATGGTGTTTAGTAGTTCACAGCTCATGTAGCAGAAGTCCAGGGGCCAAAATACAAAGAAATCTTGGTAAGTGCTGCCTTCACACTCTGCCCAGTGACCATCACTGGTATTAATATCATGGTAGAACCATGATTTGAAGGGACCTGAGAATGAGCACCAGCTAAACCATCAGCTACTGACACTATTTAAGTTTCCTTCCCTACAAGCAGACCATAGTGCCCAGGCTCGCCTCTGCTTGCCCTTTGGCAAGGGTGCTGAGGGCCCTGCACTCCAGCAGTGCTGAGGAGAGGACGGAGAGGATGCAGATGTGAAGGCAAAGGGTTCAGGTCTCCAGTTCCACAGCATTTGTCATAAGAAGTGCTACCAAATACAATTAGAAAGCACCAATTTTCCAAATCAGGTATCGTCAACAACTTCAGCAGCCACTAACCCCAGCCGTGCTCAAGTCTCCTCAGTGACTATACAAAGAGTCAGCCTTGAGCAGCTCGTCTGCAGGTGTCTGCACACAAGTAGGTGGACCCCGTGGGTGCCTATGGGTTTTCAGGACAATGCAGCAAAGGAAACTTTGCTGAAACTTGGCAATACTTCAAAACCACCTGTACTGGTGACTTCTGCCACAGACTCAAGTTGCCCCAGAGCAGGTCCCAGACTTTGGCAGGATCAAGTCACCCGGCAAGCACGTGCTGCGCTGAGAGCGCCACTGCTACCCCTGGCACAGCTGCACAGCTCTCCGCTACACCACTGATTTAACAGTATCACGGTATTCAGAAGCACTGCGTCACTTTTCTGGGTCCAGGATCATAAAAGATAGAAGAGCTTATATTCAGTATGGGATAGCACACAGAGTTTAACAACTTTGGCATAAAAACAGGAACGTTAAGCTCAGACCAGAGACTACAGATACACAAAACAGATAAGAAACAGGAAGAGTGGCTCCGCCAAAGAGAGTCTCCCTTGTCACCTGGAGACATTCTCCTTCCACCACATTTAAGCATGAAATCAAATTCCTCAAAATCCAACTCAGATAGTTTGTCGCCCTTTTGACATACCCAGTCTGTTTATTTAAAGCTACGCAGGGAGTTGTCTTATCAGAGAGGAGAGCTTTGGTTTGCAGTAAGGACCTGCATACGGACTGTCCTCAAGCCAACCTATCTAGGGCGATCAGAAGGCCCGTGTCTCCCTTGCTGATGCTTCATGATACATATGAGCCTTCAGAGCACTAGAGACTCTGCTCAGTGTTATTTGTTGTCAGTCACTACTATTTATCCACTTCAGCCTCTGGCCCTGTTTACACTACAGCAGAGTAGCGTCTGACACCACTTATCCTTAGTGGATATCCATGGATACTCACTTATCCATGGAACACGGCTTGGTTCCCGGCCAGAACAAAACCTCCAGCCTGAGAAGCAACTTGCCTGGCAGCATTTAGTTGACAGGGTTGGCTCTGCACCACCTATAGCTGCTGCATGAGCATTCTCTATGGGATATGTGTCTCCTTACATCCTCTGATCTGAAATTGAGGTAAAACTGCAAGAAAAGAGTATCTTGTTATACAGAGTTGTAACTTTTTCACAAAAGTTCTAAAGGGGATTGAAAAAATACATATATTTTGAAGTAATTTACAGAGTACTGTATTTACAGACTACTTCAGCTCACAGCAACCACTACTGGAAACAGTATATTGGATGAGTATGGTACAGTATAGTACCTCTCTGATCTGCACCATCTCACCTGTCTATAAATCAGTAAAAATAGACTTTAAGGCTTCACTAAGTTTCTTTCTGTTATTTGGCAGAAAAGTAACTTTATAACACATTATAAGTATGGAAAAATCAAAGGGATAAGTATTTTCATAACCAAAGGGTATGTGATATCAAGTGTCTAACTATGAAGTCCCCAGCACAGTGCCAGGTGCCACTGAAAAGACTTGAATGGAAAGTCTTAATCATACTTTCAAAGTGTCCCTTATTCCAAGTATCTTTCTTACACATCTGTGCATAGAGAGTCAATTTTCTTCTGGAACCTTGTTTTCACTGCATGCAATCATTGTTCCTTACTGGTACAATTTATTTTACAGAATATAGTCCACAAATAACAAACAAACAAAAAAATCCACTTGGTTCAAAACGTAATTCTGCAGTTCTGCATGGCAAATGCACATAAAGGAAAACAAAAATGAATTTATATTTCACCAACAAACCCCTCACCAGTTTTCACTATCATTTGCTGGCTTGTGCTAGTATCAGTTGAAACACAATTTTTAAGATAATAGTTACTTCCAGAAATACCGATGTATTTGCTTTGCTCTAGAATAGCATAAAAGATACAACCCAGGCAAGATGATAGCAACACTTGTTGAAATGTGTCCTACATGTCCTTTGATAATTCCATGTGCTGACGCACACAGAGCTGTTCCAGAGACATGTGCTGCACACATGTGCAGGGGCCAAAAGGAGCTGGGAATTTTATTTGTAAAAGCTGTGGAAAGAGCTCAGCTCTGCAGCAAAGGCTAGGTTTACCTGCAGGGAGCCACAGACTCAGGAGATGTCCCTATGGCAGGAGCTCCCTGAAGGGCTAATTTCCCGGTTAAAAGCTGGAGGTGATGCATTTATTGCCTTTAAAATCTGTTTCTGTCATGATGCTTGTATTCCACTGTTACTAATATTGCCTGCTTAAAGCACAGGAATTCACTATGATAATAAGGGCTACTGTGCCACACAATAAAAATGGCAAAACCAAAGCAAACAAAAAGCACCAGATGACGATAGTGCAGAGTGTCGCCCTTGCAAAAAGTCACAGCAAAGGGGTAAACCATCCTCTAGGAACGGAAACAGAGCAAGACTTCGTATTGTGTACCCAGAGCTTGGCTCTCAAGCCAGAGTGTGAACTGGAGCACATGGGTATGGCCTGGGGGTTGCTTCTTCCTCCCGGCCCAGACCTACCTGACCACAGCCAGGCTCAGATCCGAACGGCCAAGACCTGCCCCACACCTAGAGCCCCAGTGCTCGCGTTTGCCTCCCTGTAACGCCCTTTGGTGCCCTCGAGAGCCCCGGAGAA
Organism: Tinamus guttatus; assembly: GCF_059628265.1. NCBI lineage: Eukaryota > Metazoa > Chordata > Aves > Tinamiformes > Tinamidae > Tinamus > Tinamus guttatus. The sequence goes on along the minus strand of NW_028288552.1, from coordinate 815,473 downwards.
CAGCCAAGTGCCTCCACTTCTGCAGCCCACAACAAAATCGCTCTGTTCCGCTCCTCTTCTCTCCTCGCTCTGTATCCTCTCCTAAGTCTCTCCTAAATTGCCACACGCCTGCATGTCCAATCCATCCTAAAGTCTTAAACCTCTTCCAGCACAGATTTCCTCCTTCCTTCCAACTTCCTAATCAAAACTCTTCCATCTCAGCCACATGGCCCCTGTGTGCAAAGCAAGGGACATCAACATGCAAATTTCCATAATAGTATTTCGGTGTTGCCATTTCTTTTTTCTTTCTAAAAATCATACTATTTGTTTTTTTTGCCTTTCCAATACTTTTAGAATTAAATTCAAATTGAAATTTAACCTTAACAGATTGAAGTTTTTCAGGCTTCTGAACCTGCCAAAGTCCATTCAGGCAAGAGAAATATTACAGCACTTAATTTTAGGTAAGAACAGATTACATATAACATTAAAGTTAACAGGCTTTAAAGAAGCAGGACACACGGATCTGAAAGCACAATACCACATAGCTTCTGCTATTGCAAAACTATTGAAGGATTCCACACAGGTATCTGTGAGGAATATTTTACCCCAAAAGCTTCAATAAATGGTAACTTTTGCAAAATTAAGACTCTTCATTAATGATTATATTGAGCTAGGTTTAAGAGTGTATAAAAAATAGGTTTTAATACATTAAAAAATTGCCGGTTAGAAGCCACTAAAAGCATGTTTTTGCCATCCCTTCTCTGCCATCATTAAAACAAAGAAACAAACAACACTTAAAAAGAATTGTTTTGTAGCCATACTAGAACAAAGTAACTCTGTATTACATATTAATGAAAAAAAAAATCATGTTGTAATGACATGACTGAACAATTCCATGCCATCAAGCCTAATGAGAGAAATCTTTTCATGTAATTCTGGAACTTCTAAAGAAAGATCATTATAATCTTTTATTTCATATCCTCCTATATGGGATTTTTCTGTAATGTACTTTAGAGTATTACAAGAGCCACATAGTAGTTCAGAAACAAATGTTTTATATTTTCAAATAATTACAATGCTTTTTACTATTGTCTTGAAAACAGTCAGGAAATGGATTTGCTTACTTGTTGTTGTTGCAAAACAATACAAAGATATTCTGAATTTCCTCAGTTTGAGGCATCGGTAATCTCAGAGAAAAATATGTACGCCCTTGTCAAGCAAGTCTTTGCTTTGCTTTATTTGACAGAAGAATTAAATACGTATTGGCAAAAAACCAAAACTTTTCAACCTCTTACGATACATAATTTTGCATAGGGTTAATACTGAAAAACACCCTTGTCTAATCTACTTTCCCAAGAAAATAAATCCATATGGCTGCTGGTGACGGGGGGGATAATGTGACTGCTTCTGCTGCATCAAGCTATGGTTTATGTCTTGCCTGTCTCCTGGCTCCCAGAGGCCTCAAGCATCATTCCACTGGAAGCTCTGCTAGATACGCTTGGTGATTCTCCCTGCATGCTGTTTTACCCCAGCAGCTGCACTAACTGATCTCCGGGATCAGGGGATTCCCCGACTCCAAGAGGGGTAAAGCCTCCTCTTTTTGGGACTGTCTTGGCTTCCTGCTGGAATCTTGTCACAGCAGCAAATGTGCTCATGATCTAGCTGACTGAATAGAGGTCCAGACTCTAGAGCACCTTTCTACCCCTACACTCCAGGCCAAGGGATCCAGTGTACCCTGAGCAGACAGAACTTAGTCTTTACATAAAATAGCCATTAGATACCAAGAAACTGCATGTATAAGTCATTCTTTTAAGCAGCTAACAGTTCTCTTGGGAAGTATGAAACATCCTTTTTCACTTCTTTGGCAATGGAAGTCATTTCCAAAACAAAAAAGTGTGAACAGAAATTTAAGATTCTCACATTTTAAAGATGCTGCCTAAATGATCTCAAGGCACAAGATAGCTTAGGAAAGTAAAACACAGCCTGGGTTACATGGTGCTAGCACCCCTTCCCAAAATCCCCAGGACAGTGTGAGAAGTTGTGAGGGATCTTTAATAGAGGCTGCTGTCTTCAAGCACTGAGTCAGTGTAAAACCTGAGAAAAGCTTCCACCTTTCTCTTCTAAGTCTCATCTATTTTCTCTTACACTCAAAGCAAAAACATTTCTCTCCCCAGTTCCACCATAAAATTGCCCAAATCCTTTCTCCACAGCCTGCAGAGCTGCTCAGAAAATGCCAACAGCAGAGAGCTTGGTGAGCCTCCGAGTGCCTCCTGCACTGCGGGCAACAGTTACCCCACGAGCTTTAATGTAGTTTCCATCTAAAAATCTTCAGAGGCTGCCGGCAGTTGGCCAGTTAAATTGCAAACCTATGCTCTCCATATGCGCTCAGATGTGCTTCTGCAACACCACCTATTAGTCCTCTCCTCCATGGCAAGCCCTTGCCCTCCAGGCAGACACCATGAAGCTTCTCGCTCAGGCACGAGCAGGTGCCCTCCCTGCCAGGCCTGAGAAATAACAGAAATCTCACACTACAAAAAATTCTTTCTGGTGTCATGTAGAACCTTGCAGCATATGGTTTAAGAACCACACTAAATATTATTGGATTGCTGGGTGGTAGAGATGCACATGATGGACCAGGGTTATTTCACAAGCAAGCCAAGGCGTTAACTACTATATTGGCAGGCTTGGGGATACAAAAAAAAAAAAAATAGTAGTTTCTTCTCAAACCTTTATGAGATAGTGAAATGCCGAATGACACTTCAAAGACCTGGCTCTGCTGAAAAGCCAGAGTTTTGATAATCAAGGTTACCATAAAAGGTTACCGTGAAGTTATAGAAAAGTCAAAGACATAATCAGGAAAGATTGAAGAGTGTGAACAAGAAAAGAAAGACTGAAAGGAAGTGGGAGAAAATTTATAATATAAAATGGTGGGGACTTTAATTTGGAATGAGGCGGTATCTATCTGTGCCATAAGGGCTTTATGAGCCACATCCTGAAACTGAAGCGAGTATCAACACTCAACCTCCTCTGAACTAGCATGGGTTTCACAGGAATTTTCCCACACTAAGGATCACATTCAGTGCTCTGGGCCAGGAACAATATTGCACTGTAGCGTCTGGGGGATTCTAGCAGACATACGAAAAAGCATTTAACCTTAGCAATAGGCAAACTCCGAGAAGGGGCTAAAGCAGCCAACAGGAGAGCAAAATGTTTTTGTTCAGCATTTGAAGCTCAAAATCCCAAAGTATTTATTGAATTCCTTGCTTAATAAGATTAGAGAGGAAAAAAAAAAAAGAAAGAAAGTAAAAAGAAAGGAGGAGATGTTCTTTTGGCTGGACCACCATATGATAATTTTTGACATGGTGATTATGCAGCCAACATATCGAAATAAACTTCTGAGATGAACGGATGCAAAAAGACTAGATTTTAACAAACCTCGAAAGGCCGATGCTTCAGCAACCAAGTTTGGCCCTATCTGAAAATTGAAAGAAAAGCTGAAAAAGACCAGAAAGTAGCAAAAGTGTTTCACAGTGAGAACTAACACTATTTATCGCCACTGATCAAAGCAGAGGTTGAGGAGTCAGCACAAAGCTAATGCTTAATTGCAGTGATAAATCACATTATAAACCTCAGCCCTAGCTTTTGAAGGAAATGAACATTCACTGCTCCAAAAAGCGACCAATTCCTGGACAATTCTGGGTGTCAGCCATGACACTGCCTTGACTCTCACACACACTGACACGAGTTATCTGGAAGGAAGACAGAGCCCCTAGACGGGGTATTTTTGTTCGCTGGGGACTGTGCGGGGCCAGAAGGAGAGGCTGGATTTTCCCAGGGGTCACTCAGCCCTCGACCCCTTCACCAGCCCCGCGCAATGCCCCAGGCATGAGATACAGGCCCCTTTGAGCCTTACAACTTGCAGTGCTTTCTCCTCCTTACAGATCTAGGGACAGGAAGAGAGCGTGGTGACACTGCTGGCTCTGCATATTTTAAAAAACTAATACTTCTAATTATTTTCTACTTCTTGTTGTTTGTTTTCTAGGTTTTTTCCTCCAAATTTCCTTCCCATGTAGCAGAGCTCAGGCCATATTGCTTCTAAGAGCGAGAGTCTTCTTATCTGTAACGGGCACTGTTATTTCTCTTCCCTACATATTTTAAGTAAGGTCTCTTAGCGTTCTTAGGAGCAAAGATTTCCCAGCCAATCGATTTTTCACTTGCTTAGAGAACACTCTCTGCTTTCTCACCATCATTACAGCACGAAAACTGTAGCCTACACAGAAAGGAAAGAATAAATTATGCTATGACAAGTTTATAAGACTAATTCTAACAAATCTCCCTCAGTAGCCTCCTATTCACTGTTTCTCTAGAACCGTCACCAGGATTTTTTCTGCTGGAAGTATATTCAAAAATCACCTTAGTATTTCATGTAGGCACACGAATTTCAGTGATGGAATTCCAGACAGCATTCCAGAACAAGAGGATAAAGGGAGACCTTCACAGCTCACTGGTGCGAGCCTTGGGTCAGACAGACCAGATATTTGACCCTAATTCACAAATTCCATTTACTTCTCTCTCCCAGATCACTCCCAGCCAGACCTTGGGACAATTTTCTTCCCCACGAGGCCTTGCGCCCCGCTCAGCTCTCCTGGGTTGAACCTGCCATAGCGGGCCAGGCAAAACAAGAACAAGGCCACAACATGGGCACCAACACACACCACAGCTCACCCAACACAGCTTTCCAGGCATCACTTCACTGTGCTCTGCACAAAAATCTAAAGCATCAAAGCCAATTTTATGTCAGCAAGATTTTGTATGTACCTCTTGTCTCATGCCATCCACTGTTGTTGGAATATTAATAAAAATAAAAAATACCTATTATGCTGTAGAGAGAAATAAATAGTCCTGGAAAAAGAAATGCCTCATGCTGTCAATCAGATAGCTCTACCATGTGCCCCGTATATAGTTGATCTATTTTTCCTTAATTATTTATTTTCCTTCATTTCCTTATTTATTTTTTCTTCATTACTTACATACCGTTTTAGTTGCATTACCAAAACTCTTAAAAGTCCAAACGTCCTTTGGAAAAATTACTTATGGAGTTTTTGCATTCAAGTGTCATTAACTTTCCTGAACAGTCAGGTCAGTTCTGAAAGTAGGATTTTGCTGCATTTTGACTTGAAGGGAAATTGAGAACTTCCAAATTTTGAGACAGTCTAGTAGCTCACCTGTATCACTGATCCACATCCCTATAACTTATTCCAGGAGTTTCTCATCCCTAATACTCATTTACTTGAATTTACTGTGAGTTCTACTATGAAGAGCTAAGATTAAAACAAGAGGTGGGAAGGACCAAGGCCAAAAAACCAGAAACATTCAGATTCCTAGTACTACACAAAGCAACATTCATAGAAGAATGGCCTACTCTATTACATTTGACATGGGACACGTCACTTTATGGCTTTCAACCCTTACACTAACCCCATCCTCTGTATCATGATCTCAATACACAAAACATACTCAAATATTCAACAACATTGAAGTCTGTTAAAAGAAAAGCAGGATTATTCTGGTAATAGGGTTCTTACCATCTTTATCTATCAGCTCTCTTTTTCTGATTATAGATATTGTTTTCTCAACTTCCAGAAACAGAAAAACATGAGTCTCCAAAGATTTCCCCCATGCAAGATGTGCCCAGATAGCAAAACTTTCCCTTGAACTTGACACGAAATGTCTTTTATCCAGCATCTTAGCACTTTTCCTTTTAAACTCAAGCACAGAGTATTTGACCCTACTCCCATTTTTTATTATGAAATAGGAACATGCCAACATTTTTTCCTCAGTAGAAATTTTATTTTTAAACTGACGGCTAAGAATGCAGCACAATATCTTAGAAAAATGTTCTTAGTCATCATTTCCATAATATTTGAACTCTTTCATGGGAAATATTATTCAGAAGAGAGCAGCAACAGAATAAAAAACAAAGGCTTCCTATTAGTACATGGCCACAGCTGTTCATTTCAAATCTAAGTGATAATAAAAAATTGCTGTGCCTGTATAACTAGTGACCCTTTGGAATAGTACTAACAAGCAACTGGAGATCTTTCTCCAAGGTACATGATATTTTGGCTGCACAGAATTAGCTGGCCAGCTACTGACCACTACATTATGTTGTGCCAGGCTGGGAGCATGACAGACCCTCTAGGTTTGTAAGGGAACCTTAGGAGGAGACAGTCAGTATCTGCACCTGGATCAGTCCCCTCACTAACAAATTCTCACTGATTCCAACTGGTTGCTTCTCCTAAGGAAGGCTTTCTACCCAAACGAGAAGAAACCTCCTATATTCACTGTTAATTCTTAAAAACACATCATATTTGCACAGAAACTATGGCTAAATACTCTTGTACCAGAATAGCCCATCCTAGGCACAGACTAATCTGTTCCTCCTCCTCCGGCACCAACAAATAAAGGTAAGTGTGTTTTAGTTTCAGCAACAAGGAACAGTAGATGCAATAATGTTCCATGTTTGAAGCATAAGGATCTATTTTTTAAGTTTTGTAAAGTAAGTTTTTATAAATCCTAAGGCCTAACTGGTGCATGCATCCAGACTGACAGTTCCGATCAGAACCAAGAGTTATTTCTTGCTTCCCTTCTTACTGCATTAAACTTTGTTACAAAAGTCTCTGTCAGGCAACGTAAAAGCAGATCAATCTCGCTAGCGCACTTTAAGATTTTGCAGGTATTAAAATACTGTAATGACTAAATATATTTTACCAGATGCAATTAGGAAAAAAAAGGAAATATGACTGCAGATAAACATTCATTAAATTACTATATTTCTTCTTTCCTTCTACTGAATTACCTTAGCTCCAATTTTATGTTAATTTTAATGCTTTAGACCATTTTACATACAGAATTTTTATAAAAACACAAACAACTTTGGTTCAAGCTGTTTATTCATGATGAAAGAAGCACACTCATGTTTATGTTACCATTAACTTCTACCTATTGAGGCCAAAAAGCTATCAGCTCCTGGCTTCACTGAGTGCACGTTAGGCCTATCAGATGAAAATCTAACAGGATAGCACAAAGAACAGTCAAATGAATTATCATTTTGGAGTTAAATGAAGTGTAAAAAACAAGTAGTTATCAAAACCTAAACTGGCAAATGCTCTTAGCAGGAGGTGTTGCCTCTTTACTCCAGTGTTAAGTTAAAGATGGCTATAAACACAGCATTTTTTCAAGGTGCCTCAGCCACAGCAACACGGACAGAATCAGACCAGGTCTGATGTTCAAAAGCTATATGAAAAACTCGCAACATCTGCTGTCCAGCCTACATGGCTGTTCACTGAATAGAAAGAAAAATGGGACATTTCTTAAGAGTAAACATTGCACCTGGCAAAAAGCATTTGCAGAGCAGCATCCATGCTTTTGCCTAGACCTTACAAGTCCACAAACTACAAGAATTTTCTCTCCTCTGAGTAGGAGATATATTCCCAAATATCCTGGGGAATTTCATCCACAATGATTTCTATCTTACATTACAGTAATAACAGGATAGTAAATAAGAAAAGCAACAGTGCCTCCACAGTTACTCGCATAGTTAAGACTCCCTCATAAATTCAACTTGTAATTCCAAATAAATAAGCTCTTCTATAAGGAGAAACCTGAGAAAGTCATGTTGTTGTTGCATAGACATCATTGTTTCCTATAGCAGAAAGACTGTTGCACCTTGGAGCACTGCCCTGTTTTGGATGAACCAGCCTGCGATGAACAGAAGAGAAGGCTGAATCAAAGCTGGGGGCTCGGTCTAGTCCTTGCTCCAGATCTGAGATACACTCCCATGTGCCCACCATCACCTAATATTTATGGCAGAGTTCCCAGGGCTGAAGGCATAGACTGCCAGAACTCGGGGGCATTTAAGACATATTTCTCCCCAAGTATATTTGGATATGGAAGTTCATGTGTCTCAGAAACAACCTGCCTGTAAAACAGAAACTGGCTAAACAATTCAAGGTTTCTAGTCAAACATTCTACCTTAAAAAGCACTGAAGCCACATGAAAAGCCAGCGCACCCTACTAGCTTACCATATCCCACCTTAAAGCTCTGTGTTTAATCAAAAAACTCTGTCTCAGCCCACTTCTCACCTGTCATCTCTTTATGTCTCAAGTTAAAAGGCCTTCATTTCTATAGGATATCCTTTCTGAAAAAAAAACTTTCTCTCTCATTGTCCACAGATTTCACGGAGTAGAAACCAGCTGCAGTTCACTAGCACAGTCAAGTTTTGTATAATTGCACAGGGAGACTTTCCAAAGTAGTGGCCTTGTTGGCAAAAAGCAACAGCTGCAGTTGGATGGAAAAGTTCTTGAGCACAGATTGTACCTGGCTGTGCCAGAAAAACCTTCTCTTGCCATCGACGTCCCTGAGGCATCACATCTGAATGTCCATGAAGCTGAAATACAAACACTGCAATCCAGAATAAAAGCTGCAACTATAAATGGCTTTCATACAACAAATAGAACTCACAACCTTAGACAAGGATATTTCTCAAATTGGTATAAATGCATCTAAAAGCTCCGGAACTTCTCACCCAGTAGACAATAAAGAAAAAAGCACCATACTGATTACATAACTTTGTGTTTCTCATTGACAATGCAGATGAGAAACTAATAACAAGTCCAACAAGTCCTATTAGTTATAATAACTAATAACTGTCAACAACAGAAATAATGCAAAGAGATGGTTAAGAATCTGTTAATCTGATGTACGGCCCTATATACTGATGTATTGCAGGGATACAGGACTTTTTAAACACACCTGCTATTTGGAATTCTTATGATAAACTCTTCCAAGTCTACAAATGAAGTAGCTAGGAGTGCAGGAAAAAAAAAAAAAAAAAAAAAAGGCGCTTTAATAGTGGCTGTAGAGAAAATTACTAGTGGAAAATTCACTGAATCTCTGCAACATACAAATTAAATGGTCAAAAACACACACAATATACTATACTTAATTCACCCATACTTGTTATGAGCGAATCACTGTGTATTTGATTATATGATGTCATGTTTTCCTAAAACAGTAACAAACTTTGACATCTTACTGAGCTTTCTAAAGAGACTTATTTTGGGGTGAGAGATCAGAATTCAAATTCTAATACACACCTCAAGTTTAATGATCAGTGAAAGGAGATTCATTCTCATTTCCCAAATATAAGATTAGTTTAATATATAGATAGATGCCACACTGTACAGAGAAGATGGCGAGCAGCAATCCTCTAAGAGGCAGAGGATGCAGGTTCAGCGCACGAAACAGCCTGTGTGCTCACGTTCTGCTGCACCAGTAATCACATCCGAATGTCCTTCCAGACTTCCACTAGCTATCACTCCCCACAGTGAACAAATCTTAACAAAGCTACATCAAAAGCAGGATGATTCTCAAGTGGTGTAAAAAACGGTATCGCCTATTTAGCCCCTGGACCTGAAGGGACTGAGGAGAGCGAAGGAAGCATTGCACGGGTTCCCCACGCTCCCCCTGCAGCTTGCCCAGCCAGCTTGCTACTTCAAGCTTGGGAGCTTTTTCTTCTCAGTGTGGACAAGGAAGACATTGAATTGCTCGGGCTGTGCTTTAAATAACTTGACATTGGCTCCATAACAACTCAGAGCATGGTTATTCTCAACTTCCTGGCAGCTACAGGGCAGGCTAATCTTCCTCTCCCCAGTGACAACGACAAGGGATTATCTCTTCGGGCCATACCAGGCAACAAGGAACACCACCTCATCTTTCAGCACTCTCCAGTTTACCCAAGAGGCAGACACAAGGGTTTGCCTAAGGCTTCAACCACCTAGAGAGCTCCAGAAGAACCTCCAAAGCATGAAAAACTAAATCTGACAACATTTTTAGTAAATAATGTTTTCCACTAGCTACAAGAGCTTTTAAATTAATACATCTGGTCAGTCAATGCCCTTCTGTTTTCATTTACGCTTAAGAATGAAAATGCTTGACCCTCTTTTCTTTCCCAAACTCTCCTCAGCTTGTTCCAATTTTGGAACAGATTTCACTCTAGTCAAAAATATTTTTAAACAATGTGGTTTATTTATAATCAGAAAAGTGAACTTAGCAATAATCAAAACTACCACAAGTTACTAAATTTAAAACACAACTATGTTTTCATATCTCCTCATATAAAGCAGTTTTTTTTTTTTTCAAACAAAAACGTTTGATATATATCAAACAAAATTCTAAGCACTGCTACAGACTGTTGAGTGGAGTCATCCTCTCTCCACAAACAGCTGAAATCAAAGCAGAAAATCCCAAATTAGACAAACAAATAGGATGATATGAAGGGCTTATAATATGAAACATCATCTCTTTTATATATCGTAGTTCACCTATACTTTACACGTACTATCACTCTATTTTAAAAAGAATGGTATGTTCAGAGGGAGTAATGTAGTAATGGCAATAAACATCTTAAGATCCGTATTACAAATCGAGAACTGCAAACGAACATAGGTTTTCACTAAATACGTAATTTACTTGCAAAAGTCACTGCCACGGCATGATGCATAAGTCAAGAGCCTAGCAAAATGTAAAAGGTGGAATTACAATGCAAAAATCCAGAAGAGTAACAGAAGGAAGGTGAGGCAGCAAACTCATGCATCAAAGTAAATTACAGACCAAGAAGAGAGGCTGATCAGAACTAGCACCTGCTCCATAAATTTCCTTTTATGCTGCCTGCTGCATATCCCTTTGCCTGGTCTCAGGAGCACAGAGAATACAGGACAGCAGTTTGCATGTTCTGCAGAGTTTCTAGAGCACAGCCTCCTCCAAAGTATCAGGAATGCAGAACTACTTCGCAGGTAACAGGAGACTGTTCGGTGGTTTACACACTCCTCTGTAGGAGGTTTAGACACACATTATATTAGTTTGGACAGAAAACTATTTTCTGAAGTCTGCACAGTAACGCACTGCGCTTTCCCCAGCGATGTGACACTCTGCAAAAGCAAAAGACAGACTAAGGTCCTGGTATGAAGGGTATTTCTGGCTGCCATTCAGGTATCAAGTGATTTATCTCCAAGCATCTGTGTTACTGCTCTCCTACCTGGGGCGACCTTCCCTTTAACAGTGCTGGATCATCCTGCAAACCAGTCCTGGTCATACTATTTTGGGGGTCAAAACCAAACCCGAGCAAAACAACTACACTGGAAAAATGTTCAAACTAACTCATATTGCTTAACTCGATAGAATCCTATGCAGCTCTATACCTCTTTTCCCAGCACAAGTCAAGGGGGCAACAGAAACAAGGAGTTTTCTATGGAAGCTTGGAGTGCTTTCACACTGAAGAAATCCATGTACGACTGAGTTAGATTTTAGTCTCCATGTTCGTGAGAACAGTGGCTCTTGGAAGGCTGTCTGGAAGACAGGCTCACGGGAAGCCTGTCTCCGACTTAAAAGCGTCATTGCCCAGGCTACAACACAATGAACTCGAGTAGCTAATAACCGAAAAAAAAAAATCTTGCCAGGCAACTAAACCCCATCCTTCCTATTTATTTTCAATCAAGGAACCAGGAAAGCAGATAGCCTTGTTGCAAGCATGAGTAGAGATTACAATAAATGCTATCAAAGATGCAATAAATTTTATATTATTTGAAATGACTACTTCATGATTTCAGAGAATGCAAGCATGAAAAGGAAGCTGTGTATTATCACACTTCCCACAGAGATAGATGTGAAAGCTTTTTGTATATTTTTTCTATTGTAAAAAGAAAATATGTGGATTTTAAATCTTTTCCTTGCTGTTCTCCATAATCTTCCATGCGCTGCACAATTTGAAAGAGAGCTCTGGTGACAAAGCTGAAGCAATAGAAAACCAAATTCAAATGCAAGCATGGAGGAAAGCTATTACTGATTTAAGAAGTCAAGAGCAAATGAGAATTTGAAATATATTCACCTTACCATCACCCATTACCAAACTGGGAAGAGTGGCAGACACTCTTGAGGGCTGTGATGCCATTCAAAAAGACCTAGACAGGTTGGAGAGCTGGACAGAGAGGAACCTCCAGAGGTTCAACAAGGACCAGTGCAGGATCTTGCACCTGGGGAGCAATAACCCCAGGCACCAGGACAGATTAGGGGTTGACCTGCTGGAAAGCAGCTCTGCAGAGAGGGATTTCAGAGTCCTGGTTGACAACAAGTTAACCACCATGAGGCAGCAATGTGCCCTTGTGGCCAAGAAGGCCTATGGGATGCTGGCCTGCATTAGGAGGAACGTTGCCAGCAGGTTGAGGGAGGGGATCCTGCCTCTCTCCTCAGCTCTGGTGGGGCTGCACCTGAGGCATTGTGTGCAGTTCTGGGCTCCCCAGTACAAGAGGAACATTGAGCTTCTAGAGAGGCTCCAGCAGAGAGCCACGAAAATGATTAAGGGACTGGAGCATCTGTTTACGAGGAAAGACTGAGTGAGTTGGGCCTGTTCAGCCTAGAGAAGAGAAGGTTGAGAGGAGATCTGATCAACATGTACAAGTACCTGAGGGATGAATGTAGGGAGGATGGGGCCAAACTCTTATCAGTGATGGTCAGTGACAAAACAAAGGGTAACGGGTACAAGTTGAAACACAGGAAGTGAAATCTCCATATGAGGAAGAACTTCTTTCCTGTGAGGGTGACAGAGCCCTGGAACAGGCTGCCCAGAGAGGTTGTGGAGTCTCCTTCTCTGGAGGTCTTCACAACCCACCTGGATGCCACCTTGTGCCATATGCTCTAGGTGTCCCTGCTTCAACAGGGGGGTTGGACTAGATCGTCTCTAGATGTCCCTTTCAACCTTAACCATTCTGTGATTCTGTGATCATCAAAAAATAAAAAAATAAAAATAAAAAAAAAAAGATAAAGGACCCTCAAACAATACGGGGTAACACCTGGGAATGAAAGATACATCATCTGGCTTTCCCTTTGCACATGAAGCATTGTTTCTCATGCAAAACACATACTAGGACCAACTCATATTTTTTTTTTCACCTATATCTATCTTCTCAGTTTCAAATATTTCAAATATAATAGGCCAATTCAGCTATTTAATTCCATAGGACATTACTTTAAAAAGTAAACTTTTTATAACCTTTTTTAACTCTGAGAAGAATTTAAATTCTTTTACCACGTTGTTGCTCAGCATTCAAGGACACGGCAGGCTAAGGAAGGGCTGCAGGCTTAGGTATTAAAATCACTATTCTTCAATAGTCACTGCCTTGCAAGACAGCACATTACATTTTGCCATCCTAAATTCAAGAGAGGACAGTACCCAAAGACATGTTAGCAAAGAGATGCAGCAGACCACTCTCAGGGCAGGACAATTAGGCCTAAAACTTCACATTTAATTTCAGCCATACAGATTCATTTTTGTGCATTCACTTTTTGGTATCTTTCTCAAATCTTAGAGAAGTTGCTGCTCCTTCAAGACTTTCTACCCTGCCTGACTACAAGGCTCCATAGCTGAGGATTTCTCAGGTGGTCCTTCACTTGCAACAAACTACACACACAGATCAGTTTAATAACCATGGGGCGGATTCATTACAAAACACAAGGACCAGCTTGTCATGTTGCAATCTATTTTAGCATTTACCATATAAAGAGTAGCTAATTTTGTTAAACTCCCCAGATAAACTCCTGCATAGCAAACAGTGAAATGGACATGCTGGATTGCACAGACATCTGATGGTTAAGAGTCTGGTTTTGACCGCCTGAGCAGATGCAAATACATTTTTAAATTACGCTATCATACTTGTGGCTATCAAGGAAACTGGAAAAAGAACAGGAAGCAGCTAGGAAAGAAACGGAGAGACCCAAAACTCCATCAAGCACAACCTACTAGGAGATGAACCATCAGGACTATAAACTAATTCCACTGTTTGTATGAAACACACCAGACCTACCCCGGCTCACTTGTGACTGAACAGCTACCCAGGAACAGGTCCTAGAATCACCTTCCACAGAAAGACTGAGCCCGCAGAGCTCGTGGGCATCACGGGGGCCCTTAAAGAGTGCCTTCCACCTTGGATCAGGCTGTGCTGAAGGGAGACAGTTTAGGCTGCTACAGAGGATTTACTGTCTCCCAGCTGCTTAACCCATTCCTGCTACCCAGATGGTGACAGCTGTTTGCAAGGCAGCTCCTGAACCACTGCAATTGCAGACTAACATTTTGGCATAAACTGTCATGTGTTTTCCCCTAAAACATGGCCCTAAAAAAGCCAAGCTGTGAGCTTAAATCTCTAAAAGTGTCTCATGGCCCTAACGCCTGAGCCAAGGTTACCAGCTTGGCCGTTTCAGTATAAATTGCCCTCACTAACTTCTCTAAGTCCTTGGCATGGCAGAAGCATTGGTCTGCAATTGTAGCACCCATCACTATTTTAAGTTCATGGTCTAGTTTATTTAGCAATTGCTCAATACAGAAGACATCTTATACCTCAGCCATCTCATACCTCTACTCCTGCATTTTCCATTTGTCGTCCTACTGAAGATGACTTTGCTACTGTCACTACTGTTTTTTTGTAATTTACAGTAGCCAAGTACTGGGCTTTCATGAATCTCACCTGTCAAAAGAAAGGCCAGTAAGAGATTGGAAGATAGTTTTAGATCAAACAAACCAGTTGAAATGTAAAACAGTCTAGAGGACCAATTCACAAGCAGCCTTCAGAAGCTAGGAACAGGGGGACAGGGAGGACTCCCCATTGCCTGAACAACTGCATCGAGAGTTGACCTTATAACTGTATTCTTACCATTTATGTAACTGCCATTTATGCAACATTTATGCAGGCGTGCGCATGTAAACATGCTCATGTGTGCAAAAGGAAAACGGTGATGACTTTGCTATGTTTCTGACACATTCACAAGCCGGGGTTTTTTTGAGTACATTTCCCACAGGCCATTGACTGTCTCCTTGGCATTGGTACCAAGCCTTCCTCGTGTATCTATAAAAGACCGCCCTCTAGTGCAAAAAATGCTTATGAACACACATTATTTCCAGTGCTGTTTCCTGCTGTTTCTACATACATTACAAGCAGAATCCGTTTCAGGTAGCATAGGCGAGACAAGCTGCAGAGCGCAGCTGCAGAACTAGCAAAGACGAGGAAAAAAGTCCTCTGAAAACCAATAGTTTTTAAGAGAACATCTAATCTCTGTTCTGAATCTTTGGTCATAGCAACCACTAGAGATAGAAATGACTTAGATGCAAGTGCATTGGGTTCTAGTGAGCACTGCACATGATGAATATCTGCTGAATTGAAGTTCTAATTCGGCCCACTACATAAGCAAATTCAGTGAATACTTTATAACAAACAACTTTGATCACAATATATAAAACAGTAATATTAACAGCATTTGCAAAGCAAAATACAGTTTATTTTGCTCATCATAAATTTATAACAAAATTCAAAAATCAGACCATTCTCACCTATTATTGTAGTTCTGCAATCCCATGAGTAGGTGGCCAGAAGTTTTCAGTCGTATTTAGGACATGAATCAGCCAGTATTTCTCTCATTGAACTATAATATTCACAGAAAGCAAACACGGCACAAGCAAATATATTTGAAGCGGCTTGTATTTTTGCCTGATTTATTAGCTTATGGAGCTATCACACTCATCAATATTAACTTTTATTCTGAACAGACACCACAACTGCCTCCAAAACCACAGTACAGCACATAACCGTATACTGATAACGCACAGTGCAGAATGACAGTAGCAGAGGAGCAAAAGAGAATAAAGTGCCACTACATATGCACCTATTGTATTTTTCCCCAGGTATTTAATGATTTACTATAAAAAGATAGTAATAAACTATATATGAGGATATAAAAACAGTCATGTTAATACGTAAACAAATGGTTCTTGCTAACATATGACTAAGTATCTAGGTGATTAAGTAACACTGATGCTTTTGAAAATGTTACCCTAGAGAAATGATTCCTGTTTGTATGTTTAAATTAAGGACACCAAACAAAATACTGTGAACGAGAAGAAAAAGTATTTTCAGTACTAGTTTCTATTCACCATAAAACTCAGAAGATATAAATCCAAGAGGGGGATAAAGATGAGAACAAAGATTTTAGTGCCTCTGAGGTTAAAGGCCAGACTCAGATAAACTTGATGAGAGCAAAGCTGCTAGGACTGCTTAACACAATGCACATAAAACGTATGTTAGAAAACAGGGGAGTCCATCCTGCACTAAGCACATTTAAGGAGTAAAACGTCACTGCCTACCCTGGCAATTTAATGAATTCCTGATCTATTACTTAATAGAAGAAAAGTTTTGAAGGGCTCAGCTCACAATTTTAGTTGCTGCACTATGAAATGTGGCTATTGCGAGGCCCTGAGAACAGCTCCTCTGAAAAACACACACTCCTTTGATCCTAAAACAAAGACCTTTGTGAGAAAACAATACATAAAATTTCATTGCTCCTGGCATTTTTTTTTTTACCCCTAAATACTTATCTGTCACATCAGATTCGAAAAGTAAAAGCTACCCAGAATTAAACAAGAGACATTCTGGTAGTCCTTTCTTTATCTATTTACTGCTGATTTTACTATTATTGATTTCTGTGCCTATAGAGAAGGATCACGTGTGTACATTAGAAAGAACTACTGCAATATATTTTCTAAGCACCACAGGGGAAAGGGAGCTAAATGCCCACATAAGCTCTCTGTAAGTTCTTCCCTCCTCCGCCCCCCCCCCTTTTTTTTTAGAAAAAAAAAAAGCCTATCATGTTCACCCTGGGACAAACCAGAGAATTCTGTGGCTGCAGAGATCAGCTACAACGATGCAAAAGGGCCAAAGCCCTGACTGCAAGAGTTGCGATTCCCCTTCTTGGACGCTCCTCCATCTCTGCCTCTTAGATGTTTATCAAATAACACTCTTAAATAAAGCAGTGCCAGCCCTGTTCAAATAACACCCACAGGTCACAGGATGTTCAGAAAATCTCCTCTGTTTGGGAGGACAAAAACCACAGGAATATAATTTTATTTGCTAAAAGTCTGACTGAACCACACCTTAATGACTACATAAAGACATCCAGTAGGAATCAAAATAAATCCAAACAGTAAGATTTCTTCAGCAAAATAAATAAGAAGACAGGAAGGCAAAAAAAGAAGATATATTCATAATAAAAACAAAAAGATTATCTACCTATATTTTGAGTAAGAATAACATTGTTGAATATGGGAGAAAAAATTAAATATATATATAAGCAAATAGAAATTATGGCATCAGAAAGTAATAACTGAAAGAGGGTGACATGTTGAAGACACTGTGAGTGGGAAATGAAGGGGAGAGGCATAAATTAATTTATCGAGAGAGTGACTGGGAAGGAAAAATCCCTATAAATACATTTGAAGCTCGATGATAACAGAGGCAGCAGAGTTTTTAAAGCTAAGGGAAAAAGTTATCAGAAGCACAAATGTGTGCAAGTCAGCCATAAGGAAATCTGGCCTGAGATTCAAATAAGCTTTCCAATCATCAGAGCTATGAAGTTCTGGAAAAAACTTTCAGTTCGATAGGTTTCTGAAGAGATGTATATAATGTGGCTAAGGACTGGATTCAATGACCCAGAAAGTCCTGTCTAGTTATTTATTTCTGGGCAAGACAGTTCCTACATAATCACTGCATAAGGTAGGGGAATTATCCTAGAAAGTCAAGGGTGAAAATCTTGGCTGCAGGGAAGTTGCCGACAAAACACCCTTGAATGGCATATTATCAGGTAAAGGCAAATCCTGCAATCTAAACCTCTTCAGAATCACAGCACCACTCAGAACTCCTTGGGGGCTGTCTCCCCCTACTCTTGGACAGTTTTCAGGATTCCAAAAGATTTCTGAAGAGCTGTTCAAGTTAAGAATATGTTGGACAATATTTGCTACTATGGAGTGCTTGTGTCACTTTTCCTTCATCTTATTCCCAAGAGGAGTACCAGCAGAGCTGGTAATTCAAAGGCGTTTCCATGCTGTGCAGGGCAGAAGGCCTCTCTTCGGGGCAGCTGGGTTCAGGCAGCGTTGGCCTGGGTAGGAGGCCCTGCTGGCTCCTAACAGTGGGACACCTGCCCCCGCACTGGGCTGCACAGGACACAACAAGCTCCCTCTCTGAGCAGGGCTGAGGAGTGGAGCGGCTGCCTGCTGCTGCTGAGCGAGCACGGCTGCTACACGCACTGTAGCAAAGCTACGGCAGCCACGTAAGGTCTCTACTCCCTCTCCTTTGCATGCTGCGTTACAGGGCAGAGGTGCTTCCTTCTCCTGGGCTCTCTCAACGGGGTCTGGCTTAACCTTTCTGAAAACGGAGGAAATGACTAGTCTTGTACTCTAAGCTGAAATCTGTGTAAAACACACCAGCTGGGTACACTGCTATCAGATTTACTTCAGACTTAAAAATAGCAAGAGAAATTTCGCATGGAAGATTAAGTGCATTAGAAGATCATATAACTTGCAGCAGACCCGGCTGCGCTGCAAACTGCTTTCAGGCCTCAGCATAGAACATACCAGCACTGCCATCCAAACATCAACTTAGGGGGATCTCAACATTTATAGCACTCTCGGGTTACAAGTACATTTCTTTGAGAAATGAAAGACAGCCTCACAAAATAAAACAACGACAAAACCGTTTCTTGTGCTTTAAATTTGATCTCTAAGTGTCTTGCTGCAGAGCACAGAGACTAACCTATTAGCCTAACAGGTCTGACATTTAATAGGCCAAGTTTATTTCTAGAAAGTGAGCTGGAAATGAAACCCTCATGGTTACAGTTGGCACACTTTGCCCAAATGAATCTTAGGATGACTGCATTTCATTTTTCCTCCTATAACTTTTATCTCTGTAATTGGTATATTTAAGTGCATTTAGTCACTTAAGCAATGAATCCATCACAGTGATACATCTCCAATTTAGACTGCACAATAATAAATCTTTGTCTTCTTTTAGCAGCTGGCTAGTTTTGATTCAGACTTTGAATTTAGGTCCTTTCCTCAGGCTTAACAGTAACAACTTGTTTGTTCTGTCTTGTGAAAGCATGACATTAATGCTGCTCTTTAAATGCATTATCCTTGTTTAAGCTTAGTGTTCTCAGGGATAAAATTGGGTGCCCTTCTGTAGTACTGTACTAAGAAACACAAAAAATCCAATTAGTCTCTGCTGGTGGTTTACAAAGCAACTTCAGCTCATTAGTATTTACACAGCATCACTGGTCCACATGACGCTTCACAGACACGGGGACAAGCAGGAGTTTATAATACAATCTTTCAATAGACGCTTCCAGTGCCACAAAGAGCTAATTTAAAAACAGGTGGAAGCAGCCTCAGATACACCCCTTAAAAGCTAACAGAGGAATAATATTTCCACAAGTACCCCATAGTTTGGCCAAAGAACTCAAGCTATGCTTTATCTTAAATTCTTTGATAAATATGCTAAATATGTTGCTGACAGCTCCTTTGGAAAGGCAGAAGATGTTAGATGGGGCAAATTTAGTAAGGGGAAACAGTCTTTGGGCTGAAGAGATTTAGACTATCTTCAGTTTTGCTACCGTCTTCCTGTAGTAGCTCAGTCAGTTATTTAGGCCCAATGCTTAAGAATTGATATACATATTGCCTTTACAGTAAACCCCCGAGCTTATGCTTGCAAAACAAATCATGTCATTAATGATTTGCAAGACGGGGGTATCACTTCCCTATACCGTACTTCCTTCTGTACAGTTTAATAAAAAATCCAGTTGTATTAGACAATCAATATACCTTTTAAGTGGGACTTTATTTTGTTAAATATAAAATAAAATACTAACTAACTAACCTTGTCACCAGAAGGCAGAGTATCTTGTTGGGACTACTAACACAGATGACTCTACTGCACCATTTTCCAACTGTGTTGTGCGTTTTTGTAGAACTAAGGCTAGAAGAAACTGTGAGATCATCCAGTGTCTGTTCCCACCTCTCTCTCTCTTTCACTGCTTTGCTGCTCACCAACAAGACAAACCAACCCACTTGTTTTACAAGGCACAGTTTAAACACGGAGCCGACAGCTCAATGAGGTACACACAGGAACTCTGCACTCCTTAACACAACAGCCCAGGCATAAAAGCCCTAGCACATCGTGGACTTACTGGAGCCACAGTGCTTCCACAACACACCTGCACATGGCCATTCATCACTTCCAGATGTAGCCCGGTTTTCATCCCAACAGGACCGCGTGCTCAGTGCACTGCTCTCTCTCCTGCCTATCACAGACCCTTTGACTTCACCCAGCGACTCCTCTGTGGCGCTCAGCAGGGCTCCGATACAGGCCATCCTAATAACAAGACATCAGAAGTCACAAAGCCAGCCCTGGCCATAGCAGTGCAGCCTAAATGCACAGACCCTTCCAAAATCCCTGTTAATCACATACCTCCCATTTGAATTTATCCAGGTTCAGCTTGCAGACACCGACTTCTGTAGCATTTTTCTCTTTGACAGTAAAGACCGCTTTAGCACCTATTATTTCTTCCCACAGAGAAGTTTACACAGCGTGTAATCAACCACTTCTCAGCTCTCTTTTTGTTTTTATTAAAGCTAAGTATATTAAACACTAAATGGCTCACACTAAGGCATCCTCCTTAGGACCTCAGATCACTGTGGCCCCAATTCTGCTGATTGTAGTACACGTGCAGGAAGACCTTTACCAGCTAGATAAAGCTTAAAAAATATGCTTATGAAATAACTACACAAAAAACATTTATAGTTTTCAGATGATTTAGAATCACCTCATTTTCATGACTGCTCAGATAATTAGGGACTAAGATCTATGTGAACAATGAGGCTTATGTTCTTGCCTTCGGTTAAGGCAAGGGATGCTGAAGGGATGCTTTGAAAATCCCCTGTGTATATACAGGCAGTGCTAGGTGCGCTTCTGAAAACTTTAGTCAATACATGGAAGATATTAGTCTTCAGCCAGAAGCCTACAGTACAATCTGAACAGCTACAGTTCCAAGCACATTCATGCAAGATTTTAATCAACTATTATGTTGGAGACTCCGGTTTACCTATTTCCTCTGAAATAGCAGCTGTAAAACCCCTGGAGCAGTATGAAAGGCTTTTTTTTTTTTTTTGAGAAACATTTCCTGAAAAAAAAGAATTGCATTTAATTTGCATATTGCTCTTTCCTTCATTTGACACTGACTAAAAAATAAGCCCAATTAAATACAAACTAACCTTGAAGAAGTAGAAGAGTTTCTATAAAACAAGCGTTCCACTGTATCATATTAATGCTGCATCCATCAGGCGTTTATTTAAAAACAGGTTTTGCTGGGCCTTTCCCCCCGTTCCACTCCAAGAATTCCTAGTTTAGTCTATACAAGAATTTGTCCTAAATAACATATTACTTTTATGCATATTTAGACTCTTTTCCATAAAAATAAAAGGGAGAATTTGTAAATGTACCATCCTGAAGATACACATACTTAAAATGTGTTGAAAGATGGTATACAATAGTCTTTGAATGATAGCTTATACCACATAGCTACTACTTTTTTCAAAACAACAGAAAAAACAAAACCCAGAAAAGTCTCTAATATAAAAGTGTTGCCTGGAGACTTAGTGACATCTATTTATGCCTTACAGTGCCAGAACTGGCACAACTGAAGTTGGAGGTTAATAATCAACAAAAGAATGTGCTTATTCCTATTCTATTAGGACTGTAGGAAAAGAAATAAGTAAATAAATAAATAGCTAAATAGAGAGCAGTATCAGGAAGGAGGAAAATCTTCATTTAATTCTGAAAACCACAAAAGTTAAAGACAAGTAGTTTGGGGACGATGGGACAAATAACACTTAAAAATAATACCTGAACTGAAGATATATGCAGTAACAAACTAGGGCTGTATACAAACTGCACTGGTTTATTCTGTGAAATTCACAGGCAAAGTTAACGTTGACCTTGCCAAAAGTAGTGATACTTTTGTTCTCAGCAGTCCTATTCCTAGAAGAGTTCAACACTGTATGTTTAGGAAGTTTTCCATTTATTTTGGGTGCAATCAGAATTTTGCTTCAGATTTCATGTTGTCACAGCAATACATACATTTCCGTAATTCACACAGTAAATACTTGCAGTGAAACACACTGGGAAAAAAAAAAAAAAAAAAAAAAAAGCTGACTTTGAAAGAAAGACAAGCAGTTACCAGCAAGTCCAGGAACATAAAAATGCCTGTCCTTCAGCTCTTTCCAAGAGACAGAAAATAGTTGTTTGCTAACTTTTAAGCTTTTAATCTGTTTGGAACTCCTTGGCCTTTGTCAGGTTAATGTTTTCCAATCCTAATGATTAACCTCCCCGACTTAAATTTGTGAACAGAACAATACCTGCAGAGCACACAGCCAAGATGCTATCACAGCAAATATGCTTTGAGGAGCACAGTGGCTGTGGTGACAAAGCACTCCCTCCCCTCCCCCAGCAGTGCTGCAGGGAGCTCCTGTGACAGCCCCAACACCAGCAGCCCCAGCACTGACTGAAGGAGAGCAAACTCCTAAAGCTCAAACCTCACAGGCGTCAATGAAAAAACTGCTGCTAACCTTAATAAGGCCAGATTATCACTGCAGATATGCACGTATGCAGCTCCCAATGTCCAAATGCACCATGAGTTTTAATAATGGGTGAATGTTTTCTACTACACTAGAATTAGAACTAAAAGTAATCTAACTTATCTATTACATTGTAATCTATTGAAGAGCAGCACATAGCACCAGTACCAAGCACAGATCTGCAAGAATCACAAAGATTAGAAACAGAAGATCAGATGAGCTTACACTGACAAGTAACCATATCCGTAAGAAGGCATATACAAAAACTGAGTGCTCCATCTGTTCATGCTCATCTCCAACAGTGTTTCTGTTTATAGAATCAAAAAGAACTTTCTTGCATGTTTAAATATTGAAAAGTTTGCAAAAAGTGAGGGTTCAATAAGCTTCATTGACTGGAATGGTCCAAATACTTTATTTACCTAAACCTGTACAATGCACTTGAATGCACCAGTAAATGTATTTTAGGTAGATTACCACAGTGTCTGATCACCTTAAGAGCTCTTAGTTATGAGTTTTCAAAAGACTCTTCATGGAGGAGCAAATGTTGTTATCCTAATTTTATAACTGAACAGGAAAGACCTGAAATATGCCTGCTCCCTTCTACCACTCATCCATGCACAAAACTCACCTGTAGCTCAGTAATCTGTGGCTAGCTAATGGTACTAGCATTGCTGCATCCCCAGCTGGCACCATGCTCTCTGCAAGGTGTTTTAAACTCGACTCTCCCAACACAATCCTATTTCATGTTGACAGATCTTGTGTAATTAAAATCCTGGTAATTATTTCAGTAGGACTATTGGGATAAAAAAAATAATAAAAATATCCAAACACTGAGTATGCCAGTATCCAATTCTTTCCAATTCTTTTTCCATTATGATCTGGCTCAGGGGAAAAAAAAAAAGTTTTTAACCAATGCTACATGGTCTTTCTTCACAGATGGCTGTTTCCAGCCTGCTGTTCTCACACACTCACTGATCTTGGGGGGATCTGACATAACAACATTACTTTCTTTCACAGTACAGATTGCTAACTCTCTCTTCTCTAGATATTTAACTAGCAAGAGTACAGGGCAACTAGCAAGCTCCAGTTCAGTTGAAGCAAAGCTAGCCATATTACACAGACACCTAAAAATTTAGACAGTCTCAGACCTAAACAATTATTCAAATAATTATTTTATGTAATCATATTTTCATATTTCTCTGCACCCAGCAACACAGACTTTTCTGAAGAGTCTTGTCTGCCTTGTCATGAGCCAATTGCATTTAATCCTCAAGTTATTAAATCTTTCTATTGCACTTCAAAAGCATAAATAAAATAATCTGAAACTGCTTGCCTTTTGGAATTTTCTCCATCTTAAAAAAAAAAAAAAAAAGTGAATAAAAAGCTGAACTGTTTTGTCAGGAAAAATAACCACAGAGTTCCACATTTTTGTAAGAGGTGTGTCTTGGTTTAGATTAATGTGGCATTTGGAAACTGCAAGTGCCAACAAGGAAGGAAAATATGGGATGTTATATAAAATCATCAGGTTTATTTTAATTATTTTGGAATAAGATGGTAACACATGCTTCTTTAATTATTTATTCTGTGTTTTATACTTCAGCTTGACATGTTGAGTCTCCTCTACTGCTTCCTGGTTAATAGTACGGCACAGCTGTAATAGTTCAAGCTCTCCATGAAGCATTTAATGGCTTGATTTATACATCAAGCTTCAACAAAATGAAAAAAAAAAAAAGAAATACCAACATCAGATTTAACATGAATATTTTTACATGACAGACTAAATTTCTCTTTAATTAAACCACAGTAATTCATTCCATGGAGAATACTGGAATTACACATGTCCAAAACTGAGAGGAGTTACAAAACTAATTAAGCAAAAAAGATGACTGACTTATACATCGGCTTGGCCAGAGCTACAAAACGCTCAGGGCAAGCACATCTGTACAACATCAAAACACGGGAAAAAACGCTCACACTTCATCTTCATAAAATTTAAAGCTCAAAGTGACCATTGGACTACTTGGTGAAACCTTCCATGATTACTCTGACTTCTTACATTATACAGGCAATTGCACAAGTTCTTGCTGAAAAGAGATGTAATTTTGCATAAAAACTTGTACCCCCTATTTAACCATTCATCCATTTTGATTTGTAAACATCCAGAAAGAATACCCACTGCCTGCTTTAATAGCTGATCTACAGTTTGTTAAAAATAGATGCCTTATTATGATTTTCCTCTGCTTCTAGTCATAAATTCTTATTACTCTTTTCACAATTAAAAGGCCAGTTATTTATCTCCCATAACAATACTTCTTCACTGTAATCTATTCATCTATGAAACTGTTTTGATAAACTAATCAGAATTTTTTAAAGTCTCTTACTCCTATACATTTCTCCACCCCTTGAACCATTTTTCACTATCATCTCCTATTTTTTAACTTCCTTTTAAAAATACTGGTTTGAAGCATGGATAGAAAAATGTTCACCAACACAAACAGCAATAAGAAGTACAGTCATCTCTGTTTAGTACTCTACATGTCACACCAGTCCTCCATATCAGAGTAGTACACTGCAGAACTCAGGTTGAACTGTTTGATCTAAATGACTAAAATATTTAGAGCTTTATGAGCTGCAAATCACACCTGAAGAATGATGAACTAGATTTCTCTTACTAGGTATATAATTCTGCCTTCGACTATATTGAAAGCCATCTTGATTCAGATTGTCCTAAGAAACTGTCCAGTCATTGTTATTTATCTCCCTATTATTTTTGACGTCATCCAAAAGTCTTAATAACAGTGACCGCACTCCTAGTTTCACATCACTGAGGTAAATGTGACTGTTTATACACCTGGTGCCAGTTGCTGTGATACTTTGTTAGAAACGTTCACTCATCGATTCTGTGATTAAAAGTAAATATAAATAAAAATCAAGTACTTTGTAATCTATTCAGAAAAGTTAGAAGCAGCAAATCCCTGCCCTGAAAGAGGCAGAGACAAACAGACAAAAAGAACATGTTACTGACAGTGCTGACTGTTTTAATAAACACAGTTTAGTAGCAGATGATGCATAAAGGCCATATTGTGCCTATTCTTCTCAGACGGTAACTAATTTTCATCACACTTTGGGACTCGTAATTTTCTAAGGTTTTTTAACTCTCTCCCTCCTTTAGAATATAAAATTGTGAAAGTTTCTCCTATTTGCAGATTTTATACTGGGATTTTAACTGTGCTTTGGGTCATTTCAATGAAATACAAATGGCTCAGCTGAAGACTGCTATAACAACATATTTCAACTGAAAAGGGGCATCAGAAATTAATTATTTCAAGGTCAAGAAAAAGAAGAGTTACTTGATTAGGTCTCAGATATATGTCTGTGACTTTTTTTTTTTCTCTCTCAATAGTGAAAATAAAGAGCATTCTGACATTTTTGCTGGACAACCATGGCCTATAAAGCTTATTTTGTACGTATGTATTATATAAAATGTTAAGAATCAAGAAACAAGAACTACCTTCTGTTATCATCAGTATGCAGTGACATCAAAAGAAACTGCATGCTTATTCAAGGACCTATTTAGAAAATGTTATCAAAACTGTACTGCAAATTTGGGAGTTTTGTTGCTTTACTCAGAGAGATGGTCTGTTTCCCAGCAGCAAGTACCTGCATGGATTACATCTCATCTGCCCCCAGAAAAAATACCAATTCTCCAGTGTAGGGAAGCAAATTAAATGATCACGGTAGATAGCAAGGAAAAACAAACAATATCAAGATAAAGATATAACTGCCCAATTCAGCCTGGCTAACACTCCACACACTACTGCTGATTCAGGATACTGGTGGCATGTTACTCAGGGAGTCTAAACAGTCCGAGCAAAGTCCATTGCTAGAGTGATAATCTTCCAGCAAGCTCCACATTTTCTACTGTTTATTTTCATTCAGAAGAATAAACTAGGAATAAATTAGTATCTAATCTGTATCAGAAACATATTAGAAGTTTTGACTCTGCTTAAAAAAAAAGTGTGGGGGGGAATTTAAGAACAACATAAATTGTACAGGAAAATAGATTAATTCCATTCCACACGACCTCCTAAGCCAGGAATATTTCCTCTAACAGCCAGTCTCTTTTTATCCTGCAAGAAAACCAGGATTTTTCTGCAAATATAATTTTTCTGATGAACCTGTTACACATGCATACGCCTCTTGCTCCTGCAAAAGCTCCCAGAAAGACCGACTGCCCTGCAACTGAGGATGGGTTGGTATTTACATACTTCCTCAGTCTATATGAGAGAGATAAGCCCATTATGAAAATTAATGGAGACCAGGCACCTGTGAGATATTAACTTACTTCTGACTGCTACTGCTGAGTTAAGCCTGTGAATTAGACAAGCTACCTACACTTTTGCCCCAAAACCTGAAATTCTGCATTACTCTCAGCAGTACAGATACGCAGGAGTTTATGGAGGATAACAGCAGTTCTGTTATTTATCTTTTACATAACCATATCAATTAAATAAGCCAGTACTCAAAAGTCAGATATACAACTCTGTCCTCACCAAGCTTACTAATCAAATATGCATTTTCCTTCAATAAAAGGCACAGTAAAAGCCCTATGGGAAATAATGCACTAGAAAACAGCATACTTCAGTCAGGGTGTGATCACAGTTTCTCCTATACTCATGAAGTGATTTTTTACTTTATTATCTATAATCATAGCATAAAAAAGGAGCAGAATGAAAAGTTTCTGTAGTGCCATTATAGTCCTTACATACAGGCAGACTAGAAGTAGGTATGCAGGCACAAAGAAAGAAGCAGAGCTTTTTCTAGCATCCCTCAGGTACACCTCAGCAAGCAAAACAGAGAAGTAAACAGCAGTGAAACATTAGTAGTATGTCGGTAGGTCACAGAGGGAACTCAGAGTGATGCCTGGATTTCAACAGCCTATTACTGTTGCAGCACAGCTACTTTAACGATCATAGATCTAAGAGGAAACTCTCAACTAAGCACTTAATAGATTACTTCCATATACCTCCAAGCGCTTCCTGGAGCAGCTACACCAAGTAAGATAAAGGCACCATCCAACATGACCCTCATTCCCTCAAAAAACACACAACCTCAATGCAAGGCATGCAAATACATTATTACTCAATAGGTTCTCATTATTTCACAGACCTAATTTTAAGACCGCAAGCTCCTCAAGGCAGCAATCTTTCTTGCATATATATCTGCAAATGCCCAGCAGGTTGCTGCTGCTCCACGATGGTATGATTTGACACGTCTATATACTTACATCAATATATAGACACACACATATTCATGAAGAAGCTACTCAAAATTTCATAGACTTCCTGATATACATTAAAATCAAAGCTCAAAAGTAAACTTCAAAGTTGTCCACTCCCCCCAAATGTTGGTATTTAATTACCACTCCTGCTCCCCAGAAACATGATGAGCCCAGCGAGCCCTCGCACAGTTCTTGTGGCTCCCCTTGCGCAGGCTGGTTGGGAGCAAGTTGGGAATACGGGAAACCTTTCAGGGTGATTGCTCACAATTCTCACACCTGCCTCAAGGCACTGCTCACAAATCCACAGCCTTGTGCAGCATGTGCCACGTACCAGCAGGATGCATCCTCTGACTGCTCCATGCCCCAACACGTGCCAGTTTGCACTCCTCAAACAGCTTAGGGTTTCCCTCGCAGCTATCTAGTCCAGTAGTGGGGAAAAAAGCCCTCAGCCTCAGAAACTAAAGGGCCATGTGTTCTAGAAACAGATGCGAACTGTCAGTCGAACAAAGCTGGGGAATAGAGAGCTGCTGCGTGACCGAACGTGCAGCTAGTGGCCTACGATCCCAATCCATGAACTATGAACGCAGTTAAAGCGAGCAGCAAACATAAACCTTTCTGCAGCTGGCTGCCTCACATGAGTTTTACCTAGACCAACATAAACCAGTCAATATCCTTCTATTAACAAGCCTCACTTGGAAACCAGGCCAGCCATTCCATAACAGAAGCTATATATTAGTCATAACAATACTTTGTTAGCTCAGTTTTCCATTATGGTTTTACTAGAGCGTGCCTTGGGAGCTTGAGGCTATGATATATCTACTAGGGGCCTCTGGATACAACTATTGCTATGGCCAGGCCCTACTCTCGATCTAGTTACAACTAGGTCACACACACAGACCCTTCTTCTTAAAATGCACCTTCAGCTCTTGTTCTACTGAACAGACGATCATGGAGGAGGGAGAAAACCCACGGGTCCAGCTGCCACCATCCAACCTTCACCCCTGTAGCAGGACTTCAGGCTGTGACATCCCAACACCTGAACCCTCAGGCTCGGTTTTAAGGCAGCATTTGGGGTGCACTTCAGCACCCACATGCAGCTCACCGGCCACCGAGAGGCAGCTCAGATCCGCCCTGAAAGGACCCCCGCGGCAGCGTCTCCCGCCTGAGGCGGCCGCGGGAGACGGCTGGCCACGCGGCGGCGGTTGGGCACGCGGCGGCTTTTGTGGGGGAACGGTTTGGGACACGGCGGCGGTTGGGGAGGACGGTTGGAGGGGGACGGCTGGGCACGCGGCGGCGGTTGGGGAGGACGGTTGGAGGGGGGCGGCTGGGCACGCGGCGGCGGTTGGGGGGACGGTTGGGCACGCGCCGCGCTGCCCCGCCCCCGCCGGCCGCGCGCCCCCGGGGTGCCCGGTGGCCGCCGCCGTTGGGCCCCGCCCGGCAGCAGGGGCCGCACGCGGCCGGGTGGCGGCGGCGCCTCCTCCCTCCCTGGCGCCCGCGGGGGCCGGCCGGGATCCCCGGCTCCGCGGGGCAGCGCGGAATGGCGGAGGAGGGGGGGCAGCTCCCCTCCCTGCGTGGCTGGTGCCGCCGGGCCCGCAAGGGCGAGAGGTGCCGTGGGCGCCGCGTCCCAACGCGGGGTCGCCGCGCCCGGATCTGGGGGGAAGGTTCCGCTCTGCCCCTCGGGCTGCGGCACCTGAGCGCCCGGCCGTGGTGGGGGGCTCGCCCGGGGGTGCCCCGCGCCCCTGCGGGCGCTGCGCCGGGCGGGGAGGCCGGAGGGCGGCGCGCGGGGAAAGCGCCACGGCGGCTCGGTGAGGGGGGACACGGGCACGGGACATGGCGCCCTTCCTACCTGTGGTCAAATTGTCATTGATCTTGAGGGGTACCCGCAGGATGTAGACGAGGAAGAGCATGATGAAGAACCAGAGCGTCCAGAGGTACGTCCATGACCACACGATGCAGGACTTGAGCTGCTCCAGAAAGCCTGTCCCAGCTTCAGCCATGTTTTTGAACAAAAAAAAAAAAAAGGCCGCCTTGCCTTGCCTTGCCCGCTCTCTGCTGCCACAGCCTCCCGGCGCGGATTTGCGGGATGATTCACGCCCGCCCCGAGCGCCCCGCTAAAATGGACTCCGCGGGCGGGCAGCGGCCCCGCTCCGCTCGGCCCCTGCGCCCGAGCGCGGCCGCCTCCGCCGGCAGCTCCGCGGGGAGAGACGGCCGCCGCGGCGCCCCGCAGAGCCGTGCGCAGCCGCGGGCGGGGAGCGCGGCCCGGGCGCGCGCGCTGCGGCCGCGCGGGCGGCAGCCCCGCTGCTGCAGGCAGGGCTGGAGCGGCCGTTTCCGCGGCGCGGCGGAGCCTCCGCGCCGGAAAGCGCGCGGGGGGCACTGCTCTGCGCGTTTTATTCGCTCAACCATCCTGCAGTGTCTTACTTTGGTGACATTAGAGACGTAAAACGAGCTTTTTTTTCCTTGCTTATTATCCTGGGCGTATTTGAGTGCACAGTGCACGGTCCTCAACTGCGAATCTCCTCACTTCAAAATATTACGGCAAGAGAAACACGTGTCTTGCTCGCAAACTTCAGGTGAAGCGTAGCCCTGTTTCTAAGGTAAATCATGTTTCTACAGTGTTAGGAGTGTGATGGCGCTTTCCCCTGTCTTAAGAAAGAGCCAGTACTGATAGGCAATACTAACAGAACAAAAAATCCTGTGGAATTTTTCAAACTGATTCCAAGGAAAATGGCATTATACGTATGACATAGTAAATACAACTTTCCCAGAGTGCTTACAGTACCTAAGGACAAGATGTTATAGCAAAATAAATCCGTAGTTGAGCTGATTACAAATTTATGCAGTCGTACATAAACAAGACACAATCAAAGACATGAAGATTCACAAATTTATTCTTTCAAACCCTGCAGTGGCACTCACGGGTAGACTTGCAGTGCTGGCTTTACGTCTCAGACAGTTGAAGACAGCAATGCTGTCTTCTGCTTAAGGGAAGGGATAATATCAGAATATTGGTGCGAGACAGAGAGAGAAAATACTCCCATAATAAATCACAAAACTTCTAACTGGAATATACCAGTGGTATTTCCAAATTAACTGTTATACAGACATTAATAGCCAAATTACATAAAACTGAAAACCACATTTCAGCTACTCAAGCTTCCCTTTCCAATAAAAAAAAAAGTTACATCTGAAAAAAATATATTATTTCATACTGCAGTTACCTAAATTAAAACATTCATAGCACTTTCTTTTAAATATTGATTAAAAAGAAAAAAAAATTGTTTCCCTAAACTTCCCTTACACATTTTAGAACACACACACCCACACATATTTTGAGATTATTGCCTATATCACAGAACTATGTATGATGATCTTTTTTTGGACATAAAAGACAGATGGTGTTATTAGAAATATTGTTTTGGGGTTTTTTTTGTGAAAATTTATTTAAAAACTTTTCTTTCTCTTAAGCCATGTGGAAGTTGGTTTCCAGTCTCCAAAGGTTAGTTTCTTCAGCTATATTTTCTTTATATTTGGTATAAGACTTGAAGATCAAAACACTGTGAACTGTGCCCACTTAAAGAATGCGCTTATTAATTTCATGCCTTTCTTCTTTAAAGTACCACTATTTCTTCTGGGGATAAGGGTCTGGGGAGTTACCAATATTTTGCAGTGGTTTTACCCACTGAGCTCCAGTATTTTTGCAGTGAGCATATAGTGTTTAAGCAAACAATCTGGAGCTTCAGTAGGACACTCCAAAAGACTCCTCACTGCAGTAAAAAAAAGCAATAACCAAAAAAAAAAAAAAAAAGTGTGTCCAAAAGCAGGCAGAAAGTGTACATGGGGATGTTTCTGAATCATGACCAGCTTTCTGCACTCATGTGGCAGGTTACATTTCTGTTGCATCGGGAAAGAAGTGCCTACGCACACATCCAAGACAAGTTGAAAATCACATTCTTCTCAAACCAGATCACCTCTCCTCTTTCAATTCTGTTGGAAAAGGGGGGCAAGTATTAACACAAAGTCTTCAAACACATATTTGACATGTCAAAAAAGAAGCAAACTGTTCACATTATATAGAAATCTGGTTTTATTAAATTTCATGTAGCTCAAGGCACTACCTACTTTGCTCAATCAGGACATAACAGAATACAACTGAAGGAATCATTACACAACAAAAAAAAATTTAGAAAGTTTTTCCTGCCTCTTTTTTTTCCACTAAATTCTCATGTATTTTCTCAACAGCTTCCCCAAATCCCAATTCCTACCTCAAAGTAGCCAATGAATGCGAACACTACTAATTTATTTGCCATAAATCAAGTTCACAGCTCTTAGTTTCTCATAGAACTGTTGATGACTTTGCTAAATTAAATCAGGAAGTAGAAGCAATGACAATTGCTAGATATTGGGTACAACAAAGTTGTCAGCTTTACTCTTGTCCTTGGGTCCTGGCAATTAAGATGTTACTGCTTAAAAACAAAAGTAGTTTCAACATCTGTTCTTACGGTTCAGGATCCAAGGTGATGAGTTTTTTAGTTCTTTAAAATAATACAGTTCACCTTCACACCTTTTTGTGCAGTTCTGGGCTCTCCAGTACAAGAGGGACATGGAGCTTTTAAAGAGGGTGGAGCCATGAACATGATTAAGGGACTGCAGCATCTAATGAGGAAAGACTAAGCGAGCTGGGCCTATTTAGCCTGGAGAAGAGAAGACGTGATCAATATGTACAAGTAGCTGAGGGGTGAATGGAGGGAGGATGGGGCCAGGACAAAGGGTAATGGGTACAAGTTGAAACACAGGCATTTCCTTCTCCATGTGACGAAGAACTTATTTACTGTGAGGGTGACAGAGCCCTGGAACAGGCTGCCCAGAGAGGTTGTGGAGTCTCCTTCTCTGGAGATCTTCCAAACCCTCCTGGATGCCGCCCTGTGCCATGTGCTCTAGTGGAGCAGGGGGGTTGGACTAAATGATCTGTAGAGGTCCCTTCCAACCTCAACCATTCTGTGATTCTGTGATTTAGTATCTTCTGCCTGAACGATTCAGAGATCAATAACTTTTCCCAGGCCTTCAATCCACATTGTCCCTAGAGCCCTAGCTACAGGACTGCACGAGCGCCCCTGGCAGCGCAGAGCCCAGCGCACGTGTTTGTGGAGCGTTGGCGGAGCACGGAAGCAGCCGATGCGTCGGTCTCCAGCACCTGTGAGCGCTGGTGAGGGTCTGCCTGGTTCAGAAGAGCAAGAGCTGACACTCCTTTCTGGTTAGCAAGTAAATCCTGACAAGCAGTTTTGCTCCTGAGACCTGTTAACCTAGCCACATGTTGACATATATACGTGTAGGTAGACACATAAACACATACATACCTAGCATACATATTAAGCATATGTATATACTGTACATTTTAAACACATGCAGACAGATATTTCAACAGTTATCAGGGATGAACTGGACATGGCAGCCTGGACTGAAAGCAGTAGGGGCTGTGAAATAAATGCCTGCTCATCGGGCTGAAAGCCTAGAGGAGGGCTCATGGGGTACCTTACCCGGCGCTTCTGAGACATCCCCAAGCCTGAATAGAAGCAAACAGTATCTCAGAGTAAACACACACGGAGATGTGCTCTCAGCCGAGGCACATCGCGTTAGCTGAGTCAGAGCCAATTCCATTTTTGTGAGCTAGGATGTCAATGTAAACGCACTGCAAAGAAAGGAGCTATCAAATAGATAAGTGCAAATTAGAACAGTCTTTCAGGCATTGTTAAAAATAAAACTTGATCAGAACAAAAAATAAATACCAAACGAAGCAAAAAAAAACCCCACCTCACCAGTTTTCCTTTCCCTCTTTTAGGAGTTCCACATTGAATATGAGCATAATTAGAAGTCCATGCAGGATATAATTCTCCCTCCCGAACATAAGCACATTAGCTGAGACATAATGAAATGTTTTTGAAAAACTCCACTGAAATATCTCCCAGTAGCACTTCCACATACTTTTTTCTCCATATAACACATACTCTCCATATAACACATATATTGACATATTCACTGAAGTATTTTATGAAGATCCTTTATAAAATCAGGTGGTGCACAAAGCCACATGAGTATCCCTGTAAGGTTGTACGTGCTTAGGATTCACAAGGAAACACTGAAAGCTGCAAGGTTGGCTGCCGGTCAGAAACGAGCTCTTGGCAAGCCAGATTTTGGCATCTGCCCGCACACATGTTCCATACGTCACGGGAGGCAAACGAGCTTGTGGGAGAAAGAGGGAGGCAGGGACAGATGGCTACAAGGCTGGCGGGCAGGCGGCCCCGCTTTCTCCCTCCCGCAGCCCCCCAGGTTGAGGAGAGGGACAAGGGAGCCACTTCCCACATCCATGCCTTGGACTGGAGCCAAATCGCAAAGTTGCTTTGCTCTGCTGAGAAAAGTTTGGAGGTACAGGAGGTGGAAAAGACTTTGACTTTTCTGATTTTTCAATAGCTTGTTTTCTTTTCCTTAGGGAATAAGATGTCGAGAGGGGTGGGCATTGTAACTGTACTTAATAAGCAAACCTCTTTAACAGAGTGAAAAAAGAACTCTGAAATTCATAATTAAGGAACCCAGTTTGCTTTCCTCTCACATTTGTCAATCACCGATTTGTCTTCACTATTAGTGGGTAGGAACACAGGTTTTCACTGATATTTTCACTTTACTTCAGAAATTCAGACTAGGGAAACAGAAAAGTCACAATGCCAGGTCACGTACAGATGATTATTGCTACTCGAGGCTGGCAAGCACTACCAAGGATAAGAATAGCTTTGACTGCAGGCAGACCAGAACACAGCAAGAAGCTCATCTTCCATAATCTAAGCAGGTAGCATTCAGACAGCACGCTCCATTTCCTTATATTACAATGAGATTTGGTTGCTGAGGCAGTATCTTACTAAATCATTTCAGAATTAAATAGCAGAATATCCTTTTGCCTTGTCTGATGCAACTCCTTCCTACATGGCCTGCTTTGTTTCAGCCCTTTGCATCCACATAACATGTCTTTGCTGAGAAAAATCTCTCCCTGCAGACTGTGCTATTCCTATCCTCTTTTCATGGTAATAAAAAGCCACCATTAGCTTTTGTCTTTAAATTCGAGCTTCTGAATGGTCTTACTTACAGGTCAGCTTCACCTCACCCTGCCTTATTCCATCCCTTGCCTTCCAGGCTCTTTTGTGCGGGCTGTCGAATTGCTGCTGGTTGAGGCCTCCTTTCCACACAGAAGCCATTCTTGTATTCCCAAAACTTTCCCAAGCTCCTTTTCATTCATCCATCCTGCCTCTTCTTTTAATAACTACGAAGCCACCATCGTAAATAACATTCACCTCACTGTATTTAGGTTATAATACTGTGCAAAAGAAGGAACATGTTTTGTGTGATGAGTCAAGTCATCCAGTAATTTCTGCCTAAATAGAAAGCTCGAAAATAATAGAAGATACTGTGATTTAGTGCATTACAGAGAGGGAAAACTAGCATTTCTTGAGTAAAAGTGGTCTGGCTGTGAAAGACACATTTGAAGGCCTAAAACTGGAGTACTTAAGCCAATCCGCAAACACAAGAGCAACGTGTCCCACCTCGGCGGTGACTGCAGAGGTGCAGTCTTGTCTCCAGAGCCCTCCTGGGTCCTTTAGGAAGAACTGGCAGGTCCTGCGAACCGCCTGTGCCTCACACGGGCAGGAGGGGCTCTAGGAAGGAGTCAGGTAACGTTTTCCACTGCTACAGGCATCTCGGCTACCCAAGATGCTACATCAAAGCTCAGGATTAATTGCTGGTGCCAACCTCGTGCCTTACATTAAAGCTGGGTACTTGCACGGTTTACTCGAAGCATGTTTTAAAGGAGGATAATTTTCTTTCATCAATTTATCTGTATGCCTTTCTTCTGCTCTCAAAACTGATCTGAATAATTCATATCTTGTTTCTCCTCTGTTATTATGATAGGTTCCAGGCTTTTCAGCCAAACTCATACCCATATGGCTGAGCTCCACTGCACAGATACGCTTTTAAATAATATTTTTGTATTTCATCTTCTTTCTGTTCTGAAGACTCCAAAACAACCCAGTAATGCGGGAGTCTCACCTGGTTTGTACAGCCCAGGATTCTATTTTCTCTGCTGAGCACAGCCATTGGTAGAGCCCAAAGTTCCTCTGTTACAAACTGTACCTTATGGCTCACACGCCATTGCCTAGCACACAGCTCTGAATTTATTGCACAGGCCAGCACGACGTGCACAGCCGCAGCTCACATTGTCATATACGTGGCAGCAAGGGCTGGGGGGGTTGGTTGCGGACCCAGGAAACACAGTAGGAGGTTTCTCACACCTCCCCACTAACTTGTCCGAACAAAGTTTTTAGGTTTTGGTTTTTTTTTTTGTACTGAACAGCGCCATATGATACTTCCAGTCTCACTCCTCAACAAGTATCCCGAGTCCCAATTTACTACCTATTATTCAAAACCTACTATATATACAGCACTAATTATTTCCTGATGGCTTATCACTACACGATCTAAGTACTTCACAGATTAATAGACTTTTCTTTTTCATAGCCTCCTTTGCAAGCTGTGATGCAAAAACAGTAACACTAGATATAGCCACTGATACAGGATCTTTTGCATTGCTTCACACTGGTTACACGACACTTAACTAAACTGCAGTCTGGCCTCAGGTTACAATAGCACGGACTTCTGCAAAGGACACTCTGGGTTTCTCACAACATACAGAGCCTCCAGTGCCCTAAACGAGGAACATCAGTAGACCCATAACAAAGGGAGATAGAAAGGAACATTAAATGCAAGCAGAATGCTGAATCCCACCAGCTGCTGCTGCTGCTGCTGCGTGGGAAGAGCCGGTCCCCGCCGCAGCAGGGTGCGCAGGAGGCTGCAGCCTTCCCTGCAGGCAGCGGCGCGGGCCCAGGCCCTGGGCCCGGCGGCTTCGCAGAGGCGCCCGCACACCTTCAGGAGGGCTCAGCCCGGAGTTTCACACAGACACACAACGGCGAGGAGGGCCCAGGTATTGTTGGCCGCTTCCGCTCTCCCCAACCCCTTCTCCTTCCTCAGCCTGCAGCGGTTTTCGGAAGGTCACCTCACACTTCCTTCCCATAGCCGCCGGCAACACGGAGCCGTGACCGGCCCAGCACCCCGTGTGCGCTGCACACAGGTGGGACACAAGGTCCTTGGCCAGTGGCTTTCAATTCCTGTCCTTCTTAATACGTCCTGCCCTTTCTGGGCATTTCCCCTCAAAAAATAATTTCTCTTTTTCGGTTTGAGGTTCTGCTATTCAGCTATTTTTAGAAAGGAAGACAGAACCTTGCTTCCACGTTCCTGGCCTGCTGCTCCCACCTCTCACCTCTTTTATTATAGACTTTTGTATATTCCCCACATTAGTACTTCACTTTGAAGTAAGAGTTGCTGGAATCAGCCTTCAGTCGAAAAGCTGTAGAGTCTGAAGAAAGTTCAAATACAGAAAAACTATTGCAAAGAAAATGGAAGCCACTTACTCTGTATGCTCATAGCGAAAGTAAACAGGCCTTCATATGCAGCAAGGAAGATTTAACTTTTCCTAATCTCTAGCTAATACTAAAGACGCTGAAGCCTTAAAGGGACTTGGGCAGAAAACTCTCAGTCACTGGCTGGCTTTTTGCAGGACAGATCCTTGTCTCTCCATCAAAACTGGCTGAGATGCAGTTGATCCTGTCACACTATGGAAAAAAAAATCTAATAATAATAATAATAATTTAAAAAAAATTTGCTTTCAAGTATTTCAAGCTTTTTAATCAAACTATTCGGAATTCTTCTAATCAAATATCTGAATTTCTGAGTCTTGATTTCCATCTGCTTTTTTGGTCAACTAACTTCAGATGCCTCAAGCTCATGCCTTTATCCTGAAAGAAGTGGAAAAAAGTTTTCCAATATTCTGCCATCTAAAAGCTGGTTAAACGATGCAGCATCTTGTTGGAGAGAAGGTACCAAACTAACTAGCAAGGAGAAAGTTCTGAAAGTGGTGATGGCTCTTGGAAGCTCAGCCTTTTGTTGCAGTTGCTTATGCCAATATTAATCTGAAGTGTCCCAGCAAAACTAAAAGAATGTTTTTAAAAGGCTGCTTATCTTTTCAATACTTACTTTGTAATTAGCTTACTTCTTTTTCCAAGCCTCCTGCCCAGTTGCCAAGCTGCATGGAAAATAACGCACGCTGTTAGGCCAACAGATACTTAAAGCAACAGGTGCCAGGGCAAGGTGCAAGCACAGAGGTCCTTGGGGCAGTAACTTCAGCCACTTTCTGAAGTGACTTTCAACTTAATCCAACTTTCATTGGACAGAGCGTGCAGAATTGGGAGGAAGGCCCAGGGCAAATGGTCGCCCCTGCCGCCTGCAGGGCCCGGGCCCCAGGGAGCTGGCGCAGCCGGGAAGGCCGCTGCGCACAGCAGCAGAGGGGCCAGCTCCCACGCCAAGGGCTCTGCCAGGCTCCATGGGGAGAGCTGCACCTTCCAAACAGATCCTTGGCCCCATGGGGAGAGCTGCACCTTCCAAACAGATCCTTGGCTCCATGGGGAGAGCTGCACCTTTCAGACAGATCCTTGTCTGTGAGGGAACTGATCCATTTCCTCAGGGCTGCCTTGTCAGGCTCTCACTTTCCGGGCTGCAACGGGAGACTTAGTTAAGTGGAAACACTTGGCACCTTTTCTTCTTAAGGAAAAGAGCAATACATCACCTTGTACCTTTTAATGTTTGACTGCTCTTTTGGTATTAGAAAATAACTAACTACATTACCGTACCTGGGGAAAGGCAGGATGGTGGTATCCCAAATCCAAGGCCTGTGCTGGGGCCCCCAGCTGCCTGCCTGGCCCTTCTGGCACCTCCATAGCCCAGGAAGCATCTGAATAGATCTAGGATTGGGCTCCTCCTTTTAGGCAACTGCTTGCACCACACAGGGGCCAGCGTGTGACCCAACCTGCCACAGAACGGGCCGGGCGCCACTTGAGGGAGCGCTGAACCTCCGCACCCCCGAAACACCAAAACTACCCCAGCCCCTAACCCGGCACCACATCCTTCCCCAACCCATCTGCAACTCAGCCAGTCTTGGTGGAGAGACAAGAATCTGTCCTGCAAAAAGCCGGCCAGTGACTGCGAGTATTTTCCTGTCCAAGTCCCGTTAGAGCTTCAGTGACTTTAGTATTTGCTAGAGATTAGGAAAAGTTAAATCTTCCTTGCTGCATATGAAGGCCTTTTTACTTTCACTATGAGCGGGCAGAGTGAGTTGCTTCCATTTTCTTTGCCAGTTTTTCTGTATTTGAAGGCTTTCTTCAGACTCTGTAGCCCTTAAGCTAAAGGCCGATTCCAGCAATTCTTATCTTGAAGTACCAAGGGAGAATATACAAAAAAACAAACAAACAAGCAAAACTGCTATGCAAAATTCATTACATCATGAGAAGATTAAATTTAGACACATTTCCTCCACTTGAGAGCTTGTGGCTGTGGTATTTTAGTGAGGAGCACGAACACTTTATTTATGAAGGAAGAGACAGACTAGCCTCCTTTTAGCATTTTTCCAGACAGGCCTTCAACTCTCTTCTCCACAGTTGAACAAAGGGCCCCAGTTGCAGACGCGCCGCGTGGGACCGGCTGCTACGGCAAAAGCCGTCGCCTCCTGAGGAGTAACGGCCCTCAGAGGCCCTTGTGCCCGTGCGCCGCCGCCGCGCTGCCGCCCTTCGGCGCTCCTGAACAGCGGCCCGGGCTCCGATTTACTCATCAACAAACTGCTCAGTGGTGAAAAAGGAAGTATTAAAAGCATTTTAAGTTCTCTAACTGGTTGCTGCAAAAATTATATTTTGTTTATACTTGGCATTAAAATCATATTAGGCACATTTCAATAAACGATCACTTAAATACAGTGATCCCCTCCAAGCACCAAACACACTCAACTACTATTTGTGCAAGAACATTCACAACCCCTTAAAAGTTGTCCAAAATGCTTCTCTTTCGAGTTATTCCAAACTCG
This sequence comes from Tinamus guttatus, assembly GCF_059628265.1. Taxonomy (NCBI): domain Eukaryota; kingdom Metazoa; phylum Chordata; class Aves; order Tinamiformes; family Tinamidae; genus Tinamus; species Tinamus guttatus. The sequence goes on along the minus strand of NW_028288552.1, from coordinate 775,647 downwards.
AGCTACTCAGACCTCAGAGTCCTACATGCTACTCTGTAGAAAAGAGGAATAAAAACCCTCAACTGATCCACACCTGTACATTTCTTGTTGATTTGGAAGATGGAAAGCAAAGTCTTATTTACAGAATATATCCTTTAAGGCAAATACTACTGCTTTATGTTCCCTTGTACATGCATCAGAAGGAGATGGCATTTTTTTTTTTAAGAGGATAAATGTGCAGTGGCCCTCACTGCTCTTTTGCTTTAGCCATGGGAATATACTGCAATGTGCATGTGTTTTACCTGGAAGCAAATTTCTTTCTGCAGCAGTAAGGTCAGATGGATTAGAGAGTTGACACTGTCACACAAAAATGGACACTTCATGTTTATGAACAAAGTCTAAGTTTAATCTAAACCTAGTTTACAGTTGCAGCAGAGGAAGAACAGTTTCAGTCTTTCCAGTAAACGAATGTGGCAGAAGCTGTGTCCGTATCAGCAGGTAACTGGGTACAACAGGAGGGAATGCCCAGAACAAAGCAGTCATGTTCAACCGTGCACCTACCCTGGACGCAGCCTCTCAACATGCTGATGAGGGCTGCCCTCAGCCCAGCCCTCCAGCCACCCTCAACACACAGGGGATTTTCCAGCTGTCTGAGGGACTAATCACTGCCCTGGACCCACACTGGGAGCTGGAGCACATCTGTGGCTCGCCTAGGGCAGGCTCCAGGTGGGTTCTCCACAAGGAAATGACCTCAAATGACCAAAAGCCAGTCAGGAGGTCAAGCCAGTAAGTGGGGATGAAAGAAGGATTTAACTCCAAAACTGCAGAGACTGCCACAGCAGAGTGAATCCAGCTGGAGCCCTCCCCTGAAGAGAAGGCCTCTACCACCATATAACGGACTCGGCCCTGGGCTGAATAACCACTTGCTAATTACCCGGGAATTGCGTCCCGGTGTTCCTGACCGCACCAGCAGGGAGTGCTGCTTCCAGCGCCCGCAGCACGAGCGGCGCCCGGGCAAACAGCGCTGCCGCATCCAACCTGGCTCTGCCGCCCGTGGGGATTTTCAGATGGACATTCAAAAAGGGGCTGCTCAGGAGAACTTGAGGGCGGAAGCACCACTCCTGTTCCAGATGTGCAGAGATTATTTACTTGCATATGAGTTAAAAATTAACTAGTAAAAAGCGGGGGCACTAAGATGTATAAGATGCAATACATTTCATACACGCAAGCATTTTACAAGTCCGTATTACAAGTCATAATGTCTAGTACATCAACATTCCACAATACAAAGTTCATCTTTATATTTTAAAATAGAATATAATAAATATTAATTCACATTAAGACACTTGCCACAGCAAAATTTCTCAGAGAAAGTGCTTTACCTACACAAAATACCCTAAATCCTACTAAACGAGCTCTGAAGGTCTCCACCTTCAAGGGGGAGGGGTGAAAATAAAAGCAGTACAAGTGACATCCAGAAAATTTGAGAGAAGTCAAGAACTCCCAAGTTTACCATGTGCCTCAACTGATAAACTCAGGTCAACTTCATCTGGACAGTCAATGCCACAAATTTTATACAATATGCTGTTTAAAAATAGTAACATACTTGATTTACATGTAATTTGCTTTTTTAAAAACTGTAACTTAATAAAGCTGATGCTCAAGGGGTAGCATTGGCTCACAAAGCAAATTAAAAAGAAAGAAACCATTAGCAATATAAATCTGTTACGTCATCCTACAGGCAGAATTGAGCCTGCAGGATGCTACTCTCTGAACATGAGGATTTAGACTATCCAGGGACTGAATGAACAGCGAGGGAAACACAACAATAGAGCTCTTTGTGGTAAAAATACCTCTTTATTACGAATATATTTAAAATTAGCTTTCTGTTGTAGATAAGAAAAAAATAGCATTCTGACTTGTAGCCAGTGCTGATTCCGGTCACAGGCAATACTCTAACAACTAGAATAGTTATTTGCACCGCTGTTGCCCATCAGCGATTCTCACAGCTTTCCAATTCACCGTCTCCTGTTCCTTAAGTATGCTGAAGGAAACACCGTTACCAAGGTTTGGATTTCGCCCTTAGTGAAGATGGACAGAGTGCGTGGGCAGCGATCCGGGACCGCCCCGAGCTCACACAGAGCTTCTAGGAGGCTTCTTCTAGCGACAGCAGCTGCACGGTACCAGCTGCTGCAGGAGAGCGTTAGGAGGGCAGCGCTCCGGGCGAGCGCGGCAGGGCAGGGCCCGCTGCTCTGCTGCACGGCCTGCCCTGCACGGAGCAGCAATTCAGAGAACTTCAGTCCATTCTCTGCCCCTTTATACAAAAGCACTGAAGAACAAAATATAGGGGTATTGCTATTAAAATTTAAACCTTTGTGTTTAAACCTCAGACTACTTGGGTGTGTACATTTTCTGTTCAATCTACTAGATTCTTTCTCTTGCTGTGGTGTAACTACAAGGAAAGGTGATTAATTGGCTCATGCTGTAAACAAAGATACACAAGCCCTGTGTGTGAGCTTCACTATTTTATAAATCTGCACAAATACCTACCTTCCCAACACATAAAAAAAGCTCTTTACCATCAGAGCATATCATTAGGTATCATCTTGTAACATATGTTTTCATTCAATTAAAACAGATATCTCTGAAGGATTTTGTCTGTGCTCTTAAAAGCCCAAAGTCCCTTTTCAATACCAGATCCATCAGACAGGGAAAGTATTCTCCAGGCAAATTTGTTATTTTTGTCTTGTAGTTTCTGGCATTCTTTGCAACCAATATGAAGTCATAAGCTACAAATTTTAAGTTGACTTCCATATGTAGATGTTTCTTAAATAGAGATGGGGAAAGAGTGGATGATACTACAATCTCCCGAACACTGAGAATATGCAATTTTGTGGCTGCTTTAAGCAGCATTTCAAAAATATATATAAAGTCACAAAATAGGCTTTATCAGGAAGCAATTTGATACTCAAATAAATAGAAAAATTTGCATTTTAATGTCACATTGAGTTTTAGTACATTTCAATCCAAGAAAAAAAAATAAACTGACAGACACGGTAAGAGTACAGGATAATATATATTACAATATGCCTTGTTATAATACATTTGTGGCTTCACGGTAAAAAACTCGAGGGCAGATGGAATCTGAGCTCATTTAAGTAATTGTCAGGAACAAAACATTAAATGCAGTTCTGAAATAAGTATTTTTATTTAATTTCAAAATCTTAAAACAGCATTAGACCTTGGCCCTTAAAAAAAAAGGTTTAGTTAACACGGAGCTAGCTAAATAAGTATTCTGAAAGGTTCAAACAATATAGAAAATGCTTTCCCCAGTTTTACATACCATGAAAGGATAGATGATTTCAAGGGCACCTATGGCTAACTCCAGGTTGGGCTTGACCTAGTACTGCATACCCTAATGATCTCTTGAAGGAAGTTTTGGGTCCATTTCACATGAAAGCAAAAGAAAGGGTTACTGTATGCAAAAATATTTTTCAAACTGTTCTTACTTTGTAATTGAAAACTAAAGGCATGGTCTCTTCATTATAAAAAAATAAAGGTACAACAGAAACTCTAAAGGAAGGTATTCAGCTACACTGAAGTTGCAACCCTCTGAAAAGAAAGAAAAAGGAGGAAAAAAAAAAAAGTCAACTAGCTAAGCTTTGTGCTCTAACCAAACTACTTACAGTGATTTTCAATGGCAAAAGCCCATGCTGACTGGGTGATTCGACAGTTCCGGATACTTTTTGCAATAATTTTTATTTTTATACAAGGACACTAAAATGATCCAGTCATGCAATGTTCATTTTAAGCATTCTGCATCTCTTTTCCAATCTTATAGCTAAGGATCTTGTTCCAGTCAATCTTGGTGCGGGTAACTGGCAACTGTCGACGTAAGGCCTTGAAGGTAGTGTCCGACATAGTCTGATAGTTCTCACTGATAGCAGTCTGTTAAACACAGGAAAAGTCACACAAAGCAAAAAGACACATGAAGAGCAGAACTAGCACGTTACATAACGAGTTAAGTGACTACATGGTGTGATGGCTCTTAAACAGGTTTATTAAAAATATGCTACATTAACATCAGTTATGAAAGCAAACTATTAGCTAGGATGAAAGAGTGTGAAGTTGCAGTAAGACACAATAAAACTGTCTCTAAACAACGTGTGTTTCTGTCTGTTAATCAGCAACACGAACATGTGTTGGTCAGTTAGCTCTGTTCATTCCAGATACCAAAGTCATCCCCTTTTTCTGTGGGAATGGTAGTCAGCCCAAAACACAGCATAAACATAAATATAATGCATATTTAGTAAAATTTTGCTGATTTTTTTTTAAACTGTCAAAACAAGTTATTCTGTGTCTGAAACTTACCACGGCCTAAGGGAACATAAAGCCCCTTCTACAAAGCATATCTAGAACAGTTACACTTTTCTGATTTTAAAATGAGCAACTGAAGTGAATAACTCTTACAGTCATATGTAACAAAACTATTTTAGGGCATCCTATGAACAAAACGTATGTAAAAATCCCACTTAAGGAACGCAGTAAAGCTCAGATGCACACTGCTGTTTGATCACCCTGGCACTGCAGAGAGGTACTTTTTTCTCTCAAAGAATGCCTTCTAATGGAAAGGTGAGCAGGTGGGTGCAAACACCAGGAGGTTTGGAGAAGGAGGATATAGTTAACAGTAATATGTAATCTGTTATTTGTGAACAACTACATCTTCATATAAATTTCACAAAATAAGCTGAAGGGGTTAGTGATTTTTTTCACCAACAGAAAGCCAGATTTCCTACTTCAGTAAATCAATTATATCTGCTCATTACAGAATACTGGCTTTGGTTAAGTATGTAGCATTCTTTTACATGTGAGAAAGGATATAATACTTGTTTCCAACTCACCTGATACTCATTTTCTGCAGCCTCTACAATTTTTATAAATTCCTTTGCTGTCTGGGCTTCATTCTAGAAAAAAAGGTGCATCTGAATTAGGCCTGATATACAGCGTGACTCTATGAAGACTGACTTATGTTTTCTCCTTGTAACTACAGAAGATGTCAGTTGGACTCCATGGGAATACTTGACCAATTCAGGGCTAAAAACAGTTAAACCAAATATACTTCCAATACACGTGCCACGTACTTTGTTGCCACGTTTTTACATCTGAATTACACTTCATTGTTGCACTGGTTCAGAGTAGAAACTAAGATTATGGGGAGGCAAATCTACCAAGTACAAAGCAATATTGGTTTACTCACTTGCAGAAAGCTCACAGATCTATTAAATGGTAGCAAATACACATTATTATGTATATGTAATATAACAAATATAAATCAAATAAATATAAATCAAAACAGTCCAACTGCAAAGAGCATAAAGATTACCATGAAGCTCTTTAAAAATAGCTTGATTAAAAATACTATGGTTGGTTTGGTTAAATAAACAAAATTCTGTGAACAAAACTGTGTTTGCAAGTATCACACCACACATGTAAATCTCTAAAAACATGTAAAGTACAGATGCTACCATTATCAATGTCAAAACTTCCCTACAAATTCTGAAAAGCTTCAAGCACTTCAGTTAATCAAAGAGTACACAACATAAAAAGCAAACAAAAAGGCTGCACAAAATAACATTTGGGCAAGTGAAACGTTTCTTGCGTCTAGCAAAGGAATCAAGGCCACAAAGCTCTATGTTATATACATGGTCTTCTAAAAATATCTACAAGTGTGTTTTGCAAAACAAGGCAATTCACCCCATTCCAAAATCTGATCCTGACTAACATCATCTTGGTTTGAGGCCTTATCCTTGAGCTTCTAAGTGTGTTTTTGGTTTGTTTGGTTTATAAGCCCCAGAGACCCACTAGAGTCAAATCTGCAGACAAGTCAGCTTGAAAGAAGAGTCAGTAATAAGCGAGGTGCCATGAATTTCAGAACTCAGACCTTCCTAAGAGCCTGCTCCTCCTGAACATGCCACCAGCAGGGACCACTCCGGTCCCACACGGTCTCCTCAGGCCTTCAAGATTAGTATTTTGAGCTTAAGTCATCAATGACAAAATACTAGTGCACACAAGAAAAGGGACCAGACTAAGTGACCAGGGGAAGACTATGGTAGCTTCAACTTAAACTGAAGCAAAGATTCTATGAAACTGCACCTAACAGGAGAGCAGGAACAGGGGAAGGTAGAGACCAACTGGACAAAACAACTTCACGGCTGCATAAGCAAGAGAACTCTTGTTGTTTACGTCAGTTACGTGCTGCAGAGAGAGCATTACGTTATGTCAGTTATATCAGTTACATGCTGCAGAGAGAAAACTGCCATACAAAGAAAGGACAAGTCTGGGGGCTCCTTTTCATCTACCATTCCTTTTATGTGATGTAAGAGTCTGTGCTGTCTTTGCCCCTTTGAGGTGCAGGTCCAAGGTTGCACACTGCAACCAGCAACATCATGGCTTTCGTCCCATCAGGAGATGGACAGAAACTTAAGAAAAAAATGCTTTTCTACTCATTGTTCTTCTGCCATTTGTTCAAATGGCAGAACTGGACTAAGCTACTTCCAGTACAAAAGATGAAGCAAAAGCTACTGAGAGGGGAACTTCCCACATAATTTCACCAAAACAACTGTTGGTTGAATGAAAGACTAAACAGATCCCTCTCCTTTGGGGTCAGAAGTAATTTTATGTCTACAGCTCCAGAAGTGTTATCACTTGGTAGAACATTCCCCCCATTCCTCATGCTGCTACTGCAAATGAAAAGCTAACAAGCCTTGCTTTGTATCAATGAACAATGTTCTTTATTGATGATCTGGTCATGAAGCTACAAAAGCTTCTACCATTTGCTTTTTAAATTTCCTTTTGTCAGTTTAACCTCACTTGCTTAGATTTTAATAAAGTAGTATTTCCAGCAGGAAATATTACTGTTTACAAATACGATCTCCTAAGCAAGAAGAATATTACCTCCAAAATAACAGCTGTTCATAGTGCAACATTACCTACTCTTAATGGATGCATCCGTGACTATTCCCAAACACATTTCCAAACACTACTCCTCATCACTACAACGTCCCTTCTGGAAAGAAACTGCAAATAACAATAATAAGCCTTAAATCCAAAGTGTGTTCTGCCTCCCAAGCTGAGGCAGCTTTGAAAGGGCTCTCTGTCTTGCTGCAGGCAGGAGGCTCAGCCCCAGCTCCCCACGGAGCCCAAGGCCCAGGGAGCACTCGCTGCTGCGTCGCTATTTCCAGAACGTTGGCGCTCCAAGGGCTTGTGCTATTTTAACGCGTAGGTGAAACTCAACTCCATGTTGAAAACGCAACTCCACAGGTCACTTTGGAGACTACAGTGAATAAATATATACAACCAAAGTGCAGAAAGCAAGCTGCTTTAAACTTTACAATCAAAGTTAATTTAGCTTATACAAGCCACAGGCAAGCCCACACTAAGGTAATTTTCAAGGGCTTCAGACATCTGAGTTTTTCCTTCAGTAACTACATGTTAGGTAGGAGCCATAATACTATATATCAAATTATATATAATATTACATAATATTTTATAGCAATTAAAACATGGATTCCCATTCATGAAGAGCAAACTTGTCCCCAAATTTCTTATATTTTTAAGCTTTGCCTCTTTTTCAAAATTAAAAAGCCACTTTGACATACACATTAAGGTCTCAAAAGTTTACTTACGGACACTGTTAAAGAATCCTGTATGTCTTTATGGCTCACTAGCTGAACATTACCATCTTCATAATAGTGAACCTATAAAAAGGTAGACAAAAATATGTTAAGTTTTACAAAAAACAACATGTAGGAATATGACAAATTATATATTTAAATATAAGTGTATTTAAGGTATTTAAATATCTTTGAAGGAAGACAGTAAAGAAGCTGTGGATACTGTGGATATCTTTCCATACTGATGTGCCTTAAGCAGCATCTCAAACAAAGCAGCCTCTGAGGCAAGGTGTGCTCACTCAGTACGAAGTTGGGATCTCCCAAAGAAACAGTAGGACTAAAGTCCAGTTCCCCCAGCAACTTAATCAGAACCTCCTGCAGAGAGTCCAACCTGCCTCGTGCTCTAAAGCCGACATCAGCACAAGTCTCATGTGTCTCACCGAGTCACTGTCTTAGTGAACATACTTGGGAGGAACAGGGATGAAAAGTGAAATCTATTTCTGGGACGTGTTATTCCTTTTCAGGAAACATGATAAGTAACAGCTCTGTACATGCGTTCCTCACAGCGACATCCTTCTGTAACACTAGGTCTGGCTTCAGGCAAAGCCAAGAAGGATGATGTTTATGAAGAGAACTTCTTCGGAAAGGCTAAGTAAGAAGGGATAACAATAAAATTATCCAGCAGGTAGTATTTCGAACCAGGACACCTATCAGTTGTTTTTCAGGCACAGTGTGAGCATGCCAAGCATCAGGGAAGCTTCACTTCCAGCAGAACACTCTGCTGTTGCACAGTTTGTCCTTACAGAGTAGGAGAAAGGACTTGACTCTGTGCCTGCTAGGTTCCACACTCTTCTGAAATAATATAATGCTGAAAGCCAGACCATTTCCTACTGTCTTAAACTCATGCAGAATGTGTACATATCCTGGGAATCGGACCAGGATGCCTAATCCTGCTGCCTCCCACATGACAGTCATCATTTCTTTGGTCTCAAGATTCTTGCATTCCTGCTTGGACACCATCTCCTTTCTGAATTCTCTAAAGTTGATAGGAAGGGCAAGTTCTGAACAAAGATGATTTGGGTTGAAAAGTTTCAGATAATGGAATAACTAAAACCAAAGGTTCCCATCCTTCTAAACAGTAGGATGAATAATACACTAAAGACTGTTACTATCACTTAAAAATAAATAAAATCAGTAGTTCTACATCACAAAACACCTACCCTCAAGAAGCATCTGTGCAAACAGGAATGCTACTTCACAGCACAGGAAACTGCAAGAGGGCCCATTCAAGGTCATTGGAATCAGCACTTAAATACTTACTTGAAAGGATTAGATTCGTACACAATTAATTGGCTAAACACACTGAATAGGTATCTCTACTTGCTATATTTGGGACCTCAAATTTTCTTGTAATATTTAACACACTGGCCTCAGACTCTCTTGATAGTAAGTGGAGATCTTACCAAAGAGGATAAAATAAAGCGCTTAATTAAGAAAATAACATGGGCAAATATACCTGAATTTTCAAGATGCCAGCCACTTGAGTGGTTGAAGGGGTGATCGTAAACTTCCATTCTGACCTCCAGCGGCCATTCCTTTAAAAGAGGAAATCAGATGCAAGTGAGGCAAAGAAAACTCTTTTAGGCAAAGTGGTCAACTTTGAGAATTTGTTTTCACCCTATTGGTCAGGAGAAAAATAAAATAAAATAAAAAATAAAACAAGGAAAACAGAGAATGAAACACCCAATACACAGGCAGAGAACCTTTCAAGCTGTAAATAAACATTCAGCCCCACAGCCAATCAAGGAAAAGAACTGTTTTCTGGAATATTTATCCTCTCTTTTGGACAAGAGCCATGAAAATTTATAAGTAAGGACCTTTTAACAATAGGACTTAGCTTCTAAAAAAAATCCAAGGAGTCAAACACTCTTTCCCTTTTTAATTAGGTATATATAGTCAACATTTTATTTCTACATCCTCAATCTCCTCCTGAGTCAAAGTCACACTTAAGCAAAAAACATCAGGCTGCATTTTTTTTTTTTTTAAATAAAAGGCATTTGAATAGCAAGACTTTCAGCAGTACTAAGCTGTTAGTAGGGCTTTCAGCTCTTCATTCATTTTTGTTCCAGAATGGCAACTGCTTCCTTTACACCAAATTGCTTAAAGGGAGTTTCATCCAGAACACAGCATGGACAGACTGTAGTTTCACCCGATTTCTTTCCTGCAAACTAGACATTTTTGATCTAGTTAGGTTAGTGGGTTAGGTGGTTACATTAGAGCTATATTAAGACGACGCTGTGGCTGTGTCTCAATTTCTCCTTTAATTACACTTAAAGGAAAGACAGTTTTACATGTTAGGTGTAGGTGTAGATTCAAGTGCAGCCGACACAGGGAGATATAAGAACTTGGATGCTACCGGATACCAATGGATCTACTTTGACATTTTATATAAATATATATATGCCTACACACACACACACACACACACGCGCGTGCTCAAATAAAGTGGCATCCTTCTGTATGAAGTGTTCTACATTAAACAGAATACCTCTCTGCTTTATTTGCTGCTACTGAATTTTTCTTGGGGATGTCACATATTTTCATTATCCACCAAACTGGCACAGCACTGACTGGCTAAGAAGCCTCGTCAATTTTGAATCCATTTCCCCAGCCCCAAATCTGATGAGGTTTTATTAATGCATATTTTGCTAAAAAGAATAATTTGACTACTTTGTAAAACTTTTAGGAACATAGTCAGAGATATCTGACCTTTTAGGAACTCGGAGATATCTGACCATAATTTTCTTTAAAGAGCAGCCTCAGGAACTTTAGATTTTTATCTATCAAACTGTTGCATATGTGTTCCTCTTTATATAAGAGCTAAAATATATTTATGAACTGTGCATATTCAATTTGAAGTGTATGGGATAGTTTATGTGCAAAGCATTTTACTGATACAGACTCATGGTTGAACAAGTATTTATATATAACAGAGTTTTCTGCATTTTCATTTGGTACCCATGGGATTGCTAAAGATAGTATCAAGCTGATGCAGCACAGCAAATAAAACTAAAACCTAAAATATTTAAATAACCCAAAGTTCACTCCAGATCATGGGAAACATCCTTCAGCCCAGAGTACATCACCAAATTCATTAACAGTTTGGTTCATTAGGCAGGACTTATTTCTACCCAATACAAGGTTTTAATTTACTGTAAGACTTTGATTAAATGATAATCTTTAGGCCATTTTCTTTCTCTAAAAGATGCAAACTAGAACAAGTCATTTTCACTCTGTCATCACAGTGGAATTTCACCAAGCACAAACCACTGCATTAGGGAACACAGAAACATGTAGTGGTGCCAGTAAGGAATTTTCTACATAGTATCTGCAATTTCATTTGGAAGTACCTTAAGCCCTGCTTTCACCTAGACGTAAGCTCTGAAATGTTTGTTCTAGCCACTGGGCCTTGGAGATCATAATAAGGATGTTTTTTTCTTTTTACTGGGCATCTTTCTAGGTAGACTGCTTTACAGGAGGATTAAAAAAAAAAAGAAAGAAAAAGAAAAATATCACCTTTTCTCCCTATCAAGTATTGCTTACTTGACAGAAACATTTTTATTTGACCATTTTGCATTTTCTTCAGTATTTTGCCTAAGCAATTGATATACTTCCTTCTTTCCTCTAGAGTGAATAGAATCCAGTTAGTGAAAGTTCTCTTTTTGAAAGCTCCTGTGGGTGTTAAATTTTCATCAAGAAAAAAAAAAAAAAAAAAAAAGATTTGAAAGGTAACCAGTTATTCCCTGCAACATGTTCCCTCAGACACTTCATGGTATACACGTGTTTCAGAAAAATAGCTCACTTTAAAAAAAAGAGTGGTGGAAGGGGAAACAAAATTAGCTATTAGCTAGCAAGGACTCTCCTCAAGCACTTAATGTTTACTCTGCTTTTTCTTTCCTCCTTCCCAGTTCCTCACTTGCCCTTTCCACTCAGTCCACATAAAGCACTCACACCCAAACAGTTTAAATTATTTAAATTATAGCAGTAGAGAAGCGAGCAAAGCAATCACTTTTGCACCCTAAAAAAAGCCAAGACCAAAGGGGTTAAGAGGTAACTAGAAAACAGAGAAACAAACTATGGATATTGAGAATTACAAGATGACATTCTGTAGCAGACTTCACATCTGCTCTGGCTATCCAAATGAATCCAGAACATCCCCAAAATCATGCAAGAGAATGTTTCCACGACCAGCTTGAAGAAAAAGCATGGTAACCACTTCCAAATTTCTTCTCGTATGTGCTGATTCATTGCTCTGCCCACAGAGACACAGACATTGTACAGATACAGACATCACGAACCAGTACAGCTAAAGATTACAATACATATATATATATATACACACACACACTTTTTTTTTTCTTGTCATGGTACATAGTAAACCCAGGATAAACCTTCAAGAATAATATAGACTGTCTGGAGCAATATTCAATGAAGA